>NC_141698.1:72631170-73138670 GCF_964263255.1 Lissotriton vulgaris
TTTGTTAGTACGTTTTTATTCAGATATAAATTACTGCATATAGCTCGTGAAGTGTAAATATACTTCCAGCATAGCCATATTTAACATGAAGTAACTTTATCTTGAAAGTTAGTAAGTTTTAATTAAAATGCACACTACTATCTAAAACTCTTGTATTGTAAATATAGTAGCAGCAAAGGAGTTTAGGTGGAAATAACCAAATATATTTTCCACAAGTTGTTGAACATAGATTGCGGAGGTTTATCTGTATTTAAGGAATGGTTACTTGCAGTGGAGAATTTATACAGGAAAATGGGAACGATTAAGTAAAGATGACAGTAAATATTATATTCATTATGTATTGGAGGTTTCAAGAGCTCCATGTGCTATTCATGTATCGGGAGCGGTTAGCTGTGCGTGGAAGGCTGGTAATGTCTATAGTGACTACGATCAGGTTTGTTTTATCAACGCTCCTATTCTCCTGTTGCTTTTATTGTATTTTAAAGTGTTAAAAATATTTTAAGTAGGGGGAGTGGCTAGCGGCCAAGCATGGCGGCAGCGTGAAGCGGGAGTTCCTCGCGGCATAACGGCCTTTCGTAAAATCCGATAATCGTACCTGCTCAGGAACCGAAGCAGCACCACCTTATCCAACTTCGGCGAAAATCGAGTGCCGGGAACTGCACCTTCCAACACTTGCGCAGTGAGGCCTACGGCGGCCCGGCGACATCGGCCTGGCGTATTCATCGAACCTCGGCGGAAGTGTGACCTGCCCGGATTGAACTCAGTGGCAACTACCGCCCCCCCCCGGAAAGGGACGTAGTGAGGGACGCTTCAGCACAAGCACTAATGGTGAGAATCTCTGGGGGGCCGTTGAGACTTGTGGACGGGGGCGGCTGCCTGGGGCGGCAAACATCCGCAGAGAAGCCACGGCGGTGACTGAACAGTGAAAGTTTCCACACGGTGGGCGGCACCTTAGGACCCCATCAAGCGCCATCTTGGAGGTGAGGCCTGGTCAGCACGAGTGGAACGGAAAAGGAATAGGCACGCCAGGAGTGCAGACACCTACTAGCAGTGGCGGTAACGAACAGAACCATCGTCGAGGCTGCTGTCGACACGGTCCGGAGCCCCTGGATCCCTGCACTGCGGAGCACCGCGTGAAGTACAGTGTCTGAGGTGACATTGAAGGTGTCGACAACACCCGGGAGCGGAATACTAGAGGAGTCCCGACAGACCACACACGGGTCAGACGCCGATCGAGCTCCTGAAGCTACGATCGTAGGGCGACCGTGTGCAGAGCTGGAAGTGACTCGAAACGGCCATTGACACCGCCCAGCCAACGTCTAAGCTCACGGGACAACGGGACACGGAGCTGCTCTGCCTCGAGTCATGGCGGGCAAGGGGACCAGAAGCGCTTCGACGCAGGCAAAATTGGACAAATTTGCCTATAGCCAAGCCGGCCACTCTCAAGTCAGTGGGCGAAACTCCACAGGCGCTACTCCAGACATGGAAGGTACCAAAAAAGTGACATTGGAAGCCATTATGAAGACCCTCTCAGAGGTGCCATCAACAGTGGGCTCCATTTCCTCCGAAGTTACTCTGCTATGGGCGGACTTTCAAAAGATGACCGAAAGGGTGTCTCAGGTCGAGGTGGTTACAAAATCACTTATTGAAGACACTTCCGAACTACAAATAGCGATGGAACGCATGGAAAAAGTCACCAAGATGCTACAAGAAAAACTGGACGACCAAGAAGGGCGTTTCCGCAGGAACAACATACGCATTCTTGGCCTACCGGAAACAGAAGGGAATGGAGCAATGGACCTCTACGTCGAGGACCTCATCAAAAATAAACTGCAGCCAAAAGGCCTGTCACATTTTTTCTCCGTTGAGAGGGCGCACCGGGTGCCAGGTGGGACGCCCAAACCGGGAGCAACGCCGCGGCCTGTACTGGCTAGACTGTTTAATTTCAGAGACAGGGATGCAATCTTGCAGGCGGCAAGAGTTTCACCGCCAGTCAAGCTCCAGAACTCCACTTTGGCCTTCTTTCCAGACTATACAGCAGAGGTGGCCAGGCGCCGGAAGTCCTTTACGGAGGTTAAGAAGATGCTGCGAGACAGAGGCCTGCCATATTCAATGCTGTTCCCTGCCAAATTGCGAATTGTAGCCAATGGAAAAGCGTGGTTTTTTGACAAGCCTGAAGTGGCGCGAGACTGGCTTGATGGTTGGAGACAGGCGGGGCAACAACAGCGTCCACACAGAGATCGACCAAACCATCGTAACGACAAGCACACGGACGAGCCGAACAACCGTCCTTCACATCACGTTGATGCAGCGGGAGTGGAATCTGACTTGGAGCGGGACCCACTTGACTCTGGGCAGCCGGCCCCGATTTAGGGGTGGACTTCATAAGAGACAAAACGTGCGAAATACAGGGACCTGGAACTGGTTAAGCTGAGTAGGGTGGGCAATAGCCGGTGCCTGTAGGGGACTCACCAACCCCACGAGCAAGTAAGATAGTAGGGAATGGGGAAAAGCACTCTGCCAAGTTGGGGAAGCGGGCGGGAAACGGTCCGTGAAGCAGGGGAGCAGGGAGGGGGGATGGAGGGGGAGTTCGAATGTTAATGTTATTGTTATTGGTCATCACTTCTACTCTATGGTACGCTATCACGCCAAAAGCCACACGATCATGGTACACTAGCACGCGGCGCTGCATCTGTGTTGATGTTGGCCACCGATCGCTTGCGACAATGATTACACGACCCGATGGCCCAACAGTTCAACATTGTGCCCGTTGAGGGCGCCCCTGCGACGGCTGAAGTGCCCCCCCTGCGCATGCTTACCTGGAATGTTAGAGGCTTAGGGGATAAAATTAAAAGAGGTCTGGTCTTGCAAGCCATTAAACGCCAGGGACCGGACTTAGTGATGCTCCAAGAGACACACCTCGCAGGGTCAACATGTAAAGCACTTAACAGACGTGGGTATGTTATGGCAATGCATGCAGAATTCACAACAGGATCCAGGGGGACTGGGATACTCATGAAAAAATCATCCTCTTTTCTGGTGGAGTGCCGCAGGATGGACGATCAGGGTCGTTTTGCGGCATTGCACAGACAATGGGAAGGATGACCTCTAAATGTGGTCTCCGTGTACATCCCCCCGGCACTCCACTCAACGGCATTACCGGCACTTGGTAAATTTCTCCTGGACCTCCCGGAGGGTGACACAATCATTGGAGGGGACTTTAATGCAATAATGGACCCCGCGCTAGACACCTTCCCCGTGAGAGACCGCCCGAGGGGTTCTGCCACACTCCCTGGTTTTCTAGAGGCGATGGGCCTTACGGACGTATGACGACAGTTGAACCCAGCGGCTACCCACTACACATATTACTCTGCAGTACACAATAGCCTTTCACGAATAGACTGTTTTTTGTTTCTGGGGGTAGGTCTGGGATCGATAGATAAAATATATATCCTGCCTAGAGGTGTATCCGACCACTCCCCAGTATCTCTATTACTCACCACCAAAGAGAGGAAGTGTGCTAGAATATACCCAATATACCCCAACTATTTGAAAATCCCTAAGATCAGGAAGAAACTCAAATTAGCAACCACGCAATATTTCAAAGAAAATGAAGGGACCGTCTCCTCGCCCTCAGTACTTTGGGAAGCTTATAAAACAGTCCTCAGAGGGGAAGCGATAGCAGCGATAACGGGACACAAACGAGATTCCAGACGTGAACTCTCGGAACTAGAGCTAGCACTTCCCAGCACAAACGTCACACACATGTCAAATCCCACAACGGAGACAACACACTTATTACAACTCCGTCAACAGCAATACCGGGATCATCTCAAAATGACCGTCAAAGGCTATCAAGCAAACACGTTACATAGAATATATGATGTGGGAGATAAGGCTGGGAAAATGCTAGCATGGCTGGACAGGAGAGGGGGCAGTAACAGAGGTATACAGAGACTTTACACGCATGATGGTCAACTACAGACACACCCTGAGCAAATAGTACGCACCCTGGCACGTCACTTTCAAGAGATATATACCCCAGAACGAGACGTCACTGCACAGACGGCGACAATTTCACTAGAAAATATTACCATCCCCACGCTCACACAAGAGACACAGCAAGAATTAGAAATTGACCTGTCGGAAGATGAAATCCAATTGGCGATACAAACTTTGCAATCCGGTAAGGCATTAGGCCCCAACGGACTGCCTGTAGAGTGGTATAAAGCAGTGGCTCCTATGCTAAGCAAACCGTTGCTAAATATGTATACCGAAAGCATTGAAAGGGCGGCACTACCGCTTGACCAGGGTACTGCCACTATAGTGGCTATACCTAAGCCGGATAAACCACCGACTGCATGCACCTCCTACCGCCCCATATCATTGCTTAACGTGGAAGCTAAAGTCCTAGCAAAGATCCTGGCCAGCCGTCTGACACAACACCTGCACACACTGATACACCCTGACCAGTCGGGCTTCATGCCCCACAGGAGCACAGCAATGAATCTCAGGAGGGTCCATGGGGTGGTGGCACGTGCATATCTTATTGCTGAGCAGGCAGTGATCCTTTCCCTCAATGCCAAAATGGCTTTCGATCTAGTGGAATGGGAATATCTATTTGCAGTGCTTACTCGTATGGGCTTTGGACCGAAATATATCGCATGGGTGCGACTGCTATACACGTCACCGGTAGCACAGGTTGTGGCGAATGGACACATTTCAGCGTCGTTCCCACTGAAGCGGGGGACTAGACAGGGATGCCCGTTGTCTCCTCTGCTCTTTGCCCTGGTGCTTGAACCACTGGCAATCCTGATTAGAACAACGCCACTATTTCGAGGTATCAGGTGGGATGAGGGGTGGGAAGATAAGATCTCCCTATATGCTGACAATATGCTCATCTACATGGTTGACCCTAATAACGGGATCCCTGCCCTGTTGCACCTCTGTAACACACACAGGAGCTCGTCGGGTTACACCCTGAACTGGTCTAAGTCGGTAGTGTACGTACTCAGAGGCCCGGAGACATTGTTACGGGAGGACTGCCCCTTGGCCTTAACGACAATCTCCTTTAAATTCTTGGGTATTTTCATCACGAATAACGCCACTGACTTCTTTGACACAAACTTAAAGCCACCTATGGAACGCCTACGTGCAGACGTTAAACACTGGGCGACTTTGCCCCTGACCCTCCTAGGGCGGGCGGCTCTGTATAAAATGATGGCACTCCCTAGATTTCTATATGTGTTGGAAAATACCCCTTATTTGGTTACACCGCGCTATTTTAAGCAAATTGCAGCGCTGGTCTCCAGCCTACTCTGGAATAATGGCCCGGCACGTATAGTGCATGATAAACTGGTGAAGAGTTGGTATGAGGGAGGGATTGCACTACCCAATGTCCAATTATACTACTGGGCGGCTCAACTTAAGATAATCAATCAATGGATCCACTCCCCTCGAGAGGACCCAGCATACAAAGCGGATTGGTCTCAACTGGGGACAGACGGCATACTCTCCGTTTTATATAACAAGTCCCAAGTTAGAAAACGAATTGGCCCGACACAGCACACAGCGACACTGTGGCATAAAGCGCAAACACGGCTGGGCTGGGCAGGGAAACTCACCAAACTGACGCCACTGTGGGATACAAAATCATTGGGGAACCTCAGATTATGCAAAGGATTCACGCAGTGGGACCGCATAGGAATCTCCACGATAGGGGACCTGTGGGAGAAAGGCACAGTGATTGCATTTTCGCAACTCCAACAACAATACGGTTTAGGCCTCAACGAGACGTTCAGGTACGTGCAGATACGTCACGCACTACTCCAAGCAATTCCACCAGACACTGACCTACCAGAATCTTCACCACTAGAGGATAGACTACTGACGGACTTTATGCCTCAGAGTGCAACTTCTCTCACATATAAAAAGTTAGTCAACAACCAGGCAGACCCCACATTACACCTTAAAGAGAAATGGGTGGGGGAAATAGGAGAGGTAGATGAATCGGAATGGAATGAAGCGCTTGCCTCACCGAGAGAAGTAGGCATATCGGCGAAATTCAGATTAGTGCAACTCAAAATTCTGCACAGAGTTTACTACACTAGAACGTTACTTCACAGGATAGAAAGGGCAACACACCCATTCTGCCTCAGGGGATGCGGGGAGGAAGGGAATCTGGTCCACACCCTATGGGAATGCCCGTAGATACAAGAATACTGGAAGCAAATTATGCGCACTGTCTCCCAAGCACTTAAGATATCTATCCTGCCTGAACCTCGAAAGTGTTTGTTGAACATTTGGGACCCCAATGATCTGGACAGGTATGGACTGTTGTGGGTCACACTAGCCATTACAGTAGATAAGAGGGACATTGCACAAAAATGGGGTGTTCCAGAACTTCCTACAGCGGCTCGATGGGCCAGAAATATGGACTCGTTGATGGTGACGGAAAGGGCGGTGTATGTGCTTAGGGCTTCCCCCCGGAAATGGAACAAAATTTGGGCTCCTTGGAATACTTATAGAGGGGAAATCTGTGAACCCTTGCCAGAAAACGAAGATCTAGACTCTGAGGGGGAGGATGAGTAGGGGGGAGGGTGTGTGGTTCTACATGCACCGGGCTGTCGCACGCTTGTGGCTTAATCATTAACCAAATTGTAATTAAAGAGGGTGGCTGATGGGTGTTGAAGTGTATAGAAGACATACTGTACGTGTTGACAAATAGTTAGATTTTCTATTCTTTTACTGTCATTTAAAAAAACTTTTTTGCGCATTATTGAACATGATTTGAGGGCTAGAGGGGTATACCTTATATAATATGAGACAGATAAGTTATGATCCAACTACTGTACTAAAGACAATTAATGTTACACATTCGTGTAACTGTTGAGACTACATTTAACAGATGTTAAAATACGCACTACCATACTGTACTTCCGGAATATTACTGCACAGAACAAAGATGAATCCTATTTGCAATATTGTACATGTCACTAATGCCTTCATGTCAATAAAGATTTAAAAAAATATATATATTTTAAGTAGCTGTACGTTTTTTTCAATACTATTCTGATTTTGTGTGATTGATGCTATGTGTAGGTCAATAGTAGAGGTCATTATCAAATCTATACTACTATAATAAAGTAAGAACTTTCAGGCTTTGAGGCGGGTAAACTCGGGAACCACAGCGCCAATCTACACACCAGATAACACTGTTGAAATCTTCAGGGTGTGTAGATGGTTATAGGCTATATAAATGTCAAAATAAAACGTTATTTACAATATTTATATTTTTTAAAAAAGTAGTCCCCCCTAAAGTAGCGCCGGCCGCGACGTGCGTACTCACGTCACCACGGGGAGGAGAGGCGTCCGAGGAATGGTGGACATGGCGCAGGGGAGGAGCGGTGAGGTGAGGCCAGTGGCGGTGGGAGCAGTGGAGAGGCGGACATGGCGCGGGGGAGGAGCGGCGGTGGACAGGCGGTGAGGAGCAGAGAGGCGAGAAGCGGTAAACTAAGAAGCGGCGGATCAGGTAAGCCTCCGGGGATAATGTCGGGGCCGGCGGGTGTCGGGCCGCGGTGAGGAGCAGAGAGGCGAGGAGCGGGGTCGGGCAGCCGGGGGGGGGCACAGTCTGCTGCGGGGTTGGGGCAGGCGGGGGTAGGGGCGGGCAGGGGCATGGGCTACTGGGCAATGTTGGGGCAGGCGGGGGGTAGGGGAAGCCTGAATGCTCCCGGACAAGGTCGGGACAGGCTGCTAGTATTAAATAAAATGAAAACAACTATAGAAAAGTCTAATGGAAATTTAAACCATAGATTTCATACTCAAAACAAGTTTTAGGGCTCATAATAAACGGATGTGGCAGGTCAGATACTGAAAAACATTCCCAAATGAAAACTTCTGACGGCTTTACCAGTTTTCTCTTGCTATCAGGTTTTTGAGCTTGTTCATTCACTTACCACAGTTGATATTCCAAGTTAGTACTGTATTTCGCACAATGGGCTCGATTCACAAGGATTTTTCTCATGAGTAGGTAGGACACAGGAGTGAGTTGGAATTGAAAAGTAAGTAAGGAGTAAGTCACGCCTAATCACTATATGTATATGGAAAGCAATATGAGTGTGGCTCACTTTTGTGGATTAGGATGCATTAATATCTACACAGCATTTGTTGTTAATATTTTAATGTAGCTCATGTCAGTACTGGATAATCTCAGCTGTATTTTCTGTGAAGCAACGCGCGAGAAGTTGAGAGGGCACAAGTAAAAGAGAAGGACAGTACCTGAGCAGCGGTCCATTGCTTTGTATTTATTTCATCAATGTTAATTGTTGAAACCACCAATTGGGAAGACGGAATGAGGTTTGCCATATTGTCAGGAACAAGTTCGAAGACATTTTTTGTTCCGGTAATTATAATCTGTGTTTTCAAGAAATAAAGTCATAGTTAGAATGATTAGGCGTTCATACAATCGAGTCCCAACATACAGACTTTACCCCACACTCGCTCGCCTCGCTTCCCGTTTGAAAACGTAGTTGCACCCACAAAGGGAACTATCCAATAACCAGATCAGGCAGTCAGTGTACTGCCCCTGAGTCTGTCATTCACCCTGAGGTGTAAGGCAGTGGTTTGAGGCGTCTGTGATACCCACCAGATGAACCAATCGCTGCTTCAATGCTGTGGGCGCCATCGCCATGTAGCTCATGAAAGTGGGATTGGCACCAAGTATCTGGATTTCACTGGCACTCAGTAGGTCGAGGGATGCAGCTGGGACGCCAGTGGCAAGTGTTCCAAGAGAAATAATATTCGATTCATTGATCTAAAGCAAAGATGGAAAGAAGGACACCTGTGATTCGAAGGCAGACAGCGTTCCATCACCACACAGCTATTTTTCATGGATAAGTGTGTTGATTCCATTTCAATGAAGCTAGTTCAGTGGTTGACTACTCATCGCATAGAAACTGGCACTCTCTGCTCTCGTTCTGTCCTTCACGCTCTTTACTTCTTCATTTACCCCTGCTCCATAAGCTCCTAGATGTGCTTCTTCACTCTCTTTTTATTACTTCTTTTTCTGACGTTTTAAGTTATTTTCTTCCCACTCTCTCTTTCCCTCTTGCTGCATAACTGTGTTATTCTTTCCATTCCTGTGTTATCCACTTCCCTTTTTCTCCTACCCTACCTCTCACAGGCCTACTGCTCACTTCTGCTATTTGCCTTTTACATTTTACATCCTCCCCTTTTTCCCCTCACGCTTTTTCTCACTTCACTATTTAAAATATAGATTTATACATTTGCATTCTTGTTTAGTGCAGCTACGGATTGTGTGTGTGCTTTGATACCTTAGGTCTTATTATGTAACGCAACACCTTTAAGCCTTACCTCTAACCCCACAAACTGTCTGTTACACCATTTATCATTAACATATCCTGCTGTATATTTCTCACCCAAATGTTAATGCCGCTACATCAATGTAAAACATAAATAAATATATTCATTCTACACTCTTCTCTTTGGCACCTTCTAACTCTAATAATATATTCCAGGGGTCTCCAAACCGGTCCTGGAGGGCCAGATCCATGCCAGATTTTTTAAATTACTACATGTATCTCAATGGGGATATCCCAAAAATCTGGCATGGATCCGGTCCTCCAGGACCGGTTTGGAGATCCCTGATTATATTCAGTCGCTTTCTTTCATGTTCTCTTTTGCATTTTCTTTCTCCTCCACTGATGCTCTTTGGAATTTGCTCTGCAAATGTACCTTTGATTTTCTGTCCCAGGGCTGCTGCTGCCCTATGCAGCACTGTCAGTTTTCTTTTCCTATTTTACTGTACCTGAAATCCACTTTTTATTAGTGCTGATACAATTGCAGAGGTCTGCGTTGTGCTCCAACTTGTGTAGGTGCCCAGCGTATGAAGCTGCTCTTGGATCATAGACCCATTGAGTTTCTCGATGATGCTTGATGGAGTAAATAAAACGACTAAAGAACCCATGCTCTGGAGCGCCTTACTCGAAACCGTGTCCAGGGAGTTGATCACTTGAGTCAGCATCTGCAACGTAAAGAAAATATGTCAGAGTGAACATGCAGTCGGATGGACCTGCAGTGAGCTAAGGGCCATATGTATCATAGTTCCATTTTGCGATTCCTAAATAGCGATTTTTAAGGAATCGCTATTTAGGAATCGCAAAATGGTATGCATGAAGAAAATCGCTTTTTCTTAGCGATTTCTTAAGCTTCCTTAATTGCGAATTCGCATTTTGCGAATTCCCAATTAAGGAATAAGTTCCAATGCATTCCTATGGGCCAGGAGGCCCATAGGAATGATTTCCAAATAATTCTCAAATTGCGAATTCGCAATTTGCTAATCGCAATTTGAGAATTATTGCAAGGGTGCAGGGGTGTCTCAAGGACACCCTGCTGCACCTCTGTAAATTACATGTGTGTGCATATGACGCACATACATGCCCAATGGGCATGTATGAGCGTCATATGCCACCCTCACAAATGCACAATTGTGCATAATTACAAGAAATCGCAAATTACCACCAACTACAAGTTGGTGGTAATTTGCGATTTCTAAACCTGAAATCGCAATTCTTAAAAGCTTCATACATAGCATTTAAGGAATCGCAAAATTGCGATTCCTTAAATGCTATGGCAAATTAAGGAATCGCAAGTATTTGCGATTCCTTAAGATGCGATTGTTTCATACATATCAAATCATGCAAAATAGCCTTTTGCGATTCGCAAAGGTCGAAATTCGGCAAATTTCGGCCTTTGCGATTCACAAAAGGCTTGATTCATATGGCCCTAAGCCATTTAACACAGTTCAGATTCCTTCACTTCAGTAGAGGAGTGTGGCTCAATGGTTAGCGCGGCAGACCCTGATGCAGAGGTCTGGCCCGGGACCAGGGTTCAATTCCCGATGCGGCAGGGTCTTGGGTTCAATGTCCGCGGACTCGATAATTCTCGCCTCGGCGCCTACTCTAATCATGGGGTCCCACGCTGCAACTCTGGGCAATAGCTTGCTTAATCTCCACAACGGCCCCTACAACACTGGCATGCCTGGCTTCACCTTGGGGGTGCCCAAGGAGGGGCATCTCACAGGGAGAGCCAGGTTCCACAGTGTTATATAGCGCCGGGATGCCCTGGTGATGGGCAGCTGTGCGCTTTACAAGTATCCTACATTTACATTTTCACGTAAAATTATGTTCCGGGAAAACTATGGTCCCTGAAAGATCCGATATGAGACCAGGCTGTCACATGGAATCAGTCTTACTCAAATGTCTTTGTTCCACTCAATTTCAACATATTTTACAAACTTTACAATGAGGGTTCTCCAAAGTCGGTCCTGCAGGGCTGGATCCATGCCAGATTTTGAGCATATCCCCATTCAGATAAATGCAGTTATCGAAATAATCTGGCATGGATCCCCGGCTCGGGGACCGACTTTTGAGAACCCTGCTCAAGATGATTCAGTGTAAGCTCCTAGCACACAATGTGAGGTGAAACACGTGGTCAGATTATTGTTGACTGTTGCTAACTCACAAACACAGAGCAAATGTTTATCCATGAACACAAAAAAGGGTAATTCTGGGACTTTCCCCAGCATCAGCATTAATATTTCGATCATCTAACAACGAGTATGGAACTGAGCTAACAATGTCGAAAGACAATTGCCAATATATGAACACTATATAAAAAAAACACAGTGCAGTAGCTCCATTCACCAAGAATAGAAGGACACAATAAAGGCAGGCAGCCTTTAAGGCACTTGCCAGTGATGGTGTCTTTCTGGACCCCCTTCAGTGATCAGACCACCTCTGGAGTTTGTTAAGGAGGGCTGATTCTTTTACAGTCGTGACCTGAAAACTCACTATTGCAACTTCAATACGGTGTGCTGGTGTGCTCCATGGGCTTATTGACAGGAAAGGGCAAGCTGCTGATAAAACTATAGGCACACCCTTTTGTTTATATGTATTAAGTTTTTTGCAATACTAGTCCTGCACTTCAGGTAATGTTTACACTTAGCTATAATACCGCCGGCTCCACTAAAGTTAGAAATATGTCTGATGCAAGAATTGTTGATGATCTGGGTGAAATTACACTTTGCCACCCCACCTTCCCTGGCAGTGTGGCAATATCCGATGTTTCCAGAGACTACCTGGCACCTCCTTGCTTGTGGTGCCCTATGCACTTTCTTATGACACAGTATCTATAGTTACAGGAATGTGACTTTTAAAATGTATTGTCTTACTGTAGTACCAGCCCTGCCAGCATTAACCCCCATAGAGTGTTTTGTTTTCCAACAAATCTTTTTCTAGTTACATTAGTAAATTACAAGCCCATCGGACCCTACGGATTCCTCAGCTGCATCCACAGGCTCTAAGTAGGCACGGGTCTAGTGGGGTGTTATATTTTTTTCTAGGTTAGGAGTTTTGTAGACAGTATATCGGAATGTGAATTTCCAATGCTTTATTATATAAAAAAAAGTGTTAAAAAATCACTCAATGATGGTCGCATATACGTGTGCATACGTGTGCATGCTCAGCCATCTTGGAATGGTTTTTGTTATACTTTATGACGAAAACCATTTTAAGATGGCCGCCTGCATGCATTGGCAGATATCTTCGAATTCGAAGATGAACGCTCCTGCATCCGCATGCATGCACACATACACACACACAGGATCCGCCTTTTGAATGTTTTCTTATTATAGATAATCTTCAGTATAGCATTCAAAGTTCTGCGATGTGTTGATTTTTTGACATGAGAAGCTAATAATAAAGTGAGAAACAAGCACTGGCAAAGCCAAAAGTTCTGCAGTCAAGGCCTGACCTAATGGATTTAGCAGTACTTGTGTGCGAGTGACTTCAGATATAAATGAGTTACATAATGCCGAGTGACACCAAATGCTGTTTGCTGTCTCAGTCTGCATTTTTTTCAGCATACTTGTGATGGAAGGGCTTTCTGCTGCAACGTAAGTGTCATGCTGGTAGGTGCCTTTAGGCGATGCACCTTGCATACACACAGGTCTCAAAATCGTCAGTTGGAGGAAAGTGGGTTCTAAACTGATTTCAGCAAATTATTTAGATATCTCCCATGTGACAATGCACCTTTTCATACATTATTTACCCATTCTTTGTTTTGTGCTTTTTGAACTTATTAAATGATATACAGGGCTAATAAAGAGCCCACCTTATTACAACAAATGAAGTATTTCTGCTCTCCTGCTGACCACATTTCTTCAGATGCATGGAATTATGAGTGCAAAAAGAAGCCGGGATAGAGGGTACCGCTCTCTCTTGGATCTCATCTGACCTACACAAATGTGATCCAAACGCCTCCTTTCTCATCAAAACCCTCCAGCATAAAAGCAGTGGACATTTTAATTCTTCAAATCCCAAGAGCACAAACTTAATCCAACTGATTTTACAAGGAAAATCAAGCGCATATTACTAATCTACTTCCCACTGATCTCTAATCTTGTGTTCCTGGTAGTGTGCTCCTCTCTGTAAAGCTCTTCAATGACTTCTCAGCGGTATTAGGAGCTATATAAAAACAATTTACAATAAGAATTACGATTTAGAGGCACCCTTTGGAATAGCAAGAAACAAATGTTGGGCCCTGGATCAGGAGAAAGGCCATCCAGTGAAATGGGCATTGGGAAATCTAACTTTGGCAATTTCAGGAGGCCTCAGAGACTACAAACATGTTCATTGCAGCTTTAAGAGTGAAAGATGCATGTGCAGCTGCTGAGAAGGAAATAAGAAGACACTCACTTCTGGCTTTAGAGTTGTCGAATTACTAACACATGTGTTTATAGTTTGTAGAATCACCGAAGTTTGATTTGCCTCGCTGAGTTCAACGTTTGGCTGACCAATCATTTTGCATACAACACTTAGAGGGAAGCTGTGGAGAATTGAAAGAAATGGTTAGCTAGGTATGCGATTAAAAACAAAATAAAAAAACCTTTCTTTTTTATTTAATTATCCCTTACATAGAAAATAAAATAATTCGCCAAATTAGTATCAGGTGCATTTCCAACCAAAGTCATCCTTGCGCACTCAATAGTTGCCTCTCTCGTTGCAAAGTCTGTTTAACAGTGTGTTTGAAATGAGGGTCTCTAGTAGAGACCCTTCCTTCTAGTCAGGGTAAGGGAGTTACCCCTGCTCACCCCCTTGGTAGCTTGGCACGAGCAGTCAGGCATATCTCCGAGGAAATGTGTAAGTAAAGCATTTGTACCAAGCACACTCAGTAACACAGTGAAACACTACAAATGGACACAACACCAGTTTTGAAAAACATAAAATTCTAAACGAAACAAGACCAAAATGACAAAAATCCAAGATACAGAACTCAAGATATCACTTTTTAAAGGTTTAAGCAAGTTTATCCATAGATCTCTATGGATGCGTTGATTTTAGCACAAAGTAACTTTGATGCATCAAAATCCGGAACAAAAAACAGCTGCATAGGGAGGATTTGTTGAAAAAGAACAGCGAGGTGTCGGTTCCTTAGTCTTAGGGAAGTGGAGGCATTAATTCTTCCTTGCTGCGTCAAATTCTTACTGGGAGGGGAAGCGATGTCTCGAATTTCGGATGCGCTGACTTGGTTCCTTACTATGGGGCGCCACTGACAAAGACTTGGCACACAGGTGCAATGCATGGGAAAATCCAGGCACGCTGGGTCGATTTGTTGGCAAATCAGGTAAATTTCCTTCAGCCACTCAGTAGGGCCTATGTCGAAGTCGGAGCGGGGTCTCAGACATCGGAGACACAGTGGTCTGAACTTGGGCTGCAGCAGTTATTCCAGCCACGAACAGGCGCTGTGTCAAATTTTTGGCCGCAGAGCAAGCTTTAGGAGGGAAAAACAATGCTGAAGAGCAATGCGTGGGTTTTCTTCTCTTGACACAGAACAACCACCTCCAAGGGCCAAGAACTGGAATTGCACCACTTGGCAGGTCAGAACTCCCACCAAAGGAGTTCAGTGGTGCTGCAGATGAAGTATTTGATGTTCCTTAGGCTTCCAACAAGAGGCAAGCACACACAAGCCCTTAGAGAACTTTGGGAAGCAGAATTCCAGAAAGCAAAGTTCAATTCTTTCACTGCCCACAGACAGAAGCAGCAAGTGCAGGCCAACCCATCAAAGCACCACGGCAAACGGACAGTACTCCTCCTGACATCTCTCCAGATCTTCTTGGCAGAGTCCTCAGTCCAGAAGTATTCTAAAAATGTGGGGTCACAGGTCCAATACATATACCCCTTTTGGACTTTGAAGTAGGCATACTTCAAAGAGAAGTCTTTGTTGATCCTGTCTTGTATCCAGACACACTGCAGGAAGGTGCAGACAGCATTGTGAGAGGACAGGCACATCCCAATTCTGTTGTCCGTGAAAACTCCTTCCACCACTCTAGCTCTGGAAGACACATCAGCCTGGTGATGGGCCTCATCATATGCAAGGCACACCTCAGCTCCCTTTGTGTAACTGTCTAGAGTGAATGCACAAACAGCCCAGTTGTTGATTTCACAGGCAGGCAGAGACACAACATAGTAAATAAGAGAATGCCCCCATTCTAAAAGTGGCATTTTTAAACACACAATTTAAAACCCAACTTCACTAAAAGGTGTATTTTTAAATTCTGAGTTGAGGGAACCTAAACTCCAAATCTGTGTCTTTTCCCAAATAAAAGTTACACTTCTAAGATGTTACAAGGCAGCTCCAATGATAATCTATGGGAGAGATAGTCAGTGCAATAGTGAAAAACAAAATTAGCAAAAGTTCACTAGCAGGCCACGCAAAACACACCAGTACATGTCCTATCTTTCACATTCACTGCACCCTGCCCATGAGGCTACCCTGGGCCTACCGTAGGAGTGTCTTACATGTAGTAAAAATGGAGGTTTGAGCCTGGCAAGTGTGTGCACTTGCCAGGTCGACATGGCAGTTTAAAACTGCACTGGCAGACTCTGCAGTGGCAGGCATGAGACATGGTTACAATGCTACTGATGTGGGTGCACAATCAGTGCTGCAGGCCACTAGTAGCATTTGATTTACAGGCCCTGGATACACACAGTGCACTTTACTGGGGACCTACTAGTAAATCAAATATACCAATCATGGATAACCAATTATAATCATAGTTTACACACAGAGCACTTGATCTTTAGCACTGATCAGCAGAGCTAAGGTGCCCATAGATGTGAAACCAGCAAGAACGAATTCCAGCACACAGTCAAAAATACAGGAGGTAGTGGCAAAAAGACTGAGAAAACCATGCCTAGGATGCCAGGTCTAACACAGTGTAATTATTGTATTGTGTAATACTCTGTTCTTCCCCTTCCCACACATACATGAATAAGTTGACACACTCTCACTTCCTATGTTGTGTTAGTTCTCTGTGCACAGTATAACAACTGTGCCTGACAAACCACAGCATTATTTGAGTCAATATAGACAACCTTTTCCTGCAGACCCCACTGTGTCTTGCCTTGAAGTACCTTTAATTACAATTAGGTTTTAGTTTACTGCCCTCATATAGAAAGATGGTAGCTCCAATGTATAAGGGAGTGGAAGACTATAAAGAGTGAACGCAAAAAAAGAACTGGTCAAGCCCAAGAACTTGGAAACTCATTTTTGCTTAATATATCATTGCATTATTGTTGATTTAATATTTGGCTTGTGCTTCAGAAATTGTAAATGTATTTATTCAATCTATGATTGAAGAATTTGGGGAGATTGGGTGTACACTCTTCTATTCTGGATGCACAGCAGGAATGGGGCAATTTTCTGATTATCTCGTGATTTACCTAAGTTGGTGTTAACTTTATATGAGCGCCCTAGGTCTCTTTTGAACGCCCGTCTTTTGCTATTTAGCTCCAATGTAGCACCAATTGTATTTGTCACGCAGCAGTAATGGAATGGAGGGCTTCCAGTGTTCAAATATTGTGTTACAAACATATATGTTTCGAGATTTGTTATGTTAGCAGCGTAACAGGCCCTAATTCCTGACAGAAAAATGCACCCTCTTCCCCTAGGTTTGGTATTAAAAGACAGCCGTAATTGACATCAGTGTATAGTAGGTTTTGCCTTTCAGCTACTTTAATTTGAACAATTTGTTTTTTGAAGCTCTTCTTTCTTTTTGCTTAACATCGCTTTAGGGTCTCCTGCCCATGAGATTTTTTAGGTCTCGCCTACGTAGCGCACATGCGCTACATAGGGCGAAAAACGTGCACGCGTTGCATTGCTTTCAATAGCAACGCATGCACGTTTGGCGATTCCCTTGCGGGAGCCAGCTTGAATGGTGCCCCTGCTTGCTCCGGCGAGGGAAACGCTCTGTGTGACTCAAGGCTTGCCGAAGGCTTACGGAGGGAGTGCAGCCAAACCATCAAGCGTCTTCCTCCCTGCAACCATGTCGGAGTTTATTTTCACCTTAATAATAATATCGGATTAATTCCTATCGCCGAGGTGCTTGCAGCAGGAGTTGACGGAGGTAGGAACTTTTTACCTACTGTTACAGCTTGCATTGGAGGATTCGTTGCTGCTTGGGCTGCACTGCCATTACTTTTTATAACGGTCTGCATGTACTGGCAGGGTCGTTCGGCAGGCAGCTTGCTTGGCTGAGATGTAGCGATTTCACTTGGTGCCTCAGTGTTGCTCTGTAGGTAGCATGCTTGGCCGGGTGGGCTGGTATCATTTCACTTGGTGTCTCGGGGTGTTCAGCTGGCAGCGTGTGTGGTCGGGTCGGTTAGAGTCATCATTTGTTAATGTTTTTGAAACTTTTAAAACAAGCGAATACCCTGGGGTGTCTTGGCACTGAACTGGAATGGAAGCCCTGTAGGAATGGAAGAGGAAGGAATCATTTAATAACAGCCAAGTTTTCAGTTTTTTTCTAAAGGAAAAGAGAGAGTTGGCCTCTCTCATGTCAACAGGAAGAGTGTTGCATAATTTGCCTGCCCAGTAAGCAGTACTCCGGCCTCCCCAGCTCGCAGTTTGGATCCTAGGTACCAGCATTAGTATTTGAATTTAATTTGAATTTAAAAACATTTCTATAGCGCACTTTTACCATGCGGTTTCATGGCGCTGTTGGATTGTGAGCAAGCGGGCAGGAGCAGAGGGGGATTTAAGCATTGTAAGCTCGAGAAAAAAGAAAAGTTTTGAGACCCTTCCGGAACTCAATATAGGAAGATGACATGCGGAGTTCCAAGGGAAGGGAGTTCCAGAACGCAGGAGCAAGCACTGCGAATTTCGTACCGCCAGTCTTTTTCTTGCTAAAGCGGGGGATGGTTAACAGAGCCTGATGGGTGGACCTAAGCTCTCGTCCAGGTATGTAGGGGGTGATGGCAGAGCAGATAAATTCCGGGGCGTTGCCTATTTTAGCCTGGAAAGTGGTGCAGCCAAGCTTAAACAGGGCACGCTCTTTCACTGGCAGCCAGTGCAAGGCCTGCAATAGGGGAGTAGCTCGGTGGTATTTAGGCAGGCCATGAATCAGGCGGGCAGCCTGATTCTGCACCAGCTGCAAACGGCGAATGGCGTAAGCTGGAGCGCCATTATAAATGATGTTCCCGTAATCGAGGCGCGAAAGCACCATGGCCATCACTATAATTTTTAGGGCGGGTAAAGAAAAAAAACGAGAAACCTTCCTAATGATTCGAAGGGAAAAGAAACAGGAGGAAACAACTGAATTAACCTGAGAGTGAACGGAAAGTGAGGGATCCAGGAAGATGCCGAGGGTCTTGACCTTGGGGACTGGGAGCGGGGGAACACCAAGTGAGGAGGGCCAGTGAGAAGGGGACCAGGGACTGCAACCACCTCTGGTCAGGACTAACTCCGTCTTGTCCGGGTTGAGTTTGAGGTGGTTGCAGTTCATCCAATCCTGGATGAACAACATGACGGACTGGACATTTGAAGCGGAGGAAGAAGAATGGGAGAGGTTAAAAATTAGCTGGAGGTCATCGGCGTAATTGAACACCGTGACCTCGAGCTGCTGTAACATAAAAATAAGGGGGTAGATGTAAAGATTAAACAAAAGGGGGGAGAGGGAAGAGCCTTGGGGGACTCCGCATGCAACCTTGCGAGAGGCAGCGGTGAAACCAGCAAGGTGGACTGCCTGAGCCCTGTCACTCAGGAAGGACTTAAGCCAGGCGAGGGCCAGGCCCTCTATACCCGCCGCCTTGACACGGGTGAGGAGGATGGAGTGGTCCACCGTGTCAAATGCGGCGGATAGGTCTAAAAGAATGAGGGCCTGGGGGAGGTTGGTATCAATGCCCTCGCGTAGGCTGTCCATCACTGAGATCACTACCTTCTCCGTAGAGTGGAGGGGGCGAAAGCCCGCCTGCCGGGGGGAGAGGCAGTGGTTGGTTTCCACATAGGTACTCAGGGTGCTGGTTACGTGGGTCTCTAAAACCTTGGCCAGGTAGGGTAGAAGGGAAATGGGACGGTAATTGGAAGGGGATGAAGGGTCGGCACCGGGTTTTTTTAGGATGGGGATGACTGCCGCAAATTTATGGGCAGTGGGAACCACTCCGGATTTGAGTGAGTCATTTAATAGTGTGAGGGGAGGGGTAGGGCAGTGTAGGAAGACTTCTCGCAGGATACGAGCAGGGGCAAAGTCTAGGGGGGAACCTGACTTTACCTTTTGAAGCAGGGGAGGAAGTGTGGCTATGGTCAGAGGGGGGAAGGAAGTGAATTTGGAAGTGATGGCGGGGGGGAGGGATTAATGAAGATAGGAGAAGGGGGGAGATATTAGCCTTGATCTTTGTGACCTTATCAACGAAGAAATCGTTGAGGGAGTCGCAGAGCGGTTGAGAAGGGGGGATCGAGGCCGTGGCTCTATTAGATGAGGCAAGCTCATGTACTGTGGCAAAAATCTCTTTAGATTGAGATTCAGCTGCTAGTATCCTGTTTGAATAAAACAGGGTCTTGGCATCAAGTATGCTTTGTTTGTATACTTTGAGCACAGAAAGGTAGATCATTTTTTCGGCGGGGCAGTATTCTCTTCTCCATACGCGCTCTGCTCTGCGTGCGGCTAATTTCTTCTCCTTGAGGTCGGGGGTAAACCAGCGGTTGGCAGCATGGGCACGCTTCACCGTGATCCGTCTCAGGGAAGCAAAGTCGTCGCCTGCCCGGGTCAGCCAGCCGTCGATGGTAGTCAGCTGGTCCGGGGCGGCGAGGCCCGAGAGGTCAGGGCAGGAATTAGCCAGGGATGAGCAGAAGGATGGCATGTCTGCCTTGCCCCATTTTCTAGCCCAGGTGTTCTTGGGGAGGGGAGGTTTAGGCGCTGGGGCTAACGCAAGAGAGAAGGAGATTGAAAAATGATCCGACCAAGGGCAGGGGGAGATGACCGGGGGAGTAGTAGGGATATTTAGGGTCCAAACCTGGTCAAGCGAGTGGCCATGAACATGGGTGGGGCTGTGGACGAGGGGAAAAAAGTTAAGGCTGGTCATGAGGCTGGTAAATTCTTTAGAGAGGGGGCTTTCGGCGGGATCGTTAGGCCAAAAATTGAAGTCACCCAACACCAACACTGAGGAGTTGTTGATAACCAGTGTGGCGAGGATGTCTTGAAGGCAAGAGACAAAATTGGAAGTTGCGTGAGGGGGTCGATAGAAGAGAACAGCAGTAAGGGGGGTCAAGTAAGAGTTAGCACGAATTATTAGGCAGTCTACCTCAGGGATAGGAGGAGAGGGGAGTATTTGGAAGTGAGAGTCAGTATGTGTTATCAAGGCTACTCCGCCGCCTCTCCTACCCTCCGGGCGATCCGCACGAATGATGGAATAGGAGGGAGGGAGTGCGGCTAAGACATTGGGAAGGGAGTCTGCCTTGAGCCAGGTCTCTGTTAAAAACAAGAGATCCGGATTATAGGTGTCAAGAAAATCGTGTAGTTCATGCTGATGGCTAACGACGGATCTGGTGTTGAGGAGCGTAGCAGTGGTGTTATAGGACGGCGCGTGGGGATCAGGCAAAAGGGAGTGAGTAGAAGCAGCGGCACAGGGCAGAGGAAGACAACTTTGAATAACTGCGGGAGGGGCAGCAGGGGGGCTCGTAAGGAGACTTAGGAGTTGTAATGAGTTAGACACAGAAGGACTAATGGTGCCAGGGGTCCAGTGAGAAAGAAGCTCAGAGGAAGTGTAAGACAGCGGGAGGGCATAAGGGGGTGCCCCATGCCCCGGCCTGCCGCGGACGGGCGCAGACGGGCAGGACTCTGGCTTGACTCCGGCGAGCCTACGGCGCGCCCGCTGCGCTCGTCCGCTGCGCTGACACATGGGGGACGTTTAAATAGAGGAGCAGCGTGGGGGGAGTGGCGTGGGTGGGGTCGGGCGAACCAGCCCGATCCAAGATGGCGGCCACTACTGCTAGGCGCCTGAGGTGGAATCAGCTGCCAGCCAGCCTCGCTGGGCCCCTGAAAAAGCAAGGTAAGGGTTAGGGGGTACCTGTTGAATTTCAGTACAGGTTAAGCAACAAAATTAGGCAATTTAAAAGCAAGTGCGTGTCACCGCTTTTAATCGGCGAGACAACGCGCTAAAAGAACTTAAAAGCTCAGTCGCAGCCCTCAGCTCCAGCGAGCGAGCCCACTGCCACCGGGCTGCTCGCAATCGTATGCTGCTCGTATGGCATTTGTAGACCTTAACTGTCTGCCTGGGTGATACCATGAGAAGAGGTGTTTCAAAGGCACCTGTCCTGTCCCATTCAATGCTTTATAGGCTAGCCAGAGCACCTTAAACTTGATACGTTGCACCACAGGTAACCAGTGGAGCTTCTGGATCTCTTCTTTGATTAATTGGTACTTGGGTATATTCAGTAGGAACCTGGCTGCAGCATTCTGCAACATCTGAAGTTTCCTCAAATGTTGTCTCTGTAACCCGAGGTATAAGCCATTACCATAATCTAACTTTGACAGCACCAAGGTTTTACAACTGTTTTCCAAAGATCATAGGGAATGTAAGGCATAACCTTCTTAAGTTTCTTAAGCAGATAGAATGACACTCCGACTGTGGCATTAGTTTGTTGGGCGTAGGTAAGTTTAATATCTATCAGTACTCCAAGATTTTTGGCCTTCTCCACTGGATTAGTGGTCTGTCCGAATTCGGCCGGCCACCACAGTCTGTACCATTTCGGTTGAAGATTACCAAAGGTCACCACTTTGGTTTTATCCGAATTTAGTTTTAGACAGTGTGTTCCCATCCAGAGGCTGATTTCCCTCATACAGTGCTGAAACTGCATTGTCGGGGACAATGTGTTTTTATATGCTGCGACAAAAATCTGAGTATTGTCGGCATACGATGTCAATTAAAAACCAAACTGCTTTATTAACGGTGCAAGTTCTGAAACGTAGACATTAAACAAGGAAGGACTTAACAACGAGCCCTGAGGAACCTCGCACGGCAAAACGTAGGGAGTTGCCTGATACTGATCAAGGGGCACTGTCTGCTTTCTGTTCTTCAAAAACGACGATATTAAAGCAAAGGCATGGTTCTTGACCCCTATATATTCGAAGCGTTGAAGCAAGGTATCATGGTGCACAGTATGAAAGGCCGCTGACAAATCAAGGAGAATCAGAACAGCGGCGCTGCCCTTGTCCATCACTGCTCTAATCTCCTAGGTGGCTTTGATAAGAGCTGTCTCAATGCGATACCCTGGACGAAAGCCAAACTGAGAGGGGTCGAGTAAATCATTATCTTGAATGAACTGAGTGAGTTGGATGTTCATTATTTTCTCGACTATTTTTGCTGGGAAAGGGAGCCTAGCAATTAGGCGTTAGTTGCTAGTTATAGAAATATCTAGATGAGCTTTTTTTAATAATGGAAGGATGGCTGCATCTTTCCAAACTGCTGGGAAAGTCCCTGATAGAAACATACTGTTAAAAATATTTGTTAAAATTGGGCTTACCTCTCCTGCTTACTTCACTTTGTGTCTCAGGGTTTTAATCAGGCAGCGTGTTGAGGGGTTGGGTTGGGGTGATTTCACTTTGTGTCTCTGGTTGTTCAACAGTCAGCGTGGTTGTCGAGGTGGGTTGGAGTGATTTCACTTAGTGTCTTGGGGTTGTTCAGCAGGCAGCGTGCTTGTGGTGGTGGAGTGATTTCACTTTGTGTCACGGGTTGTTCAGTAGTCAGCATGCTTGTCCGTGGGGAGGGGTTGGAGTTATTTCACTTAGTGTATAGGGGTTGTTCCACAGGCAGCGTGCTTGGCCGGGTGGGTTTGAGTGATTTACTTTATGTCTCGGGTTGTTAAGCAGTCAGCATGCTTGTTCGTGGGGGTGGGTGGAGCCCAGTATTAGAGTGATTTCACATAGTGTCTTGGGGTTGTTCAGCAGGCAGCGTGCTTCACCCGGGTGGGTGGTAGTGATTTACTTTGTGTCTAGAGTTGTTAAGCAGTCGGCATGCTTGTTCGTGGGGGAGGCCAGTATTAGAGGGATTTCAGTTAGTGTCTCGGGGGTTGTTCAGCAGGCAGAGCGCTTGGCCAGGGTGGGTGGTAGTGATTTCACTTGTTGTTTCGGTGTGTACAGCAGGGAGCGTGCTTGGCCGGGGGGTTGTAGTAATTTCACCTGGTGCTTTTGAAGATGGGGTTTGCAGGTGTCAGTGCCTAATTCCGCTATGTTGAAGCGGTCCATTGTCTGCTTCACTGCATCCACAGTGTAATCTTTCGCAGTGTGCTTCTCTGTGGTTTGGTGGTCTCTGCTGTGTCGGCGCTCGTTCGATTGCAAAGTTAGGTCTCACCTTTACCATCTAATAAAAGTTTAGCCATACAACAGTTGATATTGTTGCACCAAAGATATTTTGCTGATTAACTAAATACTTATAAGGTCCCAAAGGTGAGACCTATTGGCTATGCCAATGCTTTGTTGTGAATGTAATGGTGATTTGGGGAATTCAGCCTTCTTCAGTGACAGTCCTGTTAACTACCACATTTTCAGACAAAAGTGATGACTAAATTCTTTTAGTGTCATTGGGGAGCTTACTTTCCGGATCTGCAAAACCACAATCTGTGACCTTACACATGTATCTCTATAAACCATCTGAAGTTGGAATCATTCCTTTGGCGTCTCCATAGAAAATATGCCCCCACTTGATGACAACGCAGCAGGCATGTTCTATTTGAACAAGAAAGGAGGGATATGATGTCATTTCCTTTGCCAGTTAGCAGTTCAGCTGTGGAACTTGATGCCCTTGAAACAACATCTTTCTAATGACATTCCAGCCTGGTGGACACTCTAAGCAGATTATAATACCCTCCTGATAAATTACAAGTGAATCAATAAATTAATTTCCTCATACATATCGTTTTGCACCAGACATCTATCAGCAGTTCCTGGAGTTTATCAAACATCTGGGAGAAGAAAAAGATCCTTTTGTATTAAACCTTGTGTAGACATTCCTTTGTGTACTTCTCCTCCTGCTCTCTAACTCAATAGGATTTTCTGGAAGTTTAGAATTTCTAACAAATTGGCAATACTCCTTACAGCCCTTTTGTGCGCTTTGCAAATATAGACCTAGACGTCTGGTTTAGCAAAAGGCAATTATTCTCCTTCCCTTTCTAGTTGAACTTGAAAACTTTGTTCAAGGGAAACTATCTTATGAAGCTGTAGATTTCTCGGAAACAATTATTGTGGCTATGTAAGTTGTGCCAGCAAGGGCAACTCTAGGCATTGTTGCAAGAGAAAATAACTACACTTTTGACACCAAGTAATAGAATCTTTTTATGAAGACATTTCAAGTCCTTACTGAGGTGCAGTCAACTAGCAACTGTTTGTAGAGGAGTGAGAACAAGAGTTAAGAGTGCCATAATTATCATGATGAACTTTCATAGTTCTACTCTAAGGACGTAGTTCCAGTAGCTCAAAAGTATATGTTAAATCATTACCACTGGATTTCCAATAATGAATATGTGTTCGCAGAGGCATTTGGCAGAGAGAAAAGTCGAGTGTATAGGACATTTACTATCTAAATATTGTCCTAGGGATTTGGATTATCATTGTGTATAATACCTTTTTCTCATGTTTACTACTGTTATTGTTTAATATGCAATAATCCATGCAATGCAGTTAGTGGTGATGTCGATACTCTAAAGCATAATGAAGATATAGCTTGCTTAGTGAAGCTAGGTCACTAATAATCTAAATGTTTGTTTTGGCTAACCTTGTAGGGTATACTATCCTATGTATTGCTTTTCCTATTCAGTAGATTTAACCCGTTCCATGCTCGTGACGGAACCGCTCTGTCACGAGCCTTTGGTGGGTTGTGCTGGTGACGGAGCGGTTCCATCACGGCCCGCTCCCCACGCCTGCACAGTGCTGTTTTGCGCCTGCGCGGCACGTTCTATTGAGTGGGCGGGGCCGTGACGGAACCGCTCCGCCACAAGCACAGCCCACCCGAGGCTCGTGATGGAGCGGTTCCGTCATGAGTACGGGAGCGCCGCGTAGCCCCCCCTACCCCCTAGCGCTGCGGCGGAATAGCCGCTGCAGCTAAGGGGTTAATGTTGACAGTAGTCATCCTCTGGCTAGCTTTCCGATTTTTTGCACAGCACTGAAAAAATAAGACATAGAAGGGTCTGTGAAGAGTCTGTCTTAAGAGAGACTCTCGGGTCAAACAAAGTGAATGCTGTGCATGTATGTATGTGTCTGTGTATGTATCTGTGAGATAGTCGGATTGAATGCAGACAGTTGCAGTTTCTAATACAAGCATCTGATAGTCATATGAAGTAGTAAAATGTAATATTATTTTTTCAAGCATTGGCAAGATCCCTCAGGTACTTCACAATAAAGTATGGAACAATCCTTAACTTTGTCAGCAAAATAACATTTTGACAATGATAATAATTTCGAGAAAATCTTACTACTTAGCAATTAGTAAATCTTGACATCGTAAGCTACCTGTTCAGGGAAATGGGCTTGGATGGATCATTTGGCACTATCACGCTTGCAAAGAGTTTCCACACATCTTCTTTCAGGGTCAGACTTCCCATAAGTTCCAAGTTTTTGGTGTCCAAGAAGAATGCTTTAAGCTGTAATACAGACAAATAAAAGAAAATAATGAGATTGGCCAAAGGTGGTATCAACGGAACCTAAGGCAAACTGTCTAATTTGATAATATAAGTATAGATTCTAAAACAGAAAGGGAATAGAATGGGATATTTCAGTAGTTTTATCAAGTTTGGCAGTGTTTTTTCATCTGCTTCCTTTTTAGTATAAAGTTCAGGAAAATGATATTAGAACACATTGAATTCTGACAGATTGCTCAATTGTTATTGTGAGGATGGTTGATTGTCTTATTCCATGCCCAGGGCCCCTTTTGATAGCCCTTCCCCTTATGAATAATCCAAAATGTAGACCCTCTTACATTCCAAACTTTGGTGAAAATCTTCCTTTTGTAAAATATCATCCTTCTTACATCAACTATGTTTGGCAAACAGCATCAAAAACCAAACTCAATCTCACTCAACATTACTCTAACTCGCTTGTCTTCCGGCATAGTCTTAACATCAGTGGCTCCTTTAACTATATTACATCAAAGTGGACTTGGTACTGAGAAGGACTGAATCAAACTCACTTTAAAAGCATATGATCCTTTATTAAAAGCTCAAACAAACTCGTCTAACCAAATATTTGTGCATTGGCTCTATAGATCTGCAAGAATTGCTGTTGTCCAGTGTTTTTTCACCTCATAGCATAGTATTCTATTTTATCCCCTATTCTTAATGTAGTATTTTTGTATACCATGGTATAATCCTAATGTATGAGTTACGTTGTATCACAGAAGCAAATAAACCAATGTTTTTATTACATTTGAAGAAACCTGGAGCCCGCTTCGTCAGCACCAAGAAAGAGGGTAAGAATTTAATGAAGATGGAGTCAGACATTGTTAGAAATGAGGTCTCTTGTTCGCAGTGGTTTGTACACTGTCCAAGTAGGGATCCTCACTCTAGGCAGAGTAAGGGGGTCACACCGCCAAGATAACCCCTGGTCACCCCTTGGTAGCTTTGCACGAGCAGCCAGGCTTATCTCAGAGGCAATGTGTAAAGCATTTGTACATACACACAATAACACTGTGAAAACACTACAAAAGGAGTTCTCACCAGTTTAGAAAAATAGCCAATATTTCTCTGAAGAAAACAAGATAAATTGACAAAAATCCAACATACATAAGTCAAAATATCACTTAAAAAAGATTAAGCAAGTTTAGTGCATAGAAATCAATGGATGCATTCATTTTAGCACAAAGTACCTCAGATGCATACAAAATCAAAGATGGTGCAAGGTGCTGGGGAGGTGAGGCGCAGTAAAAGTAAAGTGATGCATCAGTTCCTTACTACACAGGTAAGGTGATGTGTCGATTCCACACTGACAGAGGAGGTGATGTGTTGGCTCCTTACTGGAAGAGGGGGGTGATGCGTCGGTTTTGGGAAACTCAGCCCTGGTTCCTTCCTGCAGTGCGCTGTCGATGAAGAATGTGCATCAAAGGACAGAGTGGGAATAGTAATTTTTACTGATCCGCTAGCTAACAATTTCCCTACTGTTGCACTCTCTGGAGTGGGAATAGTAATTTTAACCCCTACGTTATCCCACACTTTCCCTACTGTTGCACCCACTGGAGTTGGAATAGTAATTTTAACCTTTACGCTATTCAACACTTTCCCTACTGTTGCACCCTCTGGAGTTGGAATAGTAATGTTTCCCCTCACGCTATCCAACACTTTCCCTACTGTTGCATTCACTGGAGTGGGAATAGTACACTTTTCCCCTCCGCTATCCAACACTTTCCCTACTGTTGCACTCACTGGAGTGGGAATAGTAATTTTTCCCCGCACGCTATCCAACACTTTCCCTACTGTTGCATTCATTGGAGTGGGAATAGTAAATTTCCCCCCTCCGCTATCCAACACTTTCCCTACTGTTGCACTCGCTGGAGTGGGAATAGTAATTTGTACCCCTCCGCTAACCAACACTTTCCCTACTGTTGCAGTAAACTTCACACGAGAATACAAAGAGAAGATTAAGGGGATAAAAAGATCAATCTATCAAAAGATGAGACAACTACGGCATAGTCCTATGGATATTGTAAAACATACCTTGCTAAAGGAATTTAAAGTATTGTTGAAAAAAATAAAATGGGAAGCCACTAGACTTGTGGAGGAAAATATGTGGGCTAAACTACATGCAGATTGCAAAGGAAGTGATGGCGCAAGATTTTGGAAAACTATGATCCTTTTCTTAAGACCTACGCGTGAAGGAATCTCTTCTAACATCACAGAAGAAATCTGGGCAACCTACCTCAGAAACCACTTTAATCAAGAAACATATTCTTACTCAAAGACAGAAACTGCAGAAACTGTTAATGTGGAAAAAAATTCTGTCGAAAATAACCAACAGTCAGTGAGAATGAACACAGGTAATCAAGAAAACCATGTACTATCGGCAAACAAAGGAGTGTCAATTCTACAAAAAAAAAATCAGCCGCCAAATCAAAAAGGGAAGAAAAGAGGGGGCAACTGGCCCGAACGGAATACTGCCCATCGTCTACAAACAGGAGGAAAAAGAATGGGCTGCTTCACTTGAGCCATTATTTCTGGATATTAGGCACTTTAATATATTACCTAGTTCTTGGAAGGGCTCAAATATTTCACCAATATTCAAATCTGGGGACAAGTCTCTCCCCCAAAATTACTGATGAATTGCCCTTATGGATAATGAGGCCAAATATTTCGCTGGAACACTCTTGGAAGATCTGCAGGACTGGGCTACGGAGAAATCACTAATTTTGGTTAACCAGACCGGTTTTGCTAAATCGGTGGGAACAACTTCCAATATCCTAGCAATGGGTATGCTAATAGACAAGGCTAAAACAGCCAAAATGCTGATTCACTTTTGTTTTATTGACTACAAGGCCGCCTTTGACCATATAAACCGGAATATGTTATGGGCCAAACTAAAAAGATGGGGGATACCAGGACCACTGTTTGACCTGTTGATCAACCTACATACGGAAACATGGTTTCAGATAAAGTTGGGAGATGGCTCACTCCTGTCAAGACGCATAGAAACCAACAAGGGTCTCAAACAGGGTTATGTTCTGGCTCCCACTCTTTTTAATTTGTTCTTAGGGGATTTAATCCCTATTTTAAATAGCTGTATTTCCCATGCATCTAAATTAGGAAGGCTCCTATTACTGTGTCACCTGTACGCGGACGATATAGTCCTAATTAGCCACACAAAAGTTGGGCTTCAACAACTCGTAGATGCAACACAGGGATATTCGGATTTAAATGATCTGACAATAAATCTAGAAAAAAAAAGACGATGACAATTAGCAATAAACGTATCAAGTCACACAGCTGGTTCTGGAAAAAAACCCGCATTGAGAATATGTCAGTATATCTAGGTGTCAAAATTGACAACAGTGGCCTGTTTACTGCACAGAAAACTAGTATCAGGGGCAAGGGCGTCGCCTCAGCAATCGCTCTGAAAGCACTAAATAGCAAAATTACGGGCCCATCTCTTCTTCCTCTGACCCAAGTAATAAAAGCTAAACTGTTGCCGACAATAACATATGGGAGTGAAGTATTGAGAGGCAGAGATGCTAAGACTCTGGACAAAACTGTAATAGCTGCATATAGGATAATATTTAGCCTGCCCAAACAAACTTCACCGGCCCAAATCAGGCTTGAATTTTGCATCCAGAAACAGACCCTGGTAAGACAGGGCACGTATATAGTAGCGTGGGACAAAACGCGAAAAAGCAAACAAGGAACCTTGAACAACTCTTTGGGAAGAGCTAGAACTACACCCAGCCTCACCAGCCGCTAAGTACCTCAAAAGGAGCCTGTTGAATCTTGGTTTACAACAGCTTTGGGATACCCCGACAAGCCACATAACGCTGAAAAGATTGGTCAAGAAAACAATAAAGTACCTCTCACGGATTGAAGACAAGGCATCATTTACAAAGAGGTCACACTGCTGGATGATCCAGAACTCATATACCACTCAGGCACCGCAGAGCTATCTTGAACTAGGTTATTCAAAAACAACAAAAATGAAGTTATTAAAGTACAGTCTGGGTTTGTTACCTTGCATCTGCCACTTCCTACACTGGTTAAAAGAAAAGGCGGGCTTTCTCTGACGGTTATGCGGCTCGGCGCCTGAGGACCTGCCGCACTTGCTGTGCTCTTGAGACAAATTGCTGGAAGAACGTAAGCGCCTGCTGAAATCCTATTTTAACGCACAAGGAATCCGCTCACGGAGACAGGTAGTTCTTGCCTGCCTTGCACCCCAGGGTCCCCAGTTGAACTCCAGATATGTGAGGTGTATGATGGCAGTGGAAAAGAAAACGATAAAAGCTGACTCTTAATTGCCTTAAGACATTTTTTGCACTTATGAAGCTCAGTAAGGCACTAGAAAAGAAAAACATTATAATATGCTCTTAACTGTCTTTTAAATAATTTTGGTACAACAGTAGTCTTGTTAAACTTTTGAAGCTGAGGGAAAGAATTTGACCAAAACCTGTTTGAACTGTTTTTAGTTAGTTTTTTTAATGGATCTATATTATGTATTGCTAACTAAATCATTAGATTTCATGACTTTTCTTAGGAAGGTAAATTTGTGAGTTGATATACTGTTTCCTCCTTTGTATAGAGAGGCAATTAAACATTTTCTATTTGTCATACTGTTTATTTTAAAAGCTTTGTATTGCAATGGTTTTAAGTAAATAATAAAATTACAAATTACTGTTGCAGTAATTGGAGTGGGAATAGTCATTTTTACCCCTACGGTATCCAACACTTTCCCTACTGTTGCACTCACTGGAGTTGTCATAGTAATTTTTACCCCTATGCTATCCAACACTTTCCCTACTATTGCACTCAATGGGGTGCAAAATCTAAGTTTAAAATGATTAAATATTTAAATGTTTTAATTAATAATATAATGTTTTTTTATTAGATTTCCTGTTATAGGTGTATGTATATATATATATATATACATATATATATATCTTTATTTGTAAATTTTTATATATTTATAATATTATAAAATAAAATTATTAGTCTATTAATTAATTTAAAGTAAATATACAGATATATTACATTATATATATGTATGTTTAATTTTTTTTAAATACATTTATTTATTATGTGTTAAAATGTACACTACATCTAAATAATTCTTTTAAATTTAATTTTTATTATTTAATTTATTTAACTTTTTTTTATATATAAAAGACCGATATTTTTTACAGCGATATTTTTTGTACTTCACGTGATAAAGATAGGATGTCAAAATGTTTGACATCGATATTTATGTGTCGATATTAGTGTATGGGGTTATTTTGGTAATCAATATTATGTCAGTGATCCGTTGAAGAAACAGGCGCTGGGATTCGATGGGTAGATTTTCACCTTAAGATCACAAGTTTACATGTTCAAGGGCCCAGGAACTAGATGTGGCCCCACTAGTAATTCAGGACTCTCAGCAGAAGAGCCCAGGCACTGGAAGGTGAAGTCTCTGAGAGTTCTTAACAGAAGGCAAGCACGCACAAACCCTTGGAGAACCTCAGAAGCAAGCTGTAGAAAGCAACGTCCAGTCCTTTCACTTCCAGGACAGAAGCAGCAAGCAACAGACCAGCACAACAAAGCGACAGGCAGAGTGCCTGTCCCTCCTCCAGCATCCAACTCTTCGTCCTGGCAGAATGTCCTCAGCGCAGAAGTGTTCCGATTTTGGGGTGTCAGAGGTCCAATACTTATACCCCTTTCCGCTTTTGAAGTAGTTCATAGGTCATACTTTATTATTGTTTAGACACTGTCTTTAAAACATACATTTTAAAACCAAATAACATTTTATATTCATATACAACCAGATAAATACAAATTATTCAAGCTTAAAATCTCCATACCCCTACCACGGGGACACATTGGGACATTAATCCAAACATATTTCATAATGTTTTGTCAGTGCCAATGCCACATCAAGAAATGTTATTTTAACAAAAGTGCAAGTGCCTGATTGCAACAATTTATGTTATATCTTCTACAAAGCGGTTTGAAAATCAAGCAACAAAGCCCCAAAAAAATTATGACAATCAATGAAGACATGGACATTAAAAATTAGAAAGGGTAATCCACATGTGCAGTTATTCGATTGGTCTAAAAAAGCTTCCAATTTTTCAGTTCTTACATAACACACATGTAACGCTGCCTGTAATTTTAATAGTGCTAGACGCAGCAGGGTGTCTGGAAGTGCAGCTAAATATGGAAATGCATTCCTATTTTCCCATGAATTTACCATATATTTTGCTGAGGGTCTGTTCCTTACATTCTTCAAATTATAAAACCTGGATTCTTTTTTACAGGATATTTTTAATTCTGCTTTAGAAAGTTGTGAGCCCTCCGTTATTTTTAATTCTAATTTTAGGGTTCATGTGATGGCTTCTAATCTTTTCTTTACCTTCTTTGCCCACTGTAATTCACTCTTTCCTATTTCAACAGCACATAAGGCTGATATCTTCTGTGTATTTGAGTCCCAAAGTTTGCCAAAATTGCAAAGTTGTTTCATAGGCTAAGAAGTACGAGACCTGCAAATTACCTTCTAATCTTATCGCCTGGGATATTCTGCCTTTGGGAAGGGCCAACAATGTTTTCCAAACATTTGCTTTCGCACCTCTCCCAACTTCCCTCCATACTTTAGGCTAGTAACTCAGCACGTAGAGGCATTGCGTGGGGGCTATTGTATTATAAGCTATCAAAAGGGGAGTACAGGAAGGACCACCATAAGTCTTTTTAAAATGAACAAGTCCCCATATTGTAGCTAGTGCCCAAGTCTCCACCGATTCTTTATGCAAGGTCCAACTCAGCTGACAGGTAAACGTCATACCCAGATACTTATAAGAGGACACACCCTTTAGCCTACTATTACCTAACAGCCAATTATATGATTTACTTTTTTCCCCAAATGGGATTATTTGAGTTTTTCCCATGTCTACCTTCAATTTATTAGCTTCACAATAATGATAACATTTAGTCAACTTTCTCAGCAGGCCTACTTGAGTCACGTCCAGAATTGCCAAATCATCTGCAAAGATAAGCACAACACATGTCCCCCGCCCCAATTTTCAGGGAAAAGGAATGAGTCACTGCCAACTCTCCTGGAAGGTTGGCTAAGAACAAAGAAAACAGTGTAGGGACTAGGACACAGCCCTTCATTAGCCCATTTCCAAGGGTATTCTCCCAGAGAGGGCCCCATATAGATCAAGCTCCACTTGGGCCCAGTTCCCTGTGTGCAATTCCTGCAGAATCGCTATTAAGTAATTTGGGATACCCTGACATCTTAATTTATCCCAAAGTATACTAGCCAAATCGAACGCTGAACTAAAATCAACAAAACAGCAGAATAAATTCCCAGTTGTTTCCTTTGCCTTCTGCCCCAAAACACATAGACTGAAATAATCATCTCTTGTTGAATGCCTAGCTTTAAAGCCTCTCTGCTCCATGGGAATAATTCCATTCCCTCTATCCAGTTCTTTAAAGCCCTTAATATTACTTTAGAGTACACTTTTGCACCTTTATCCAACAACTTATCAGCCGATAATTACCTGGGTCATTCATAACACCTTTTTTGTGTATGGTTTTGATTATAGTGCCCTTCCATCTTGGAGGAATGATCCCAGTCTTGGTTATGTATATAAAAGTTTTAGAAAATAATCCTACCCACCACAGGGGGTTTGACTTAATTATAATTGCTGGCAAGTTATCTGGTCCAGCTGCCTTAGTTAAATTTAGGGAGCTTATCAACTTGGCAATAGATTGGATGAAGAACAACTCTGCAACTTCCACCCCCAAAATTGGCCAGCACTTCCTTACCACTGACTTCCCTGGCTTGTAAAAAGTAGGTAAATAAGCTATTCAATCAGTTTCTGACACCATGCATCTTGCCGTTGGGGCAGTCACACAACTTCCCTTCTGGACCAACTTCCAGAACTTCCTCATGTCCTTTTGAAGTATGCAAACTTTGAAGGAAATTCTTTGTAGTGCGCAAGACCCTGCCTTTCCCTGACCTGGCTCCAGATATACTACAGAGGGTGGAGACAGCTTTGTCTGAGGACAGTACAGTCCTATTCAGGTGTCAGTGACAGCTCCTCCCACCACTCTAGCTCAGGAAGACCCATCAGCCTGGTGATGGCCCATCAGGATATGCAAGGCACACCCCAGCTCCCTTTGCGTGGCTGTATAGAGCAGGTGTCTCCAACCAGTCGATAGTGAGCTACCAGTAGCTCGAAGAAACCTTAAGAGTAGCTCCCAGTCTTAAGTTCATTTTTAACTTAGAACTGCAATAAGTGTTGTGTTTTCCTAAGGAACTAAGGAAAGGTTATGTTTATTTTACATCATTATCAAGCTGCAGATAGCAGAGCCTGATAATGAGTAGTGCTCAAGTCACATGAATGACTCATGTGGGTCACAAAGGTTTATAATTGAGGTACTGAGGTATGTAACTTATATAAAAATCATTATCAACTCAATATTGCTTGGAAGGTTGGAGACAGAAATCTGAGGGCTGTGGGGGGCACAGCTGGGCGATTTCTTAGGATGAGATGGCCTCGACATCAGGTGTTGAGCGAGGGGAGGAATATGGAGCAGAGGTGAGGGGTCTGTGCAGTTATGATAAGAACAAAGGGTTGGAAGAAGAAACAGGAAGGACTGCGGGTCAATGGTCAAGAAAAGTGAGTAGGGAGCCAAGGAACGAGAAGCACTGGAAGTGGGTGGGACACAAGAGGGTCTGGTAAAGGGGGTGGTGGATAGGGGTAAGAGGTCTGTGAGGAATAGAGGCCCAAAGGGGCGAGTCTGAGGAACGGGAATTGTAGTGAGGAGGCGCACGAGGGACTGTTAAAGGAGCCGAGGGAAAGGACCAGGGGCTAGGAAAGAGTCTGTGAGGAGGTCACGGGTCCAAGCCGAGCATTCGGTGAAATGCGTTGGGTTGGTTGTCAAGCTGGAAATAAATTGAATACTTATGAACTACGATCGTATGGTTTAATGGAGTGGTGATTCATGCTGGACTAGAGTGCATTCACGCTACGTTTGGAGCGTTTGGTGAAACGGAATGTACTTGGCAGGGAATCCTCTGACCCTGCATTGCACCACAGTCTAGGTGTCCCGGTCCCATTGGAGGAAGTGAAACGGATATATATATATCCTGGAGGCAGAGAGCTTTGTTTTTTGTGAGAGGGTGCCCTAGCATGTGCTGAGCCCATCTGAAGCTGAAGCTTTCGGAACCATCTCCTTATAGCTGTTCTATGATATAGCCATACTATATACCCTTCAGTGCATTATAATCCTCTCGGTTAATGCTAACTTTGGTTTGGCTTTAGCAAAACATGTTGTGTAAGGTGTCAAACACTTTAGAATACTACACCCCCCCCCCCCACCCCCCGCCAGTCCTGGCGGTGGTGGTAGAATTCATCCTTCTAGAGGGAGAACACATGTAGTTACTGGTTTACTCAGTTAAAGTTAAACAGAGCCTCAGCATCACAAAATGGATGCTGCTGCCACAGACACAAGTCTCCCCTCCTGCTGCTGGATGAAACTCTGGCAAGGGAGGCTTGGACAATAGGTTTCCTGTTTAGGGAGGTGCCAGCACCTCGACAGACAGGCTTTAGTATATTGGGGCAGGGTGGGTTGCATTCAGTGAATGCTTTTCAGACACTGCCTGGGGCACACAAGGTGTTCCATGCATTTCCCAGTTCAAACTGGTTGCTGGGGCGCTCAGCCCCAGCTCTGGCGCAAAACTGGACAAAGGGAAAGGGGTGTAACCACTCCCACCCTGGGTCCACCCATAGGTGGGACCCTAGAGTTAGTCCATCCCCTAAACTTACTATAAGTATAGGAACCCAGTCCCTAGAACTTTAGATTATCCTGGACGAAACTCTGCAACATATATCTTGGACCTTCGACATTCCATATCGCCTGGAAGATGGAAGAAATCTCCCTTGTGGTCAAGGAGTGACCACCCTGTTCAAACAGGCACCAACTATTTTTTTGCCGGTCTGCATTGTCGAGGCTCCCACTGGATCCCGAAGACTCTGCGACTCAGGACATGGTCTTCCAGACATCTCTGACGCTGACCTGCGCTCCCAGAAAAGCTGAGATCTGTGGCGGACACGAGAGACGTGGGACCGGAACTCTTGGACAACCTGCATTTTGCAACCTGCACCAACTTCCCGAGGTATTCCGAAGTTGTGCATTGGGGTGCTTGAAGCTCCAGACCTGAGCACCATTTGCACCGAAGATCAGAGGCCCACACTTCACGAGTGTCCCGTGGGCCCCCTTTGTGCATTTCAGCTTGACGCGTCTTCACGGTTCCTAGTCCCTTGGCTAGTGAGCCTCCAAGAAGACAAACCTTTGTTTCAACTTACTTTCCTGGTTGCTCCATGCTTGCTCCAACTTCTCCCCAAAAGAGAAGTTCCTCAGACCTTGCTGATCTGCACCAAAGCCAATCTTGACATCTTGCATGGATTGCGTTTGCCAAGGCTTGTTGGGTCCAATCCAATACCGATACTGCAGTCAACTAGATCCTTTGTGGGACAGCTCTAATCCAGCTCCTGGTCATCATCAACACCTTGTGGTCCTCGTGTCTGAAGAGACAAGCTTCACCTTTTCACATGAAATCACCCGACATCTGGTAGCATCTTCCTATGGCCGCCCTGGCCCAGACTCTGTCTCCTCTGCTTTCAGGTTCCTAAGATCTTCGATCCACCCTTGGATCCACCCGGACACTTTTCCTCTGGTCGCCTGCAGCACTTCTTCGTAGCTCTCAATTGGAATCGACGACGAAACCCGACACGAAAAGACACCTATGTACCCGGCTTCCCTGGGTGAGGTAACTCGAGTACTCCGGTGCTCCCATGGGTATTGACTCCCCAAGTGTCCTAGTCTAAAAGGGCTCCATCGTAGTTCACTCCCTTGTGCCCTTAATCTTTAAAATTGTTTCTTGTTCGTTTCCCATAGAAAGTCAATGGTAACCTGCGTAGGGTTTAGACACTGCACGCGTCTCTCGTGGGCCTCCTTTAGTGGTTCTAGGCAGCCCCAGCGATTCCACAGGCCTTAGGCCTGCTTTCTATTTCTCATGTGGTTCTTATACCACTATTTTAGTATATGGTTTGTAAGGCCCCCTAGGGCAAAACGTAAACTGTGCAACTTATTGTATGCTAATTAAGTTCCTTGTATTGTACTTTTACCTCTGATCTCATTAAGAGTCCAGAGGGGTTGTATTTAGAATAAATACATATATATTTGATATATACCTTGTGTGGTGTACTTTCATTTGGTAATCAAGAGACTATAAATGGTAAAACACCTTGCTTAACTCGCCTCTAAGTCTTAGCCTGAAGGCTGCTCTCCACAGCTACCACTAGGATAGCTTTCTATAAGGTTGACTTTACATCCTACCATCAATAAGGGTGGAGTTGGACTGGTGCAAGGTGCCCACTAGAATAGTGGACATCATATACCAGGCCAACTTCTCACACTGGGTTACATCAGTAAGCATAAATAATATAGGCAATACATTCAGCATATCCCTTCAAACAAACATTTCCTTCCACTGTTAAGAATCTGAATGAATGGCTTATGGCGCAAAGTACCTGCAACTTATGCAACATGTAACAGTTTACATAATCACGTTTCATATGGCCTCACTACGCCATACCACATGGAGCAGTGTATAGATTCAAACATTTATATGAAAACCCCAACCAACAAGAGATTAAAACCCACATATCGGGGAAGGAGGAGGGAAGGGAGGTAAGAGCCACAGGGAGAGAGGGAGGATAACCAAGGTCTCCTAGCGGCATAACAAGGTCTTTTCAACTGCTCTAAGGGTTCACAATCCATCTGCCAGGAGTAAAGGTCATCCAGTAAGGTGGGCAGAGGTTTCAGTCAGCATATCAGCATACCAATCGGGACACGGGCTACGTGAGCCAATCTCACTAACCATCAGGAAGGGGTCATCTAAGGGAGCCTCCAGCACCAATAGCCCTTGCAGGGCACACAGCATAGTATTCCATTCAGTGGAGATGGCAAATTTACGTAAACCCAGCATATCTTTGCGTATCAGAGAAACCGCTTCACCCAGTTCAGCATGAAGAGGAGCCTTTCGTCGGAGGGGACTCCTCGGACTTCCAATTACGAGTATTCAGTTGTTTAGCCACAATAAATCCCAGATCAAGAAACCTGGTGGAGGCTTTGTGTTTTTTATTTCTAGGAAACACACCAATGATGCATGACTCCCGTGTTCTCGATACCTCCCTATGCAAGCTTCCATATTTATAACTGAAAAATACAGCCCTTTTTTTAAATTAGGGGAAATTTAAAAGTACAGAAAAATGTTCCATCAAGTGCGGAAAACTTTTCCTTATTTCAAACATTTTTGCAGAAAATGTTTCTGCACTTTAAATTTCTCCCATTTAAAAAAAAATGGTTATATGTTGTACATGCAACAGTGCCACATATGGCAAAAGGTATTCCTGTGACAAGCACATATGACACAGGCTCTCAGTCATCCATAGCCATATAGCCAATTCATTCACATACATCGTCAGTCATCCTCATAGACCATGCACTCACCGACACACATGGCAGCACTATCATAGTACTCCTAGTCAAAGTATTTTCTTCATACTTTAATAGCGGACTCCATGGGCGAGGGAGTGTCTGGGTACAGTGCGCAATTTACATGGCCTTCAGTAGCTCACAGGGATTTTACTGATCACAAGTAGCTCTCATTACAGAAAATGTTAGAGACCCGTGGTCTAGAGTGAATGGACAAGAGGCCAACTGTTTGCAAACCCAGATGCGCATTTTACAGTCAGACAGAGGCATAGAATGGTTAAGCAAGAAAATGCTCCCCTTCTAAAACTCCAAATCTCTTTCTACTCCCAATGGGAAATTACACTTAAAAGCTATTTTAAGGCAATCCCCATGCTGCCCTATGGGAGGAATAGTCCTTGAAATAATGAAAAACTAAATTAGCAGGATTTCACTATTAGGACACGTTAAGCACGCCAGTACATGTAGTACATTATACATACAATGCACCCTGCCCATGGGGCTACCATGGGCCCACCTTAGGGGGTACTGACATGTAGTAAAATGGAAGGTTTGGTCTGGCCTGTGGGTGCATTTGCCAGGTCGAATTGGCAGATTAAAACTGCAAACACAGACATGTTTGCAAGGCTACTCGTGTTGGTGGCACAAACGGTGCTGCAGGCCCACTTGTAGTATTTTATTCACAGGCCCTGGGCACCTCTGGTGCACTTTACTAGGGACTTACTAGTGAATCAAATATGCCAATTATGAATACGGATACAATTTAGACAGAGAGCATATGCACTTTAGCACTGATCAGCAGTGGTAAAGTGGGCATAAGTGGTAAAGTGCCCAGAGCCCTAAAACCAACAAAAACAGGTCAGAAAAAATAGGAGGAAGAAGGCAAAAGGTTTGGGGATAAAAAGGGCCACATACAACAACCATCCTGACTTCAGAACAATCTTGAGGACCTTTGATGGACGGCGGTTGGGAATGTGCACTGTTCAGGAGGAGCTGAGTTTTTAATGCTCTGTCTAGCGTTGTTTATTGGCAAAAGGTTTACAGCCCTCAATTTACACAGGCAGAGGGAAGTGTTGAAATCTGCAAAGCAGCTGACTCACTCACTCTGAATGGAGTCCTAAAGTACAAAATGTAGTTTCTACAGAGGATGGGTACCTGCTCATTATTAGCAAAGGTCTGAAGATCTGCTGCAGTAGTGTGCTCCATAAAGCTCCCCAAGTAGTTGCTGAACCAAGCTGTAGCGTTCACTTCACTTGCATTGTAACATCTTGGCTTCGTGTCTGTGCCTGTAAATGAAGGAAAAATGTGGAAATATAAAATGGACACTGGGAAGAGCTATAACTAACACTATTTTCACTGGAAGAACAACAGGTTGCTTCAGTACATCTTAGGCTTAGCAGGATGCATAGCTTTAGGGCGTTGAAAATATGTTGTGTGGTGTTTAGGCCTAGTGGAACTGCATGTGGTGAATATTGAATGCTTGGTACCTGGGTCTACTCTTAGACAATAAGTATTCTGGGTTTGCCTCATGCTTGATTTACTTAGGACTGCAGCTGTACAGTGTGTTATATAAATTGAAACTAAGAAACTTGTACTTTCTGTGTCCCAGTGTTTAGTGAGCCTGAGCCTAATCTCTCTCTTAACAAGTGTGGTTCTACTGAATGGATTCTGTTGATGCTATGGAGTCAGATTTGGTTGCACATATTAGGAACACATGTGGATTGAGTTGAGATGATATCATTCTCTCAGTTGTGAACTGGTTTGGCGCAGGTGGGATTTCTATGGTAAGGCCTTACCTCTAAGGTCCACCTTGTCGATCATACAATTAAGGGGCCAATTTGAAGGCGAGAAGGCAAATATTGCAGAAGGCATCAGTGGATGAACCAATTGTATTATTCTTATGAAATCCATTTGTGACAGGACGTTTGTCAGGATGTGTGAAACTGTGTATCTTTTTGTGAACATTTGTGAAATTCCATACAAATATTGCAAAATTATGCTTTTAGAACAAAAAGTGGTTTCGGGTATCTTGCACAACATTTATGCAAGATACCAGAGGAGATTGGTTTGAGCAAAAAATATCTCTCAGTGAGATATTTTCTGTGTACAACAAGCCTCGTTGGGCAGAAAATGATGCTACATTGCCTAGTATGAAATTTCTCAAATTTTTGCCTAAAGCAATTTGGAAATTCTGCAGTCAGTATATGTAATATTTCTCCACGCCCAGACATTATGGCCCGTTTTGTCCAATTCTTATGTCTGTATGATTTTGGGGGTATGTAGTGCGCTTATGAAGCAAAGAATGAAAGGGATAGGAGCACCGTTAATCCTCAGGTACATTTTATTTATTGTTATCAAAGTTATGCTTTATAAACAAACCTTATAACTATCAGGTGTAACAAAAACTTACAAAAATAACAGTTATCATTTCTCACAAATGGAATTTTTAGACAATGCATAATCATATGTATTCATTATTAACTCCAAGTATCGGCTACATTCATTGCAATATTAACTTACATCCTTCCCTACACTGGTAGTGCCAGACATAGCTTTCACAAAGATTCCATCCCAACTTTATAGTAATACATGTTGCTTTTTACACAGCCATTGATCTATCACATATAAGCCTCGCAACATCCAACGGGTCCCAGGCCCAGCTCTCCCTGTGCTGCTACATCGCTCTTGCTCCTGTCTTCTCCATGCTTTTTCCCTGCTTTTTTGTGCCTTCTCCTTGCTTTTCCCTCGTTTTCACTGCTTTCTTGTTTTTCCTGTTTTTTGAGTGACTTCTAAGTTTTCACTGCTTTCTTTTGCTTTTTACTCTGTTTTTTTAATTACTTCTCCTAGCTTTTCCCTCATTATCACTGCTTTCTCCTAGCTTTTCCCAGTTTTTTGAGTGGCTTCGCCTTGCTTTTCCCTGGTTTTCACTTTCACCCTGCTTTTCGCACTGTTTTTGAGTGCCTTCTTCTTGCTTTCCCTTAATTTTCATTGCTTTCTCGTTGTTTTTCCCCTGTTCTTTAAGTGCGTTCTCCCTACTTTTCCCTTTTTCATTGCTTTCTCCCTGTTTGTCCCCTCATTGGCGCTCCTGCCTGCCACATTTTTTCCACCTCCACCTAGCCCCAACTGTAGGAAAGTTCCCCTTTTTGACAGGGTCACCCCCACTTTTTGCCTGGTATTCAATGTAACTTTGACTGGAAGTGCCCTGGGTTCCTGCTATCCAGGGCCCCAGTGTCAGATGTCTTTCCCAAAAACTGCAGGGTCCCTAAGGGCAGCAGCATGTATTATCATCCTAAGGGAGCACCCCAGCTACATGATGGCTTCACTAAAAACAGAGATGTTTAGTATCATCATCTCGTATTACTAAGCCCACACTTATTCTAGTGATGGATTTATTAATACATGTAGCCAGAGGAAACCTTAGAGGTGCCCCCTGAAAACCTACCAACTACTACTGTGCTAGCTGACTTGTCTTAGTCAGCGTGCCGCCGAAGACAGGTTTCTGACACCCAGGGGGGACGGCATTTGCTCTCAGGAGGTCAGGAACAAAGCCTGCTGAGACAGAGGGTGTTCACACCCCCTCCTACAGAGGAACCGTGAATTAGCATTCCAGGGCCGTTTGGCACCTCAGGCCTCAAAAACTCATTAAGATTTAAATAGACCTGCAGGTCTAGTGACTTAAATAATCTTCTTGACCTATTTGTAATGCTCTTGACCCATAAACTGCTTTCAAATGATGTGAACGTGGGCAGCTATTTTAATTCATTGAGCCACCATTTTCTTCATTATCACATATTAGAGCACATTCAAATATGTGACTTCAGCATGTCTGCTACACAAAACATTTGTTTGATTTAATAGACTCAACTTTTTTTCCATATATAATACAAATCTAGCCACAGGATACACATGACCCCTGATTTGCCTCTTAGTTCATTAACAGCATTGTTGTCAGGGCATGTGCAGGAACCTTTCTCAAATCATGTTACTTATAATAATTACAAAATGAAACCATCAAGTGGTAGCACAAAGTCATTTGTAATCAGCAGATTTTACATTGAAATGGCCACAAACTTTCCCACTGACATGCGGTTTGACAGAGTTTCTGCAAATATGTGTCATTTGCATGTCACCAAGTAAAGCTTTCTGGTTTGTTTTGCTTCTATTTAACTCTTTGTTTGCATCACACTTCTTAATTACAAAAAAATTTGCTTTCATAATTCCTGATATATTTTGAAATATTTGTAATATTAATTAACAGGCTATTTATTTAAATATTATGTGATAGAGAAAAATAACTGACATCTTCAGACAGCTCACTTCACAAAAACTTCTAACTCTAGTAACATAGAGCAAAATAAACTACATTTTCCAGGCAGCAGTTAGTAAGAGTCGCACAGCATTATTTGGAATCGGAAGCGCCTCCAAATGAAAACAACTATGTGGATAGCCTGCAAAGTTACTGTATTTGTGTCCATAGAAACAATTTTAAAACCTTGGGAAAACTTTTATATTAAACGTTTATACTTTTTTCCCGCATTTTAATACTCTAACAATACTGTAGTAATTAAAAAAAAGTTACATGCATTGTGGTAATGGTATTTGTGCAGTAACCTATTTGCGAAGTAACCGTATTTGCGTACTAGTAGCATGCGTAGTAAAAGCATGCTAAGTAATCGCACCTACGAAGTGAAAAATGCTTAGAAACGGTAAATCGTAGTAGTGGCCGCAAAATAAAGGTAGAATACTGTTCCATATAGCTGTTTATTTGTTTACTTGTTGAATAAATGGACCCCATAGATAGTGAACTATCACACATTTTCGACCGAGGCTTGCGGCATGGTTGACCCACTAGAGATAGCAGGATCACACTTTATTCCAGGTGGTCCATCTAGACATACACACGCATACTTAAGGTAAACACAAACCATTGCCTGGTGTAACGTCACACATACCAAGAGGTCTTCTTGAGTAACTTGCTCCCCTGTGTTGTGTATTACCATATTTATTGTATGTGGGCTGTATAGATGTGCAGGGGTATACCTGTGGAACACATGCGCCTCTGCGCAGTGTGTTACATTTATTGTAGGTGGGCCACATAGATGTGCAAGTGTATACCAATGGAACACAAGCAGGTCTGTCTTGTGTTGTACCACATTTATTTTAGCTGGGCCAAATAGATGTGCAGGTGTGTACCCCTGGAACACATGCACCTCTGCGTAGTGTTACCACATTTATTGTAGGTGGCCATATGGGAAACATTGGTTACCCTGCGGTGTTTACACCGCAATAGCTTTACAACCTGGGTATTACAACAAAAGTCATTACAATGACTTGCGCTGGATGTTGCTCTAACCTAAAGAATAGTATGATTTAATATTCCAACACCTTCCCTACTGTACACAGACTGGAGTTGGAATAGTAAATCATACTATTCCTAAGTCCAGCGTCCTCCAACGCAAGTTGTTGTAACGACTTGCATTGTAATGCCTGCGTTGTAAAGGTATCACGCTGTAAACACTGTGATGTAACGCCGTATATTCTGCCCATGTAGATGTGCGGTTGTATAACCATGGAACACACGCACCTCTCGTAATGTGTTACCACATTTATTATAGGTGGGTCATATAGCTGCTCAGGTGTATACCTGTGATACACATGCTCCACTGCATAGTGTTACCACATTTATTGTGGGTGGGCCATATAGATCTTCAGGTGTATACATGTAGAACACATGCACCTCTGCGTAGTGTGTTAATACATTTATTGTAGGTCAGCCATGTAGATGTACAGGTGTGTACCCCTGGGACACATGCACCTCTGCGTAGTGTGTTACCACATTTATTGTAGGTGGCCATATAGATGTGCAGATTTATACCCCTGGGACACATGCACCTCTGCGTAGTGTTACCACATTTATTGTAGGTGACCATATAGTTGTGCAGGTGTATACCCCTGGTACACATGCACCTCTGTGTAGTGTGTTACCACATTTATTGTACTTGGCCATATAGATGTGCAGGTGTATACCCCTGGGACACATGTCCTTGTACATGTGATGTATATTATCACGTTCATATAAGACCAGGGTAAGCCTCTAAAGTCTTACATACTTGACTTGGAACAGGGTTGGAAGGGATGCGCAGGAAGTGATGTTATGAATAGGAAGTTACACCTTATCTTCCAGAGTGTGTACCTTTGTGCGTTACGAGGGGTAAGGATGCTGCTGCTCCCTGTCTTAGTCTCGAGTAAAGTGAATGAGTGTGTATTAGATGGATGAATACACTGCAATAAAGTACAGACCATCCACGTGGCATGGATGTCCCAATCTGGCCTTGTCCGCGTGACAGTTTTCAAGTCCAGTGTTGCACAATGGATTCACACGTGTCGCCACATCGGCCGCGACCATCCAGCGCGCGTTGCCTCCCTCTGTACCACTGCCTGCGGTGGAGCTTGTGCGTGACACTGACTGCAGGCCTCTCTTGCTGTAGTGTTTGAAGGTGCCTTGAATCCGACCAGAACCAAAAGTACTAATTCAGGCCTGGAGTCAGTCAGTGGGCTTTTTTTTTAACTTGGTGAGCGTGGCGCCCGTTTCACGAACACCGTGCTCTGTAATACAATAGGTCTTGCTTTTGCTAAAATTTGACCTATTGGTATTGTAAATGACAATGCCTTTTAATTTTATAAAATGTATTGCCATTTACAATGCCAATAGGTTAAAATCTCGCTATTGCGAGACCTGTTGCATTGTAAATACTTGCTTTGGTACTCTGGGCTTACCATAGGGACGTCAATGATACCGTCGGCCAATTTGTATTGGTTTCAAAGTTAAAAAAAACACTTGGTATGCACAGCGTCCGTATTTAGAGAAAATAAAAAGACATTTTTACACAGACAACATTGTTGGTTATGAAGAGATCGTGAAGGAAGGTTGAGGAGAGGAGTATGATGGGAAGTATTGTTTTTTTAGATAAATTGATTTGTGGATGCTAAATTATACTAGAAATGTTAATACTGTTGAATGATAGGGTTTGAATGAAAAAGTACAGGCTTGTCTAGACAGCAGCTATGCAAAGCTAATTATACCTTTTCTATGAGGCAATAAAATTAATATTTTCCTGATGTGCATTAAATTAAAACATTAAAACTTTAAACTAAAAAGGTTTCTATTCCTTTACTAAGTACACCTGACTGCTAGGAAGTACATACAAAATCCGAGTTACTGGATAGGGACCTAGCTGGGAAAAGGAATTTCGCACAATTGGAGTTGGAAAATCTAGAAGGAAGGAAAGATTTCCTTTCTTGAGTCCCCTCACTCACCAGGGTTTCACCACGGTGATATGCTTCATCATTGGTTCACTATTGCATAAGGAGGGTGGACCTAGCTTTTTCCCTCTTCCTCCCCCTTATTTTATGATTTGTGCTAGGAAGTACCTGCATAGTTCTATTAACAGTACGTGTAATTATTGTTTTTTTTCATTACAGATTTTTATAGCAACGAAATGCCCACCACATTTAGGTGGCAGCATGTTCTTTATGTTTGTAACATGTGGATCAGGGCCCGTCTTCTTCTACCAATGTTTTAAGAGGTAAATGAATGGAAAGTTGGTTTTGGAAACAATAGGCCTGATTTAGATATCGGCGAACGGGTTACTCCGTCACAACCGTGACGAATATCCCATCTGCCGAAATATAAATCCCATTATATCCTATGGGATTTTTATTTGGCCAGACAGGATATCCGTCACCAAGAGTATAAGAATGGTTGTGGTATATTAATGCTGCAAACTGTATAGTCCCTATTTGGACATGCTCTCTTCCAAGGTCAACCGTTTAGAACACCCCAAAGGTAAAACTCACAAAATTGTAAGAGAAGAAGCACTGTCGAATTATTCTCAATGTTAGTAAGTCAATCAGAATAACTCAACATCAACTGGGCCGACCTGAACTATTTGATAACCCGGCTTCTATTGTTAAAGGGGACATTGTTTGGGTGAGGAAAAATTTTATGGCCCGTAGAGCCATGGAGAGGGAGGCGATTGAGCTTAAAAAACCCCTTGTCAGAGCACATTATTTACTGTCCAAGACACCAGCGATAGAGCCGTATCTACAGATAGTTACAAGGCCTTTCCACCGCATTTTATTGACAAAGTTTAGGTTTAACTTAATGCATTATGCCTTGGGAGTATTTGATGGGTGGAGTAAGCCTGAGGATACAGCTCTTTGTAAATGCGATGATATGTCTATACAGGATACAATGCACTTTACTTTCTTTTGCGGATATTATAACGAGAGCAGGTCAAAATTTTTAAAACCCTTGTTAAGATGTTCGGGGATTGCCCAGGTGAGGCCTGCTTTATTATACTTACAGATGCTTGACACTCCCTGGATAATTTTTTATGTGGCTAGTTTTCTGGTTGCTGCTATTCGTGCAAAGAAGTTAAGATGTATAAATAATGTTGTTGGTATGGATATTCAGTGCTCATGATTACTTCTACTGCTTCTTTCACCTACCTCATGTTTTTAAAGTATGCCTTGTGATAAATTTTTAAATACACTGTTAATGACGATTTTTTACACTTTTTTATGATGTTTTTACAGAGTATAATGAATGGAATTTTCGTATGTTTGTGTGTACTTTGTATGATTTTAAATACTCGAATAAAGTGGTATTGACTTGACTTGAACTCAACATCTTGCCTTTATTTTGTAAACTAGTTTTTATGAAATTGCTTGATTCAATGCCTATAGTTGTATGTCCTTTCACTCAGTTACTATTTGTTAGTTTTCCCTGTATAGATTACCTTTTTTAAGGTGTGAACCTAATAGTTTCTGCAGTTGCTGTTATTACTGCCGACCCATGAGATAAACAGGGTTTGGAGGCGCATTGAAAGTTTCTATTTCGGACCAACTGATTTACTAATACAACTCTGGTAAGCTACATCTCATTGTGTATATAACACAATACGTGAGGCTTATTTCAACATTTCTCTGGGAGCGATAAACAGCAGATGCCTTTTTCTTCTTTGCAGATAGAGTCGCAATACTGAACACTAAGGACTCTCTTTTTAATAGGATAACGACTAGTGTCTTGTGTGAAAAAGTATTATTTCAATAAGTGATAATGATCTCCCACTATGAAGAGTCAACTTTTGGGTACTCATAAACTTATGCGGAAGTTTGAATTAATTCATTGAGGTCATATTTGAATGAGAATAATGAAATCCCAGATCTGAGCATTACATTTCATATCTAACACTACTCATGTCTTTGGATTAACAAGGGCAAACTGGATACATTTTAGAATAGTAATTCATTTATAAGGATCCCATGTGTAAAAGATCTGTATTTAATGTTTAAGGTACATCTGTCTTTTCTTTTACTTTTCCTGAACATTTTACAGATGAAACTTTTTATTTAGCGAAGAGCTATATATTGTTGTATGTTGTTTTTAACAGGGTCCTAATAGTTATTGAGTGCATGTATTGTCACGTAGAATGTTTTGTCTTATAACAATGTACTTATGTGACTGTAATCATGTTGTTAATATTTTGTAAGTCTTGTGTGTTTTCCCACAACCCTAAAGAAGTCCCTATGTTGTGGGACTCAATTCAGCTCAATTCAGCGAGGACATCGCCGACTTCGTCAGCCCGCACGCCCTCCCCTCCGCCGACTACATCCTTCTGGGGGACTTCAACTTCCACCTGGAGAACAACAACGACTGCAACACCAGCACCCTGCTCGACAACCTCGCCAACCTTGGACTCAAGCAGCTGGTGTCCACCCCCACCCACCTCGCCGGACACACTCTCGACGCCATCTTCTCATCCAGCAAAGACATCGCCTTCAGCCACGCCACAGAACTCCACTGGACGGATCACAGATGCATCCACTTCACCTTCAGAAGAACGACGATCCACCACCACCAGCAACAGGCTGCCCGAAGAAGCTGGAACAAGATCACAGCCGACCAGCTCGCCGCCTCCCTGAGCCAGCACCCTCCGGCCAGCTCAGCGAACCCCAGCCAGGCCGCCGACAACCTCACGAAGTGGATCAGCGACTGCGCGGACGAACTCGCCCCACTGAGGACCCCACCCGGCAGCAAGAGAGCCCCATGGTTCACCGACGAACTCAAGAGCTCCAAGAAGAACTGCCGCGCCCTCGAGAAAGCCTGGAGAAGGGAACCCACGCCGGACAACAGGACCACCCTCAAGCTCGCCACCCGGAAACACCACCAACTGATCCGCATCGCCAAGAAGACGGCTTTCAAGAACCGACTGGACAACAACGCACACAACTGCAAGGAACTCTTCAACATCGTGAAAGAGCTCTCCAACCCCAACGCCGGAAACAACGACATCACCCCTTCGCAAGACCTCTGCAACTCCCTCGCCTCCTACTTCCACAACAAGATCGCGGACATACACAACAGCTTCAGCACCCATCCGACCCACGCCACGACCGCAGCAACGCCACCCACCACCACCCTCCGCGCCTGGACCCCGGTCAACACCGAAGACACCGTCCACACGATGAACTCCGTCCACTCCGGATCTCCGACCGACCCCTGCCCTCACCACGTCTTCAACAAAGCCAACGCTGTCATCGCACCCCACCTGCGGGACATCATCAACACCTCATTCGACACCGCCACCTTCCCCGAGAGCTGGAAGCACGCCGAACTCAGCGCTCTACTCAAGAAACCTACAGCAGACCCCACCGAACTCAAGAATTACCGCCCCATCTCTCTACTCCCGTTTCCAGCCAAAGTCATCGAGAAAACCGTCAACAAACAGCTGGCCGCCTTCCTCGAGACGAATGGATCCCTCGACCCATCGCAATCCGGATTCCGGGCCAACCACAGCACCGAGACCGCCCTCATCGCCGCCACTGACGACATCCGAGCCCTGATGGACAACGGGGAAACAGCGGCCCTCATCCTCCTAGACCTCTCCGCGGCTTTCGACACGGTCTGCCACCGCACCCTAGTAAACCCCCTTAGCAACGTCGGAATCCAGGAGAAGGCGCTGGAATGGATCGTCTCCTTTCTCGACGGAAGAACACAAAGAGTCCGCCTACCACCGTACAAGTCAGAGGCCACCGAAGTCATCTGCGGCGTCCCTCAGGGATCCTCACTGAGCCCGACTCTCTTCAACGTCTACATGAGCCCTCTCGCGGCCATCGCACGCCAACACAACCTCAACATAATCTCCTACGCCGACGACACCCAGCTGATCCTCTCCCTGACCAACGACCCCGCCGCCGCCAGAGCCAACCTGCACGAAGGGATGAGAGAGGTAGCCGAGTGGATGACGACGAGCCGCCTGAAGCTGAACTCAGATAAGACGGAGGTCCTCATCCTGGGCTCCTCGCCCTCCGCCTGGGACGACTCCTGGTGGCCCCCCGCCCTGGGCACCGCACCCAAACCGACAGACCACGCACGCAACCTGGGTTTCATCCTGGACTCCTCCCTCTCCATGACCAGGCAAGTCAACGCCATCTCCTCGTCGTGCTTCAACATCCTGCGCATGCTTCGGAAGATCTTCTGGTGGATCCCCACAGAGACCAGGAAGACCGTCACCCAGGCCCTCGTCACCAGCCGACTGGACTACGGCAACGCACTCTACGCCGGAACCACCGCCAAGATCCAGAAGACACTCCAGCGCATCCAGAACGCCTCAGCCAGACTCATCCTCGACATCCCACGTCACAGCCACATCTCCGGACATCTAAGAGACCTGCACTGGCTCCCGGTCAACAAGAGAATCACCTTCCGCCTCCTTACCCACGCACACAAAGCTCTCCACGACCAAGGCCCGAGCTACCTCAACAACCGAATCAACTTCTACGCTCCCAAACGCCACCTCCGATCCGCCAGCCACGCCCTCGCCACCGTCCCACGCATCCGCAGAACCACTGCTGGAGGAAGGTCCTTCTCCTACCTGGCCGCCAAGACCTGGAACTCCCTCCCGGCCGACCTGCGCCTGACCCAAGACCACCTCTCCTTCAGGAAAAAGCTCAAGACCTGGCTGTTCGAGCAGTAGCGCCCCCCCCCCCCCCCCCCAAAGCGCCTCGAGACCCTACGGGTAGGTAGTGCGCTCTATAAATTTATTTGATTGATTGATTGATTGGGATGAAACGCGTTGGCTGTGTCTTCATTTGTCATAATTGTGAAACGACCATTAAAATAAAGAGTATACATGAAAGTTTTATGCTTTTTTTTGTGTTTTTCTCTGATGTCGAGTTATTCGATTGACTTATCTGACATTGAGAATAATGCGACTTGAACGATAAGGTTTGCTTGAATAATTACTTAAATAGACAGTGCTCCTTCTCTTATATTTTTTGTGGGATATGACGGAGTAAGCCGTCCGCCGAGATCTAAATCAGGCCCCTTGTCTCCCAATCTGAGGTGTTCTGTTATGTTGGTAATGGGCTGGAATTTCCTGCTTTTTCATAGTTTAGGTAGGTTTAGACCTTCAGCTTTCTACCTTTGTGGGATTGGTGTTTTCTGCCTCTTTAACCCCTTGCTTGCGGCCGCGATTCTGCGCCTGTGCGGCACTTCTAAAGAGTGGGCGGGTTCATGACGGCCCCCAGCGTCATCAGCACACGCCCACCGTGCTGCATGACGGACTGGGGCCGTCATCAGCATGCAAGGGGTTAACTGTTTGTAAATTTTAATGTAGTTCTGAGGCTTCCTTCTCCAACCTTTGATGATATGTACGGGTGTGCTCTGATGGTATGTCATATAGATTCGGGCTGTGCTCTTCAGGTCTTTGCGCAATTGTGATGTGATTTAGGGGAACGGAGAGTGGACAAGGAGAGACAATGGAGAGTAACAACTGATGGCGTGTTCTGCCGTTTGATGGTTTGTTATGTAGGTTTAGAATGTACATTTTCTGGTTAGGCAATGCGGTGAACGTTGTTTGAAATCACTTTGTAGTGTTGTTGCTGTACTCACAGCAATATGAAAAGCTCAACACCAAAGAGAAATGTTTACTAAAAGATGAGGCATAGTTATCTTAGATGTAGACCTGGTAAGCGAGAAGTATAACGTTTTTTACACTTTCAATTTTCGTTTATAGAGCTTGGGTAGTCAAAATGAGGAGAAATACGACAGAAAACGACACTTAAGATCTCTCATTACCTGTCTGCAGAAGAACGACCTTGATGACAGTGTAAATTCCTTGTTGAGTGTCGACTGTATAATTTTTATAAAATCCTGTTAAAGTCTTGACTCTGGGTGTGAGACAAAAAGGGGTTAACATTAGCACGTATATCATATATTTTAGTGCTGTAATAATCTGAGGTCCCACACAAATATTATAAAAAACACCTGCTGAATTTGAATTGATGGCAGCGGTCCGGCTGGAGAAAGACTACAACAGTGGCACTATTTTTACATCAGGAAATAGTTCCAAAGAGCCAAGGCCAGACCAAAATATAGAAATACAAGTGGTTGAGTGTGTGAACATATGTTTGTGGGGAACAGGGCAGATATAGTATAAAGCAAACCCCATAACCATACCAAGAAGCACACTATAACACCTGTTTCCAATCTCTTACCTCATAACCATACCATGAGGCACACTACACCCCCTGTTTCCACAAGCTTACCCCATAACCATACTATGAAGCTCTCTACACCATCTGTTTCCACACGGTTACCCACTAACCATACCAAGAAGCACACTAGACCACCTGTTTCCACATGCTTGCCCCTTAACCATACCATGAAGCACACTACACCACCTGTTTCCAATCGCTTACCTCATAACCATACCATGAGGCACACTACACCCCCTGTTTCCACAAGCTTACCCCATAACCATACTGAGAAGCTCTCTACATCACCTGTTTTCACATGGTTACCCACTAACCATACAATGAAGCACTCTACACCACCTGTTTCCACACACTTACCCACTAACCATACCATGAGGCACACTCACCACCTGTTTCCACACGCTTGCCCCTTAACCATACCATGAAGCACACTACACCAGCTGTTTCCACACGCTTGCCCACTAACCATACCATGAGGCACACTACACCAGCTGTTTCCACACGCTTGCCCCTTAACCATACCATGAAGCACACTACACCAGCTGTTTCCACACGCTTGCCCCTTAACCATACCATGAAGCACACTACGCCACCTGTTTCCACACACTCACCCACTAACCATACCATGAAGCACACTCACCACCTGTTTCCACACGCTTGCCCCTTAACCATACCATGAAGCACACTACACCACCCGTTTCCAAACGCTTGCCCCTTAACCATACCATGAAGCACACTACACCACCCGTTTCCAATCGCTTGCCCCTTAACCATACCATGAAGCACACTACGCCACCAGTTTCCAATCGCTTGCCCCTTAACCATACCATGAAGCACACTACACCCCCTGTTTCCACAAGCTTACCCCATAACCATACTGAGAAGCTCTCTACATCACCTGTTTCCACATGGTTACCCACTAACCATACAATGAAGCACTCTACACCACCTGTTTCCACACACTCACCCACTAACCATACCATGAAGCACACTCACCACCTATTTCCACACCGTTACCCACTAACCATACCATAACGCACACTAAACCACCTATTTCCACAAGCTTACCCCATAACCATACTGAGAAGCTCTCTACATCACCTGTTTCCACATGGTTACCCACTAACCATACAATGAAGCACTCTACACCACCTGTTTCCACACACTCACCCACTAACCATACCATGAAGCACACTCACCACCTATTTCCACACCGTTACCCACTAACCATACCATAACGCACACTAAACCACCTATTTCCACAAGCTTACCCCATAACCATACTATGAAGCACACTACATAACCAGCTTCAAATCTTTATCCAGGATCTAAGTCCACTCTCCATAGCTAACTACTGCCCATAGCTCCAGTGTTTGAGGCTCCTCAGCAGCTACATTGAACAATTTCACTGCCTAAGTCTTCTCCATGCTTCAACTCCCCGGCATGCCGGCCGAGAATGCTGCCACTACCAAAGGCAAAAATGCTGCAATCTGACACATCAACAGCTATGGGTGGGGGGACGATACATAACCAGAGCAATGCTATACGACTGATCAACATCTGTTGAAGGCCGCCTCAATCACAAGCCCACCCATTTGGCCTTTGGTCCAGCAATGTATTTGATGATATCATCAAACACAGGAACCCAGTCCAGTCTTTAAGTGCTGCATCTAAGACTATCCAAGGTAGGGTTTGTAGAATGAAGAACGAGAACCAGATGTTCATAGTAAGGTTAATTTACAGTTTACAGAGTGCTCAACAGTGCTAACAACGGAGGCAGAAAATGAAGCCATGCAGATAAAAAAACCTTTAGCCAAAAACGATAACAGACACTGCACACTTTTCTGAAACGTGAACTTGTTTGTGTAATGTGAGCCGGAGGAAGCCCAAAGGGTGTGGCTACTCTCCTTGCCTCGCGCTTGTCATCTTCTCTGCGCTCTTCGTTGTCCTCATTTTCTATAAACCAGTGCAAACTCAAAAGTAGTCTTGGGATATCCAAGCAACAATACTTACAGCTTGTGAAGTACCAGGCAGTTCGTAGTGAGGATGTTAGAGTCATTGAAGAGCTGCGCAGTGAGGAAGGGCAGGTATGGTCGTAGCAAATCATCCAGCCATTTATCCAAATCCGTGGCGCTCAGGGAGTTCACCGCATTCGTAAAGGCGGGCCAAGCGGCAACCAGGATGCTGGTGAGGTCTTCATTAGTCAGACCCTCCTAGTGACAGCCACAAATAATCATTTCAGAGGGCATGAAAAAACAGTTGGGTCACAAAACAATCTTCACTGTGAGTTTCCGTCAGCATTGTTTTAGTACTTCTTATAGCTCGTGTTAGAAACCGCCCATTTTATTTCCATAGTGAAAGGCAAGGCCAGATGTATAGTGTAACACAATGGTGGTCGGATGCCACAGAAATAAGGGCAAACTAAAGACTTTCAGGTGTAAGCGGGAAGTAGTCTCTAGAGTGGCTGTTTTCCCCTACCTGGGGGTGCTCTTTGACGAGAGGGGCTCGTGGGGCCCCCAGGTTAGGGCAAAAAACCTATCTATGGCCCGGTCTTCAGCGGCCCTCATGGGCTTCTCAAAAAGGTTGGGGGCTAGACGCCTTACTGATGGTTTTTAACACTAAATGCATCCCATTAACAACGTACGTTTCACCCCTATGGGGCTATGTACACCTTGAACCAATCCAGAGGGCTGAAAACAGGTTTTTCCGTTCTTTATTGTTCGTTCCCCAGTCCACCCCAACTTTTTCAATCTATGCGGAGGTGGGTCTGATTTATGTTATGGACAAGCTTAACCTGGCACCTTTAATATTCTGGTTAAAAACATGACTCAATAAGGAACTAACCCTTAACCACGCTATAATGAATGATGTCTTGTCCCTAGATTACTCTAAAAAAGTTCCATGGCTGGAGTATCTGAGGAAGTCCTTTGAACAACTGGGCCGCCCTGAACTCTTTGCCTCCCCTTCGTGTATCAGGAAAAAGGACGTAGACTGGACAAAAAAGCACTTTATGATGAGGGCATGCCTAGGCCGCGAGGAATTGGAAATGCAGAAAACCACAGTTAGATCGCACTGATTTCTAATCCTACCTCGCTTGAGCCTTACCTCAATATTGTCACTAGGCCATTTCATAGGTTCCTACTGACTAAATTTAGATTTAATTGGATCCATTTTTACCTGGGAAATTATCAGGCATGGGTAAAACCAGAAAATGCTTCACCTTGTACTTGCGATAATTTCTCAACGCAAGATACCTTGCATTTTGTTATGTTTTGTGGTCTGTTCTCAGAGATACGGAAAAAGTACCTGTTGTCAATCTTAAGGGAAGCTGGCTTTATTCAAGTGAGGCCTGCACTATTGTACCTCCAGTCCCTGAGTAATATCCGTACCATATTTTGTTTGGCAAACTACCTAGTTACGGCGTCTAGAATTAGATCACGTAATGCGCCATTGAGTGTAATGTAAGAAGCCTTTTTATTAAATTTCATGTAGCACAATCTTTGACCCAATGCACTGATAATTACCCAATGTATTGTTTATTATCGTTAGTTTTAAACTCTTTTTAAATGTATATAAATGTTTTATATCTTTTATGATTTTTAATGAAATCGAATAAAGTATTTTGACTGCATAGTGTAACTCAAGAGAATCTCTGTGACAAACAAGAAGCACAGTGAGGTGCAGGGGCCCTGGAGTGGGCTGCTAAGCGCTGCATAGACACAGATTGAATACCTCCTGACCCCTAGCCAGGTACAATAGGACGAAGTAAGGCAAAGCTGCTTTTATAACAAAAAGCAGTGAGTAGTTTGGCTTGTTTATGGACATGCCCGAACCCCTCTTGATCAAAGAAGCTTAGATTACACTAAGAGTGCCTCTGTGTCAATCTACCTCCTCCTTGGACGCTAGCTTGTGTTGGTAAGGGACTCTTCTGCTTGCCTCTCTGTTTACTCTCACTTCAGCAATGTCTGAAAGGCATAGCTTGTACAGAGCTTCAGAAACAACAAGAACTGGTAGTAGGTCTGCCTCTAATGTGTTCATGCAGAGGCATGAACAAGTGCTGTGTGCATGCGTCCGCACATTCTAACTAGGCATATTGGCTTTGCCAGTGCTAGGTGTTTCAGAGTAAGTGTGTGCAAAAACGCAGTACCAAAAGCTCACCAGCTGTCATTGGATGTGGAGGGTGAGACACCCAAATCTGCAGTACAACAGGTCGCTGCTAGGTGTCCCCTTGCTAGTAAGCGGTAAGTGATAAGAGAGGCACGGGCACCTTCTTCCACTTTTGACCAACATTGCACTCTGGGACTTGTCACTTTTCCCATTAGGAATTTAAATTTAAAATGACTGATATCCAGAGAGATGGTGGCTAAATTAAAAAGTCCACTCAGAGCTGGCTGCATGTGTCAAAGATACATATTCACCAGGCAGCTAAGTAGTCACTCACTTGCTGTTGTCAGTGTGTTTGATATCCTGGTCCTGCACTGGCGCCTATGAGCTTCTGCAGAAGCCTGAGGTCTTCCACATGCTCCCTGCACCATCTCTGCTCTGATGTGCCACCCCTTTTGTATGTGATGACGCTGCCTGGTGACATGAGTGTATACCTGGAGATGGAAAGCGCCTTCCGCAAGGGTATGGCTACAGACGATGGCATGCATGCAGAGTCCCCTTCGGGCACTTCTATTACACAGTAAGGCCTTTTGTGCGCTGTGATTCTGGATACATGGCAAAAACTGACTTTTTGGGAAGGATAGATTGTGGATGGCTTACACTCACGATCAGGTACTTAAGTAGCAAGCATTGGCAAAGGCATTAGGTCAGCCATGCTATTTTTTAACCAAATCTTGATTGACAAGTTTGCGTGCGCTGTAGTGGATGAATGAGTGAATGTATAAATAAATATTAGCTAAAAGTGCATGGGTGAATAGTTGGGTGTACGGATGAATGATTGCATAAGAGAGTGAATGGCTGAAGCAATTAGTGAGTGCATCAATGGACGCAGACAGTAGACACCACAATGTGGTGGCGTTCAGTGGTATTGCGGTGGTAATGCTGTGCTTCGGAAGAAAAGTGACTCTGGACGGAATGTGTGATACAGAGAGGTCGTAGTGTATTTGCTGGGGTGTGGTTGTGTGACGTTAGCTCGTGATAAGGAGTATGTTCAGATGTTAACGTAAGGGTGGGGATGGTAGTAATATACTAATCCACAAATAATAATAATAATATTCCACATTTTGTAAAGCGCACAATCACCCGTAAGGGTCTCTAGGCGCTGGGGGCCGTCGGGAAGATTAAGCAAGCTATTGCCCAGAGTCATATGGTGCTGGGCTAACCTGCCACCGGTGCCGGGGATTGAACCGTGATTCCCCAGATTCCGGAGTCAGGCTCCCTGGCCGCGGCGCCACACCTCTTCCCTACATGTACTGGTATGTGACAGCATCAGTATGTTTGAGGGCTGTGTTATTTTGGGAAGTATTTTAGGCGTAGAATGGCACTGGCTGATGTGATAAGGTGAGTCATGTAATTGCCTCCTTGTCTGTCATTAAGGGTATTTTTTTCGGATGCACCACAGGCCTCATTTATGGCATTTTAGCGTAGGGCAGCGCAGCAAGACACCTTGCAGCGCTGCCCTATGCCAAAGTGAAAGGGCAGGAATCCACTGTATTCAAGCAATACAGTGCATTCCTGTCCTTTCTGGCTGTGCTGGCGCTGTTTTGGCAGCCTAGCACCAACATAGGCACCTCTGCACCATGGTGCAAGGGGGCCTCCGTTGCAGGCCGGACTGTTTTTGTGCAGTAACGGACACCTTCCTGCACAAAACCTATCCTACAAGGCGGTTTCCGAAGCACACATGGGAAAAAGAAAATATGAGGAGAAATAAACATATTTCTCCTTGCTGCACCTCACCTGGGGAGGCATATGGATTTGAAGTTCCCAGGTTCATATCCTTTTGTAAATCTGGGCAGCGTCAAATTCCATTGGTGTCGCGTGAGAAAACCCATCACAACGCCCATGGAACGCTTCACGGGTGCAGAGTAAGGCGATGCAGCGATTTGCCCTGCATGTCCTTACTCGTGATTTATAAGGCCACTGAAAGCCAGGCTGGGTGGTTTTAAATATTTATGAGAACCCTGTGTTACTCCATTTCGATGTCATTTTATTTTTTGCTGCCTGTGCTCCCCGCCTCCCTTAAAGCACTGCTTCTTGAGCGTCTGTTCACTCTAACCTTCACTGGCTTTGGCTACCCAATTGTGGTGCAAGGAGAAGGAGAGGGTGGCTGATTACATGGGTGAATGACAATGATAAGAGTATGGCTGAGGAACAGCTTTCTATCCTGCACTTCACCTGGTAGATGAAAATCTCGCTTTTACTGGCCTCAGTGAATACAGAATGGCTTTTCTGTCTGCAATAGTCTCACCTTCCTGATGTTTTATGATGACATGTTTTATGTAGCCAGACCGAAAAAAACGATAACTGACAAAACGTTAAAGAAATAAAACATAAGTCAATAGCAAAATATAATGGAAATGAAAATTGATACATTTCCAAATAATGGGACACATGAGACAATGTTAAGCCAGGCTGTCCATGTCCACTGGAAGGGACAAGTGTTCTATCTGGTGAGCTATGGGCACCTACTAACAAAAGCACTCAGGCCCAAATGTAGGTAAATCCGATTTACCGACTCTTAAATACCGACTCATACTGAATCGGTATTTAAGAGTCGGTAAATTGGAAGGAATTGATTCACAAAAGGGAGTGGTGATGAACAGAGCGTCTGAATTGAGCAGACCACTCTTACCCAGTCCAAAGATCAGGGCTTGATCCATCACCGTTATTTATCTCACTGCCCCATCCCAGCTCAGAACCTGGCTATATGCAAATCAGTCTGTCCCTGGCCCAGTGCATCATGGGAACAGGGCAGACTAAACTACCAAGCCAATTCTTTACCAGAAAGGAGACAAGCTACCGGGGACCGGTTTCTGGCATTTCAGCCGTCTTCGGCCCGGCTTGCTTGAATCCTGATTGTCCACCCTAAGCGTGGAAGGGTATACTCAGATGTGAGTCCCTTGCTCATTGCACCATCAGGATTCAAGCAAACCGGGCCGAAGACGGCTGTAATGCCAGAAACCGGTCCCCGGGAGCTTGTTTCCTTCCCAGTGTAAGAATTGGCTTTTGTAGTTTGGTTTGCCCTGTTCCCATCATGCACTGGGACAGGAACAGACTAATTTGCATACAGCCAGGTTCTGAAACTGGGATGGTGCAGTGAGCTAAAAAACGGTGTTGGATCTAGCCCTGATCTCTTGACTGGGTGAGAGTTTTCTGCTTAATTCAGAGACTCTGTCCCTCACCACCCCTTGTTGTAAATATTTTTGTCCACCCTAAGCGTGGAAGGGTATACTCAGATGTGAGTTCCTTGCTCATTGCACCATCAGGATTCAAGCAAACCGGGCCGAAGACGGCTGTAATGCCAGAAACCGGTCCCCGGGAGCTTGTTTCCTTCCCAGTGTAAGAATTGGCTTTTGTAGTTTGGTTTGCCCTGTTCCCATCATGCACTGGGACAGGAACAGACTAATTTGCATACAGCCAGGTTCTGAAACTGGGATGGTGCAGTGAGCTAAAAAACGGTGTTGGATCTAGCCCTGATCTCTTGACTGGGTGAGAGTTTTCTGCTTAATTCAGAGACTCTGTCCCTCACCACCCCTTGTTGTAAATATTTTTGTCCACCCTAAGCGTGGAAGGGTATACTCAGATGTGAGTCCCTTGCTCATTGCACCATCAGGATTCAAGCAAACCGGGCCGAAGACGGCTGTAATGCCAGAAACCGGTCCCCGGGAGCTTGTTTCCTTCCCAGTGTAAGAATTGGCTTTTGTAGTTTGGTTTGCCCTGTTCCCATCATGCACTGGGACAGGAACAGACTAATTTGCATACAGCCAGGTTCTGAAACTGGGATGGTGCAGTGAGCTAAAAAACGGTGTTGGATCTAGCCCTGATCTCTTGACTGGGTGAGAGTTTTCTGCTTAATTCAGAGACTCTGTCCCTCACCACCCCTTGTTGTAAATAGGTAAATTGGAAGGAGGCAGATGTAGGTACAAAATTACCGATTCTGTAAGAGTGGGTATTTACCGATTCTGTAAATACCAAATCTGTATTTCCCATTAATTCCTATGGAAGCCCATAGGAATCAATGTGAAATACAGATTCGGTATTTACAGAATCAGTAAATACCGAATCCTGGCAGGGGGAACGGGGTGTCACTTTGACACCCTGTAGCACCCCAAATGTAGGCTTGTGTGCCATGTGGCACACATACATGCCCTAAGGGCATGTCTGTGTGTCACATGGCATCGGTGTACATGCACAGATGTGCATGTACATTGGAATTCGGTATTTTACCACCCAATAGGATTGGGTGGTAAAATAAGGAATCCTAAGGGCCTGTGGCACTGCAAACTGTGCCACCTACATGTGGATTTACAGAATCGGTATATTTACCGATTCGGTAAAATACCGAAGTGGTAAATTTACCGAATCGGTAAATATACTGATTCTGTAAATTCTGACCCACCTACATCTCAAAAGCCAAATACCGGTCGGTAACGGCCGAAATCGGCCGTTACCGACAGGTATTTGGCTACCTACATCTGGCCCTCAGTGACCTATCAAAATCAGAGTTCATTGGCAAGTTTGTAGGAGCACTATTGTTCTGCAGCCTAGACGTGTTTTAACTACACAACTGTTTATAATAAATGTACATTTAATATAAGTTTGCATTGTGCTCCACTGTACAATATTGAGCTCTGTGTACAATCATGTCAAAGTGACTGAGTTTCGGTTCCTATTTAGATGGAGGTTGTTGGACTTGGCCCTTTTTGCAGGGTCATCCCTGAACCTTTTGCCTTCCTCCTGTATTGTTTCTGACCTGATTTTGTTGGTTTTAGGACTCTGGGCACTTTGCCACTGCTGATCAGTGTCAAAATGCAAGTGCTTCCTGTTTAAAGTGTTATGGTAATTGCTTGTCCGTAATTGGTGTGTTTGTCTTACTAGTAAAGTCCCTTGTAAAGTGCCCTATGTGTGCCAGGGCTGGTAATGCAAATGCTACTAGGGGGCCTGCAGCACTAATTGTGCCACCCACACAAGTAGCCTTAAAAAGAGATCTCAGGCCTGTCACTGCAGTGCCTGCGCACACTTTGTTAACTGCCTTGTTGTCCTGACAAGTGCACCCACTTGCCAGGACGTACCTTCCCTTTTTATGCACATCAGGCACCTCTATAGTAGGCCCAAGGTACCCCCCCCCCCCCCCCCCCGGGCAGAGTGCAGTGTATGTGTATGTGTATGTGAAAGGTAGGACATGTACTGAGGTGTGTACCATGTCCTGCAGTGAAATAATGCCAAATTCGCTTTTCACTGTTGCAAGGCCATCTTGCCCATAGGACAGAATGGGGAATGCTGTGTCACATGTTTCCAGCAAATCTTCCCATAGGCATAGGATTGAGAGTTGGAGTTTAGTGTGCCTGAACTCAGAATTTAATAACACATCTGTTTGTGAAGATGGTTTTTAAAGTGTGTGCTTAGAAACCACGTTTTTAGAAGTGGCTGGTTTCTTGTCTTAAACCATCTTGTGTGCCTCTGCCTGTTTGTGTATTGACTATTTGGGTCTGGATGTGACAGGGTCTGTGGAGTGTCCTGACCTCAGAGAAGGGTAAGTGAGACAGCAACAGGCTGGCCTGCATTTGATGTGAGGGGGGAGGAGTACCCCCCTGGATGTGAAGAGGGCTGTGTTGCTGCCACAAAAGGATGGCTCCACCTCCTGCTGAGCGTTTGGGGCCCAGACCTGCACTATCAAAGGAAGAGGATGTGCACTGGCAGGAAGACACCCAGGTCTGGTTTGGACTGGGGTCAGAGCCCCCTGAACACAAAGACTTCAAAGGCATTTAAAAGTATAAATATGAGAGCTGAAACCCCTGAACTCAAGACTGAAATCCAGATTGAAAAAGGATTGAACCTACTTTGTGATCAAGAGGAACCTCTGCCAAAGACGAACAGCTGAAGAGACTGAAGAGGACTTCCCTTGCTGTGTGTTCTGGGGCTGGCCTGCAGTTTGCTGATTTGACTAAGGAGAGGACAAGGGACTTTGCTGTGTGCTGTGTACCCCTGCTTGTGAGGACTTTGCTGTGTGCTGTGTCCTGAAGTAGCATGTCTCCAAGGGCCCGAGGAGAGCTAGTCCCCTGTTGTGGAAACTCAGGAACATAAAAGTTTCCAACCGTGTCTCAGCGACGTTTGGTGCGTGGTGCTTTTGCACGCCTGAGACTGCCATGTGGTCTGTGGTACTGTTTATGAGGTGCCCCGTGATCGCATTGCCCCCGCAGCGTGAAACATCGTCCACGCTGCTGTATTGCTGTTTGTGGCCCGAGCCGTCATCGTAACTGAGGCTGTGAGTGAGGATCACCGCCGCCGGCCTGAGCCGCAACGTGCTACAGGATTTCTGGAAGCTAAGAAAGCTGCAAGATGAAAGGGATCGTGATCATTGTTCACCGAGAGGAATCTGCCCAAGATCGTCAATGAAGGAGAAGGCAGCACAGTAACCCGTCCGGTTACAGCGTTGCCTAACAGCGGAGCTGCAACGTCATTGGGGCCGCCCAGAAGGACTTCCGACGAGCAGGAGAGAGAGAGAGAGCAAGGCAATGCACCCCCGAGGTAAGGCTTGGACTCCGGTTGGGAGCCGCAGGCGTGTGTGGCCTGGGGAGACATGCAGGAGGAGTGCAGAAGTGCTCCGAGGTCTCTCCCGCTGCACTCCGTTAGACGAGCTGAGTCGCCGAGCGGCAATACCTGCCCAGCAGAACCGGGGCTGCCTCTTTAAGCATATGACCGTTGTCTCTGTTGTTGGGGCCTAGTGGGGGCCCGAGTTGAGCGCGCAGATTGGCATACAGCATTATTCCTTGCATTATGAACTGCCTGATTCTTGCATTACGAATCGCATTATTCCTGGCATTACGAACTGCCTGATTCTTGCATTACGAATCGCATTATTCTTGCATTACCAACTGCCTGATTGTTGCATGACAAACTGCCTTATTCTTGCATAACAAACTGCATTATTCTTGCATTACGAATCGAATTGGTCTTGCGTTACGACCTGCATTATTCCTGCGTTACGAACTGCATTAGTACGTGCATTAAGGACTGTGTTATTACTACATTACGAACTGCATTACGAACTACATAGCATTACATTAGGGTTGCATTAGATCATTGTGAACTGCTCATTAATACCGCAAGAACCTATAAGTGATTGCGGGCCGAATAACCGGCAGAGTGAAATCATATAAATACGCATATGTTGGATTTCGAAAGTTTGGTCTCAGCGATTCCTTTTGATAAAGATACCGCTATTTTTATAAAAAACAGTGAGGTGTCCATTTGTGGTGTTATCACTGTGCTATTGGGAGTGTGGTTGCAAATACTTTACACATTGCCATGGAGATAAGCCTGCTGCTCATGCCAAGCTACAAGGGGGTGAGCAGGGGTTATCCAAGAGGGTGTCCCTCCTTTCCCTGACTAGAAGCGAGGGTCCCTATTTGGACTAAGGTGCCTACCTCAGCGAAATAGAGACCCCCCCAGTTCTAACAGAGGTACTCTGGTTAAAAGAAAAAAAACATTTGCCCGCCTTTGATTGTACCTCCCTTGTGTCTCACATTATGGGTATCAGTGGCAGTATCCCTAGGAGGGGCTACCACTGAGTCATGCAATCTTGCAGTTGTTCCCAAAGTTAGACTGGCAAGTCAAGGAACGTGTTCTTTGACCTTTCTTGGATCGAAATTATGGAACTCCCTCCTCTCATAACTTTGCCTAGAAAATCTCATTTGATGTTTAGAATGCCGTTGAAGACCTGGCTTTTCAAGTCTCTCTACTCTCTTGCTCCTTCTTTCTAACCTAGCGCTGGGAAGCCTGATGGAGTAGCCATGTGCTTTATAAATTTGAATAGATGGATACAATTAATGGTTCAGTGTTTCCAGACCTGAAATGACCAATTCCGAACTGAAAACAATGGATCTATTTTCCTGGGTCCGTATCTGCACCTGATAAAACCACAGTGGGATGGGGAGAGGGGCAACATAGGGATTGCACAGGCCACCCACTTCATATTGTTGAGCTTCAAAGTATGCAGATTTAGCTAGGATGGGAGAATGTAATATGGCATAGTGGCCTAAGGCCCTGGATTTATGTTCAGCCTTTATGGAAGAGTAACTTCTGCCTCTATAACAAACAGCATGTACCAGTCCTGGATTTGTTGTTTCGCTTTGACAGTTATAAGTGGACTGCGACACATGACCTAAAGCCCGCGAACACCTAAGGAAGGAATCACACACCTACAATTTTGTTATTCTTAGTATTGCATGATGGAATGAGTATGCCCATTCAACATCCCAAAACAGGATGGGAGCTTGTTGTGGTGCTCGCTTGATTTAATCAATACACCACCACCACTCTCGACAGGCTCAAGAAGCACATGGAATGGGCTTTCCCGCAGCAGTCAAGAATCTGGTCATCATTCAAAAGGAATCCACCGTACAGAGTATGGATCCACCTAAAATCTTTAAATGCTTTCCTGAATAGTGGGTTCCATTGCTGGACCCTAGTTTCCCAAAACTGAAGTGGATCAAAGGTGTTTGGCCCCAGTGTAGAACAAGCATTGGCAAAGCCAGTACGCCTAGCTTTAATATACTAACACATAGCATCGCAGGCATATTTAAGTGCACAGAAACCATTTGTGGTGCATCTCTCTGCAACCTGCCCCTTTCAGTGCCCTCTCTCTTAGTATCCAGTCTTTTATCTCCCAGGCCTGTGGGCTGCTGTTTTTTATTGGACAAGCTTGCAGTGTTGCCACAGTGCAGCACCTCTCGCTTCAGTTATACGAAAACCAGGCACAGATTTAGGCACAGAAATAGGCAGTTTGCGTAACGACATGGCACAAATAGCATACACGTATGTTTGCATATGCCTATATCTGTGTACAACACATTAAAACCAGGTCTACTGGCATTGCCAACACATTTCTTCATTGTCATGCCTACTGCATCCATATGTCTCTAGCCTACCTCTTGCTCCCAGAGATTGGAATAGTCTATCATAAGACTTCTTACTGGTTTGTGTAATGTAAGAGGCAGTTGATGCTTCCAAATTGTTCAACTTATTTGGAGTGCTCCTTGTCCCTCTGCCAGGGGCGGCTCTAGGCTCATGGCGGCCCTGGGCAGAGAGCATAGGTAGGGGGCCCCGGAAGAGGGGGTCCGGACGGGCGGAGCGCGGAGGCCAGTGAAGGGGGGTGGGGGTGGGGGGGGGGTCAGGGTGTTTGGAAGTGGAACAGAGCCGGAGGCCGCCAAATCCCTGCCAGGGGCCACCACGCAAATATGTATCCATCCTCAGGGGATTATTATATTAAGGATATATGTTGGCGTGGCGGCCCCTGGGGTTTGGTGGCCCTGTGCAGGTGCACAGCTTGCACATGCCTAAGGCCGCCCCTGCCTCTGCACTCTAGGTCTTGAGCACTAAACACTCAACTTACCACGTAATGTTTTCTTATGATGTCCAGCAGTTGCATAAGGTTATTATCATTCGTGTAATGGGTCAGAAGGATATCCCACGTTGCACTGTCGATGGAGCTTTTTGCTCGAGTCAAGATGGCAGCAAGCTCTTCGGGCCGCAGGGTGTTTAATTTCTGAAATGAAACCATAGAAATAATATTAGCTGTAGGAACTTGAGTGCAACATACTGAAGTGTGAAGTGTTCATTACGTCAGTGATGTAGAAAATGTGACAACAAATACTCAATACTCTTTTGGCTTTAATAGCACACACGAGCGACTCCACCTACAGGGATGTGACTATTTCTATTTCTATTTAAAATTATTTATACAGCGCACGTACACTGTTGTGTCGGGTGATGGGGACAGGATGGCCCTAGGGAGATCTTTCTGGGACCTGCACTCAGGGGCATCTAATCCTAACTAGGCCTGACACGTGGCCCTAGAATAAACTCAGCCGGACACTGGGAATAAGTTTGCTTGCTCGGTCGGCGCGTCTCTCTCTGAACGCCCTCGCACGTGCTCGACCTCTTTTTATTATAGGGAGGTCACATGACCAACACGTCCAGCCCTCGGGACATCGGGGGCGGACCTTCAGGAACATAACATTCCTCCTAAAATAAGGAAAAACCAAAACGACTGCAAACATTAAAACACAATTCAACCATAACTTTTCTCACTCAGGAACATTAGGACCGAGGCCTTCAGCGTCTTTTAGATGCCAGTGCATTCAGTTCAAAACTCACGTGCGTATATGTAAATGGGAACAGTCTTACGTGAAATAATCTCTCAGCCAGCCGGAGGGGGTGGGATTGTCACGTAGCTGGCGTTGGGACCCCCGATGAGTCATCAGTTCCGTTCCAACCTCCACTTCGTGTCTTGGCGCCTCTCTGTCTGCCCCCTCCGGATCTGGGGCCTCATCCAGGGCCTCCGCGTCACCTCCCACTTCTTCGCTGGAAACCTGATGCTCGCTACTTGGCCTAACCTCGTGCCGAGATGTTGATTCACCGGTCGGCAATATAGTTGCAGTTTCGGTTTGTTCGCCGCCTTGCTGGCGCCTAGGCTCACTGCTTGAAGGATGATACAGTTTGAAATGAGACACATTGCGAGTCACCCTGTCTCGTCCTCGAGTGGCTGTGATGCGGGTGCCTCTTACCCCAATGACTCGCCATGGTCGCTTTTCGTAGTTAAGTTTGAACTTGCCACCAGTTGCACGATTTCTGATAAGCACCATGTCGCCTCTTTTGAAGTGGGGGGCCACAGCCCGGCGTTTCTTACTGATTTTGTCATATGCAGAATTTCTTTTCTTCTCCACTGCGTGTTCATCTATTATTGCAGGTGCCCACTGGGGGTGGTGTGGAATAGAGTCAGTTATTACCCTTACTAGGAGGAGATGTGCGGGAGCTACCCCAGTTGTGGAGTGCGGGGTCTGGCGGTAACTTCGGAGGAACGTGAAAATGGCCATTTCCACTGACTGCCCCTTGTCATGAGCAATGCGGATGACCTTGTTCAAAGTCCTCATAAATCTCTCGGCCTCCCCGTTGGCTTGAGGCCACCTCGGTGTGATGCGCCTGTGACGTGTTCCCAGAGACGAGAGATATTCAGCAAAGTCTTGACCCTGGAATGGCGGTCCATTGTCTGTTCTGAGTTCCCTCATGGCTCCATGAGTGGCAATGATTTTTTCTATTTTGGGGATAACACAGTCTGCACTGGTGCTGGTGACAATTTCGACCGATATTTTGAGTGGTCGTCTATCATTACCAGCGTGTGTCTTCCATCCGGAAGGCTACCAAAATCCATACTGACTCTCTCCCAGGGGCCTCGTGGCCTGGGTTCCACAATGATGGGGGCCTCACGGGGGCTGTCGCCCGTGACTTGACAGGCCGTGCACGTTCGCACCACGCTCTCCACCATGTCATCCATGAGCGGGAACCATACCTTTGTCCACAGCCGGGCCTTCGTCTTGACCATCCCCTGGTGCCCTACGTGTGCCAGTTGAACCACTCGTCCTGTCAAAGCCGTCGGGATTACCAGGCGATGCCCTCGCAGGAGGCACCCCGCCGCGTCTTCATTTAGTTCAGCCCTCACGTGGTACAGACTGTCCATGATTTTCTGGGCCTCTGGTGTGAGTACTTTCCAGCTCTCCTTGGCTCTCTGCCAGTTGGCCGTTCGGAGCAGATCCTTGGCTCGCTGTATGCAGGCATCCTGAGCCGTGATGCTCACGACCTCTTCCAAGGATATGGGGCGCGGGCATGATCTGGCCACGACCCACTGTACATAGGCCTCCGTCTCTTCTGCCTCATCCATCTCCTCTGGTGTTGCAGGCCTAGGGTGTCGTGATAGGTAGTCCGCCGGATTCCTTGCCCCTGGCTGGTACTCGATGGCGCAGTTATATTCTTGCAGTTGCAAGATCCATTTTTCAATTCTGGGGGGTGGCTTGGAGGAGGTGCCTGAAAACAGAGCCAACAGCGGCTTGTGGTCTGTCACCACCGTGAAAGGCTTGCCATATACGTACAAGTGGAAGTGCCGACATCCCCAATGTATTGCGATGGCCTCTTTCTCGATTTGGGAATATCTTTGTTCTGTGTCCGTAAGGGACCGGCTGGCAAAAGCAACAGGGGCCCAGTCTACCTCATCTCGGGCTCTCTGCATCAGAACGGCCCCCAGTCCCGCCGGTCCGGCATCTACTGCAATGAGAGTGGAGCGTCTTGGGTCAAAGAATGCCAATGTGGTGGTGCTGGAAAGTGCGCTCTTAATGTCTTGAAATAATTCGCGCAGAGGGAGGGTCAGGTTGGCTAAGTCCCTTATGAAGCGGCCACAGTAATTTACCATCCCGAGAAAGCTTCGGACCTCTGTGACAGTGGTGGGCGGAGGTGCGTCCTTGATGTCTTTGACCTTGTCGGGATCAGGGTTGACGCCGTCGGCTGAGAACACATATCCGAAGAACCCTAATTTGGTCTGAAGAAATTCGCATTTGTCTCGGTGCAGAGTGAGGCCAGCACTGCGGAGCCTGCGGAACACCTGCGCCAAGCGTTGGTTGTGTTCAGGGATCGTTCTTGCGTGCACCATGATGTCATCACTGACATTGATCATCCCCGGTATGCCAGCAATTAGTTCCTGGATAACATTCTGGAAAACCTCGGCAGCGCTGGATATCCCAAAACTCAACCTGGTGTACCTGCGCAGTCCGATGTGGGTGGAGAACGTCGTGATGTTCCGGGACTCTTTGTCCAGTACAAGTTTATGGTACCCCGCCCGGAGATCCAACTTGGAGAACCACCTGGCCTCGGCCATCTCTCCGATCAGGTCATCGATCGTGGGGGTGATGTGTCGTTCCCTTTTGATGGCCGCATTGGGTAGGCGCATGTCCACGCAGATCCGGACCGCTCCAGGCTGCTTTGGCTTCCTTGTGACCACGATGGGCGATACCCAGGGGGTGGGGCCGGACACCTTCTCAATTATCCCCGCTGCTTCCAGCTTCTGTAGTTCTTCCTCAACCAGTGGTCTCAAATGGAACGCAACACGACGGTGTCGCAGGGCCACCGGTTGAACCGTGGGGTCCACATGCAGGTGTATTTCCCGACCCTTGAAACAGCCAATCCCTTCAAATAGGTCAGAAAAGTCTGCAATCAGTTGCTGCACCGATTCCTCATGCACCCCAAACGCAAATGAAACCACCCCCAGGTCCTCTGCCGTCCGGCAACTCAGGAGCATACCTTGACCTTCTTCCGACACGAAGATGTTGGCTCGCGTGATTTTGTCTCCGTGTCGGACCGCTGCTTTAAATTTTCCCCGGATTCGGAGGGGAACGTCCTGACCGTAGGCAAAGACGGTGATCGGAGTGGAGCGGAGGCTGGGAGGAGTAGCCATGTCTCCGTAGAGGGATGCACTCATGAGATTTATCGAGGCGCCCGTGTCCACTGTCGCCATGATGTCCTGATCAGCCACTTGTATGGCGCACTGTGGTAGTGTCCTGGTGCGTCTGGTGGCAGTGCCGATCATGTGCACCTTGTGTACGGATCGCTCCTCCTCGTCGTCGTCCATATCACTGTTGCTGGGTCCTCCTTCCGCGCCTTCGGGCTCAGCCACCGTATGTATTGTCTGGCGAGGCTTGTTGAACTTTTTGGACCGGCACACTTTTTCAAAGTGATTCATTTTCCCACAGCCGGAGCATCTCTTGCCCCGTGCTGGGCATTCTGGCGCCGGATGTCTTGGGCCTCCACAGTAACCACATGACTGCACTGAAGCTCCGCCCTGCGGAGTCGTTGTTCGCTTTGCCCATTTGGGCTGTGGGCGGACTTGTAGTTTATTAACCGGCTCCATTTTCATGTTGGCTTGTAGAGCTGCTTCCATGTGGGCTGCCCTGGCCTTGGACAGCTCCTTTGTGCGACCCAGCGTGAGAATGTCTGGGAGAGGTTTCCCCGACTCCTCCAGTATTCTCTCACGTAGTTTGGCAGAGGCGCATCCCTGTATTATCTGGCCTCTGATTTCTTCTGTGACGTCCTGAAATCCACACGTTAGTGCTAATTTCTTTAGCCGGGAGTGGTAGGCGTCCAGCGACTCATCTGGTAGTTGCCGCGCTTGTCGAAAAATGAATCGTTCATAGTCTTGGTTGGACATTGGTTCGAAGTGCGCGTTGAGTGCATTGATTAGTGTGTGATGTGTTTTGGGAGTTGCCTCCGTGAGGGTTCGGGCAATGGAGTGGATGTCCTTGCCACCAAGATGGAGAATCATGGCGAGCTTCTGTTCCTTATGGACCTTGGTGGCTTCGAAGAATATTAAGAGCCTGTCCACCCATTCCTTCCACTTCGGTGCGAGAGTGGAGGGCGCACCCTCTACCACAAACGGTTCAATGGGCGGAATGGTAGCCATCGCCCTGGACGCTCAGGAGTATGTCCGTGGGCAGCCCGGAGATGGTCCGAGGAGGCACCCCGATCAGTGCAGCAGGATCGGGCGCCGACCGGAGCTCCCCGCCAGGCGCACCGCGGTGTGATTCACGCACGTGCAGCCCAGCACGGTGCGGCACCGGGCGTGGAGGGTCTGCAGAGGGAGCACCTCGCGCGACCAATCAGACTCCTGTGCGCCGCAGGAAGGTGCAAGCCAGCGCTGCTCACCTGTCGAGAGCCAGGGATCAGAGTCGTTCCTCCAGGCGAGCAGAGCGGGGGGGTGTGTGGTGGCAAGGCACGAGCACCGCAGGCACGTGGGAGAGCCCGCAGCCGCCTCACCCCAAGAGGGACACACACCCACACCCCGAGCGAGGGATCGACAACCACCCTCGTCGCCAATTGTTGTGTCGGGTGATGGGGACAGGATGGCCCTAGGGAGATCTTTCTGGGACCTGCACTCAGGGGCATCTAATCCTAACTAGGCCTGACACGTGGCCCTAGAATAAACTCAGCCGGACACTGGGAATAAGTTTGCTTGCTCGGTCGGCGCGTCTCTCTCTGAACGCCCTCGCACGTGCTCGACCTCTTTTTATTATAGGGAGGTCACATGACCAACACGTCCAGCCCTCGGGACATCGGGGGCGGACCTTCAGGAACATAACAGTACACCAGCGGTTTCATGGCGCTAAACTGACAGAGGGCTAAACATGAGGGGAGAAACTGAGGGTGTTAGTTGAGAAATTTTGCAAAAAGATGTGCCTTGAGCTGTTTCCGGAACAATAGGTACGAGGTGGTGTGACTGAGTGATAGCAGCAAGAAGGGACCTATACTGCTCTGGAGGAAGGGGCATGATTGTAAAACATCATTGAGGGTCCCATTTTTCTATCTTAGAGATTCTTACAGAGACCTACAGACAGAAACCAACGAGTCTCCTGTGTTTTCTAATTTTTAAAACGGAAAAATACAGAAAATCGGACTTCTTTTCAATGACTTTCCAGACTGTCATTCATGAATTCCAGGCCAACTACTGACCAGAGAGTTAAATCAGAATGAGATTTCCTTAAATAAAGCATATTTCTACATAATCGTTGAATAATGCTAATGTTCTCACACAGGTTTATTATATTTAGCTCCTTACTGTGCTAAAACCCAACAGACATCAAAGAATGGGTGCACATTTATCGGTTAAACATACATGAAAATATACTAGTCACGACTTCATTTATTCACAAAAAAACTAAATATATATGGAAACATACAGATATGATCACCCAAAAAACGATGTAGATAAATACGAACATAAATGTTCATAAAATAAATACTATGAAACTTGGAGCCCTACACATAATATACGCAATCACTGGCCACAGTTTAAAATAAAGTTAGATGCGCCTATCACTCGAATCTGTTTTGACAAATGCAGGGACATTTTATGTTTGAATGGCACTTAAAACGTTTCTACTTTGTCAAATATGGGAAGATTTAGCTGTAGAATATTTGCATCTTTCTTTTTCTTTTTCCCGGTGATCTTTCTACAATTCCTCTACGTGCCAAGTAGCCTCTGTTGGTGTATATGGTGCTTTATAATTATCAAAATCATATTAAAGTTCCTTGATTGTTTTCATTTCTATTGCTTGACTTGCTTCTATTTTTTATTGAGATATATTTATACATCTAAATATGTTAATAAAGCTTGTCTAGCCCTCACACTAGCTGATTTCAGCTAAACCACAATTGTTCGACAAAGCTACCCCTAGGATTAAAAGAGATTTGGGGAGCTAAATCTATGTTCACTCCAAATACTTTATGTTGGAAAACGATCCTCTCGGCAGGGTTATCCCCAAACCTTTTGTAATCCTCCTCCACTTTTTTCTGACCTCGTTTATTTGACTTTAGGCCTCTGAGTGCCTTACCACTGCTAACCAGTGCTAAAGTGCATGTGTTTTCTCCTCTAAACATGGATATATTGACTCATACCCAATTGGTATATTTAATTTATTTAGAAGTCCCTAGTAAAGTGCACTGCATGTGTCCAGGGCCCATAAATCACATGCTACTAGTGGGCCTCTACTTTAAAGTTTTATATGTCCTGGTGGTGAAAAACTCTCAAAGTCGTTTTTCACTACAGCAAGGTCTACCTCTCCCATAGGATAGCAGTCAGATTACCGTATTTTATAGGTATAATTTCCAATTGAAAAGACATAAAACCCCCAAGTCTGGTGTCTCTGGAACCACAATACAAAATCAAACCATATGGTGAAGTTAGATTTTAAATTGCCATTTTGAAAACTCCAGTTTTAGAAAGTTGGCATTTTCTTACGATACCGATGGATGTTTGAACAGGAGACCTAGTAGGTGAATAACCTTTCAAGCATTGTGAACCCAGAGATACAGCTAGAGCCATGAGATTTACAAGCAAATAAACTAATGAAGGAAGACAACAATATGAACTGTGAAGGACGGTCACCTCTGATAGCTTTTCCGTAGGTATCAATGCCACCAAATTCTGAGCTGTCATTTGATTGGAGAAGATTAGGAAGTATTTATCGAGGAAATCTTGGAAGGAGGCATCTGTAGCACACTTGAGTCCGGTATCTGATGCAAAAATGGAAACAAGTTAATGTGACTTTCTTCGGAAATAGATGTTTAAATAAACATTACATCTGTGGCTATTGTTGCAGGCATAGTAGGTAGCTGTGATGTTAGTAAAGCAATGAATTTCTATTGAATAGTTCTTTCTTTGCCTTGTGTATCATTGATTTTAGTTCAGGGTACAAGTCTTCGAGGTACAACATAGATCTAGTTCGAATGAGGAGGGGCGCAGATGAATCTCAAGGGAAGTATGGAACCAAAATTTGTTAGGGAAAATCAAAAGCATTGCTTTATAGTTTATTCTTATAGATTGTTTTATTCAAAAAAACATGCTTTACCATGGTGAAAGGTCAGCAAATACTGGAAGTTGGATTGCTCCTGAGCGATGGTAAATTGACTGTATGTTGTATTCATAATGAGAGCCCTGTAAAGATAATAAAAAGACAGCATGTAACCGTTATAATAATAGAAATACCTCTAGTGAATAACTATTCTCTTCTTTTTATTTAGTTTTATGTTGCTCTGCATTTGCAAATATTGAAACAACAGAAGACATTAATCACATGGAATTAAGTGAGTATGATAAAGTGCTCGCATTCTGGGAATTCTCTGAAAATGATGCATAACATGTCGATTTTTGGTACTTTCTGCTGTAAAATCAGTGTCTTCCAGTATATAACAGGACTCTTTCCCCCATAAAATTTCCGCAGATTTTATCTGCTAAATTTACCATGGGAATAAGAGCTTTACCAAGCCTTGTAATTACTGGGGGCTGTACCCCTCATAAACAAAGAAAACTCACGAATGCTGACTACTGTGCAGACAAAATAAATTTGACCCCATCCTTCATTAGACTTTAAACTTTCTTTTTTTTTAAAGAGGATTTTAAGGGTAGTACAGGTGCCTGGAAGCTACATGCAGCATTGAACACTTCATTTCTCAGTAAAGTAGCGAGTAGGACCGGCTCCTCCTCAATACCGAAGGAACTACGCCCTGTCTGCTGAGAGCGCAGCAGGCTAACAGAAATAAATAAAATGGAATAATAATGCCATTTTATTTTGCCACCTGCTCGCGCTGTGTACAGAGCGGGCGTGAGACAGGGGGGGCGGGGCTGAATCCTGGTGTTGCAGGATTACTGCTGCTCTGTACAGTGCACATGTCGGGTTGGCCGGCTGGCTACCTACTGCCAACCCAACATGTGCACTGTACACCCAGCAATCCCTTGACTGTGAAACAGCCGGAATTGCTGGCATAGGCCCCCAGCCTCAAAATGAGCACCGGGTTAGCCTGCTCTCACCAATCCTGGAGCTTCTCTCATGCTGAGAGGAGCTCCAGGATTGGTCAGGAGTTGCGTTCCACAGGACAGGAAGGGAAGTCCTTCCCTTTCCTGCTCGCAGTAGCGGTCCGTGGTGGGAGTGCTGCCCGGCGCTGATATGGGGAGAGGGAGGGGCTATGGATTACGGCCGATTAGAGGTAAGTAAACATATAAATAAATAAAACAAATGTAGTTCCGCGCTCTGCATCGCCAAATGACATGCAGCGCACGCAGTGAAATTCGTTTGATTTATTTATATGCTTACTTACCTCTAATCGGCTGTAATCCGAGGGTTTACTACCCCCCACCCCACGTCAGCGCCCGGCAGCACTCTCACCACAGCCACTACTGCCTGCTCGTGAACATCACACCACCATTGATGGGATTGCAGCACCTGGCTGAACACTTGTGGAGAAGTGTGGCTCACGCTGTAGAGCAGGCAGACCCGGAAGTTGAGGTCAGACCCGGGACCAGGGTTCAATTCCCGACGCGGCAGGGTCTTGAGCTCAAACGTCCACGGACTCGATAATTCTCGCTTCGGTGCCTGCTCTAATCATGGGTTCTCACTCTGCAACTCTGGGCATTAAGCTTGCTTAATCTCCACAACGGCCCCCCTGTGGCGGGATGCCTGGCTTTCACCTTGGGGATGCCCTGTAGGGGCTATCTCACAGGGAAAAAAGCCAGGACGGGTTCCCAAGGCAAGCGTTGGGAAACCTCCGGGTAGCTGTGCGCTCAATAAATGCAATAATAATAATAATAATAGTTGAGGTGAGTTGAGTGCATGGAGATCCCCCATAGTTTTGTTATTGCCAGCCGCCGCTGGAACCGAGGCGTCTTTTTCAAAAGACATCCACCTTCCACATGAAAGTCACACTCACTGGCCACATGCAATAACTGTTAGCAAGGTCTAAAGAAGAGAAAGGCACAGGTGAAGGCACTGGGTCGAACAATCATTCTTGCCTCGATACCTGATTACTTTTTGCACCAGATCCCTGGGATCCATGGGAAACAGCCTTTATAACAAAGACTGAACAACGAGATGCCTTTACAAAGAAGGCATTACAACGTCTTTATAACCCCTACCTTTACAAAAACAGTGAATTTAGTTGTAAAGGCAGGAACGGTAAGAATCCAGCCTGGACCTCAAATGTGTCTATTAAGCTTGCCCGCGTCGCTCATTACATAAAAGTCACACCAAACTTTTAAGCCTCACCACTTTCAAATGTCACCAGCCGCCACTGTCACAGGGATTCCAGTATTAGTGATTCTAAATTCCTTATAACAATGAAGTCTGAAATTCACACTAGAACTGTTATTAAGCAATAATGTATTAGTGAAGTCAGCTAAAATCATGTTCTTTGAGGAGCAAATGTCAGGTCTTTTTGTAAGGTCATCAAATAATTTAAAAAGGATTCCTCTGTCATGACCACCATGGAGTAAGCCCAGGTTCCAAATGAGCTTTACAATAAGTAGTAGAAGACCATAGATTTCGCTGAGAGCATACACATATAACAAAAAAATACCAAAAAGTTTGTTCAAGTTTAAACTACACATTTAGATCTCCCAACTCATTCATTTAATCGGCCAATAAACATTGCAGAGGCATTTATAATGATTGGTTGATTTTTGGACTTTGAGACCGTTACTGGCTCTCCTATTTTGTTTGCGCCGTATATTTTCATGAACTTCTTAATATCTCGTGCCCCTTCCAAATATCTCTGACTTATGTTGTTTACATGAGGCTTCTATTTCGATCTGGATTCAAATAGAAATCCTTTTTTACAGATAGCCCATCCTATGAGTTATCTCAGTATTGTAAATAAAACACTGATAGTGAAGAAATTCTCTGTGTCATATGGAATTTAGGGGCAGATGTATCATCACCATCATTTGCGATTCCCAAATAGCGATTTTTTAGAAATCGCTATTTGAGAATTGCAATTTGGGATGTATGTAGAAAATCGCTATTTTTTAGTGATTTCTTGAAAATCCTTAATTGCGATTAGCAAATTGCTAATCGCAATTAGGGAATAATTTCCCATTCATTTCTATGGGCCAGGATGCCCATAGGAAGGAATGGTAAGTTATTCTCAATTTCGATTCGCAATTTGCTAATCGCAAATTGAGAATAATTTCAAGGGTGCAAGGGTGTCTTAAGGACACCCTGCTGCACCCCTGAAATTTACATGTGTGCGCATATGGCGCACATACATGCCCTAAGGGCATGTATGAGCGCCACATGGCACCTTTACAAATGCCAAAAAGTGCATTTATAAAAGAAATCGCAAATTACCACCAACTACAAGTTGAGGATTTGCAAAAAAAAAATGCTTGATGCATAGCATTTAAGGAATCTTAAAATTGCGATTCCTTAAATGCTTGAGCAAAATAAGGAATCACAATTTTTGCGATTCCTTATTTTGCGATTTGGCTCATACATACCAAAACACCGTCTGAAATTTGCAAACACCGGAATTCTGCGAATTCTGGCGTTTGCGAATCGCAAACGACTTCTTACATCTGGCTCATTGTGTTTGGCTAAAGATGCAGGATGACAGTCATACAAAGAGGCGTAGCAGTACGTCACTGCCACAGTGATTGCATCATTTAAGTATTGCAAGGTTTTGCCAATTATGGATGGCCGTACCCTGATGACTTTTGCCATCTAAAATGTACACACCCGCATATGAAATGTAATGATACGAGCAACAATACTCACAGATTCTTCATTGCTGTGCAGTCTGCAGATATTAGCTTTGAAACATTGAGATAATCTGGGGTTAGGAAGTGAAGGTACCCAGACAGTCGCTGGTTCAGCCATAAGTTGACGTCTACCGTGCTGAGGATATTCAGAGCCTTCACAAACGTAGGCCAGACCTCGGCTAAGATGGCAATGCGATTTTCATTAGTCAAGTTCACCTAGATAGAAGACAATATCTGTTAGCCTTTACAGGTGAATGAAGACACTTCTAAAGGATATTCAGACTCAAAAAATGCAAGTTCTTCCAAGAAAAAATAAAAGCTTACCGAAGATCTTCTGCAATAAATAATTGGTTTCATTCATCAGACTCTTACTCCTATAAAATGTTCTCGTGCCCTCAAAAATATCGGAAAGGAAAGACATATAGCCTGATTCAGCATTTTATGGCCAGTACTCCATCTATAAGGGTGGTAGAGAGCATTACCTCTTCCATCCTGACAGGCAAACATACTTTGAAAGGAACGATCCACCACTGCGGATCCTTTCAAGGAACAACATTTTTGGTGAATGGACACCTTCAATTTTAACAACAGTTCACCAAACTTTTAATATTTTTCTGTTTTTCAGAAACCAACTCCCAAAGTGGGATGTTTGTCAGCAAAACAAAAAAACTAATGACACCTACACTCTGGGAAATGTCTATTTTTTCTGTCCTCAATGCCAGATTTTTCCTGGCTGTGACACACAGGAAATAAAGCACATTGTACCTGCCACCTTAAATAGGATGGATGGTGTAATGTCCTTCCTCTGATGGCCTCTACTTCATAGGGATGCCAGAGGCAGTTTTCAGTCGACATTTGAAGTTTGCATGCCTCTACATGAAGTAGGCGGACCATGAAGTTTGGGGAACATGCTACTTTGTCCGATTGTAATGAAGAAACCTGTCTGCCAAACTATAAATCATGTACGGTTGTTCCTTTTTGTTTTAATTCTAAATATTCCTTCCGACTGCATTTTGTGATCCATCACTCATTAGAACATTGGAATGTTGAGCGCACCTTTGAAGAGAAGGGAGTGCTCTGGGCTTCTAATGGCTGGTAGAAGCCTGGAGCATCAACATTCCAATGTTTCTTTGTTCACAGCTCTGGCTGTGAACAAAGGCCTCATGGAGCTCAAGGGAATTTCAAACCCTCCGGGCTCTTTGAAACCTTTGTTTTACAAATTAGAATATTCTGCCCTCTAGGGGTGGAATGCTCTAATAGCCTTAGAGCCCTCAGTACCGGCCTTTAACGTCCATTAAAGGCTGGAGCGGACCTTTAATGGCCGGCAGAGCCCACTACAGCAGGCTCTAAGGCTATAATAGAGCTGGCTTAATTGCAATTCTCGAATACAGTAAAATTCTCTGACACAAGAGAGAGTAATCTTGCATCAATGTGGCATCATAACAAATGGCAAAAAGATGTATGTGCACATTATCCTATAAAACTGACATATGGCTCCCTGAAAGTCACCAGAGAGAATTACCCAAATATTTGAAAGAGGTCCCACCCGATATCTCAGAACTTGTGTGTTCATGCACATATGTTCTCTGTAGTTTGCTTTTTTTCAATAAGGAATATCTCTCTATCCGCCAAGTCATTCTTAAAATGGGGACACAGGAGCCTCAATCCATTATTTCACAGTAGCTATTTTAGCCCAGGACAAAAAGATTAGAAGCCCTGCACACACACAGCTCATCTTCCATAATGTCAAGTAGTGTGAGTTTTGGGCAACTCAATATGCATAGTAAAATCCTCCGACAAGGACTCATATGGGAGATTCCTGCATATGGCTTGGGAATGAAAAGGGATTCACTCATATTGACCAAATGTTTCCTCAGGCAGGAATCTCCCATATGAGTCTCATATCAGGGTCAGACTGGAGTGAAATATACTTTAATTAAATCAGCTGAAAGTTGACAGATAGCACCAGCTCCCATCACAAAGATATTCAGAGTAATCCCTAGCACCAGCAATCAAGTACTACCTTAGTAAAAGACAGACGATTGGGTGCTATATGGTCAGCATTTATCATGGTCAATAGATCTGTTCTTACCAACAATGTCAGTTACAAGTGGGCAGTTGAATACCCCCTCTTCCCAAACAAACATTTATTAGGCACAAGGTCTTGAGATGGTCAATAGTACCCATCAGTCATTGCCAGACCCCCTTCTTACATTGTTTGGGCATATTTGTCATATATGTCACTTGTGGAAATGATCTGCCCAAATAAAAGCTTGAAAGTGTTGTCTGGAAGAGGTACTTATGGACTTGTAAGAGGTAATTCTTTAGGCATAAAATAGACAAGGGACAGCCACCATTTTAAATACCGGTACTCTACACCTGACGGAGATTAAAAATTAATTCCCGGCCCTATGATATTTCCTCAGGCTCTCCTGCAGTGTCACTATATTTAGTGCCCAAGCCGCTGGGATTCCAGGGTCGCAAGCGCTGTGAAATATTTAGAACTATCTTCTGCTACACTGAACCATGTATGCCACTTTACCGCTTTATACCAACCTGTGAATATATCACTGACCTATCCCATTGATTACGAATCCCCAGCTTTGCCAACCAAACCTAAGATTAGCACAATATTGGTCATGCCCTAGGCAAGGACCCCACATACAGGAGTAAGTCATCCATTTCCTGGACTAATCCATCCTGTCCAGTCCAAACCATGAGTGGTTAAAAGGCCAAAGGAATGAGCAGGGGTGAGAACAGGCAACTCTGTCATGTACCCTAGCTAATTAAAAAAGAGGATCATAGCACCTTATTAACTCCCACTCAATCCATTTGGTCAGAATACACCATTTTGACATATGCTCAGATCCTTGGCCAAAGTTCATTCCCTTACAGGTTTGGAACAGGTATGACCAGTCAACAAGTCGGAAACTTTCTCAAAGTCAACCGGTATAATAGCAGATGGGCCGTAGTGATCATGCCTCTTCCCCAGTGTTAAAGGGAGTAACCTCAGATTGAGTCTCCTAGTCCTATCAGACCATTATCATCCAATGTGGCTAACAGGTGGTCATAGCAGTGACACCAGGAAAAAGATGCTGCATGTCTGAGGCCAGGGTCTAGCAGGGGTAGCAGGAAGGTGTGTAGCCTGATGCCATACAACAGTGGGCATCACGTATGAGTCAGAGGCTTCTGTAATCCATAAAGGAATGGAAGCACGAGTCTCAGATGTGCATAAAAAACATCTGGGGATAGGAAGATGCTGTCTCTGATTGAACCCCTTCCCCCCTATTTCTGCCATTTTGCACAATGGCCTTTGCTGTAAACGAGCCCTTCAAACTAGTCCGACACCTGGAAGAATGGACGTGCAGAGCAAAACTAACCACATGGCCTGGGCATAACTCGTAAACTAGACAATCTGTGCCATCTTGCACTCGGGCACTCCCCTGAAATGTTTTAAAAACACTATCGTACTGATTTACATTTTTTGAGATGGAAGAGTCTCCGTCATGATGGAGGAGGGTTTTGCCCCTGTCATCGGACAGACCTCTGCCTGCCAAATCTAGAGTTGCCCGGCACCACTGCGAACACGTCTTAACATTGGCGGAACCCCAACACAGTGGGTCCTGTCAATATTGTGCAAGTTTGAAGGAAGCTCCGTCATCATGATGGATGCCTGCCAACTTTCAAAATGTTTTTTCATCATTCAAAAACAAGCTTCCAAAGTTAGAGTTTGTTTTGAAAAATGAAAAACTAATGACCCCAACATCATGTATGTTTTCTCCCATGGTGTGGGGGTCGTTATCTGTTTATTTTTTTATTGTTACTCACAGCTAGGCTTTACCTGCTTTCCCAGTTTTATCGATAGAGTACCAGCTGTTGGAGGAGTATGTTGGCGATGGAGTCGGAGTGGACTCCGCCAACAACATACTTCAGGTCCCCCTGCCTTTACATAAGGCATGCTGACCTTGAGCACTTCTTCCATGTTGTGGCAGAGTACCCTCTCCACCAAACTCTAAATTAGACCCCCTATCTCTACTACTTAAGTCTACACTAGAGTTTAAAGATCCTCTCTCATCATACGTCCGCCGCTTCTGCTCAAGCCAATAACACAGAAAGAGGGCATTTAACGAGTAGAATGGCCCTCTCTAGCAGACAATTAATTAGCAACCTATATAATTTGCATCAGACCTGCAATTTGCTGTAATTCATAGGTATGATGTAATTATCATGAGTTATGTCTTTTCAAACAATTAGAAGTTCAAAACCTCACTAAATTGTTTTTACTTGAAATATAACAACTATGCAACATTTGTTACGGCCCAATAATGGCGCAGGATGTGCCATGTACACTCTGATGTTTTATGCAACTAGCACTCTTTGGTGGCCTCATAGACCAACCTTCAGGTTAGTGATTACTAGCTTCTATATCAATGGTTCATTCAGTGTAAGATGTTCATGAACAACACTTAGGTCATAGAAGGTTCAACTCACAATGCTCCATGAAGCTTTAACACTGTGAACTCAACTTACTGGTTTGTCGTTCAGGCTGTCCAGTACTAGTCCAAGGTTACTGATGTCTGTGTAGTGGCTGACAATAATTTTCCACGTTGTGCTGTTGGTGTTTCCTGGTCTCAGGAGGATAGCTGTCAGCTCGACTGGCTTCAGGCTGTTTATTATCTGAGGGTCATTCAAGCAAACACAATGAAGAACTGCACATGAACATACATCCTATGTGTGGTGCATAATTGACTGGTTTTTACCTTAATATGAAATGCTGCATTCGCATCGTCCATAAATAACAGTGCAGAACTGACAACTTTTCCTTTTTCATATCTCTGGCAGTACGCCTTCTGCACATCAAACTAGATGCGGCATACGTACAAAAGTCTCTACTACATTTCCAATGCCACACGTTCAATACCAGCATTAATCCTATCCACAACTGCTGCATTTTTGGAATCACCTGTTGGTAGTATGTGTCCATTACTGCTCCCTCTGTCTCTCTTTTCATTCACAACACCACAAAGTTCATGAGCCACAAGACACATGTTCTATATATAACCCTGCGTCCAGGGTCTCTCCTATGCCGAGCCTGTAGGTGCTCAGGCAAGTATTAGCAGGAACATAAACTGTGTCTCAAACTAGTTAATTTGGACCTTTGCCACACATGCACGATGACGTAGATGCCGTCCTATTTCCCTTACATATGACACCGTTGCCACTTGGTTTCTTTCTCGAGTCTGTGTGGATTACAATATTCTTCCCTGAGGCTTTGGGATTCGATACAGTAGGGCCGTTGCCCAGCACTCTTTAGATTTCTGTTTGTTGTTTTTTCTCTCCTGTTTTCCCTCCTTTAGTTTTGACAGACTTTGTCACAATATTCTGCACTAAAGCTGTTTGAAGTACTATAGGCAGGTCACAATAGTTGGCCTGGGGTACTATCGCTACTGTGTGTCTTCCTTGGGGAGCCAGTATCTGATACATGCATGCACTTTGGGCTTTATTAGGAGTCTGGGGGTCCGTGGACCGGCAGACTCACGGGCGCACGGCGGTGGCGGTCTCCCAACTGCCCTCTTACAATTAGGGTGGTCAGACCGCGATTGCCCAGCCGCAGCCACCAGGGAACCGTAACATGTGCCCCCTGTGTGCATGCACAGCAGTTCCTGCATGGCATGGACTTTACAGTCCATGACATGCAGCAACTGTTTTTGGTGTTCCCATGACGGTGCCCATTTTCTGAGAGCAACGCCCGCCACAATGTTAAAAATTCAGGATGCGCCCGCCAATGTGGCGGGCGCATCCTAATACCCCCCACGGGACACCCCCTTATGGTGAGCGGTCCCAAGTGCCGTGAGGATGGCAGGCCGGCAAAGTCCGTCCGCCATCCTAATGAGGGCCTAAATATCACCGCTTTAGTGTCCACAAATATTCCAATGGGGTTTAGATTGGAGTGGAAATAGTAAATATCCCCCCTGTATCTGCAACACTTTACCCAAAGTATATCATATTGGAGTTAGAATAGCAAATTTCAGCCCTTTACTGTTGAACGGTTTTCTTAAAGTGGTTTAATCCTTTGGATGCGTCGGATGGCCCCCGGCCGTCCAACGTTACGGGTGGTGAGTGCGTCGGACAACCGAGAGCCGTCCGAATTGAGCACACGTGAAATTTTCCCGCACTGCGGGAAAATGTCGCCCGCATCCATAGGGTTAAACTGTACTGTGTTTTTAGATTTGATATATGTTATTATATTTAAAAAAAATTTAATAAAGGTTCTTGACACAGTTTGTAATTTAAATGTAATCAAAACAAATTGGCTTTATATGTTTACATTTTTAGATACATATATATTTTTACACTTTATTTTTTTCCATTTATTAATTTTGATGCATTATATATGTATATATATTTTTTTAAATATTTTATTAGTTGTAATTATTGCTATTTTTATAGTTAAATGATATATTAAAGTGTATATTTCTATTGTGTTTGTTAACATTTTATTTGTTACAATGTTAAATTAATATATACGATTATTCACTTTATTATCGCTTTCTGCTAAATGTTATTTTTATAATTAAGTAGTATATTTAAGTGTATAATTGTATTGTGTTTTTAACATTTCTTTTTGTTATGATGTTCTTAAATTGTTATATATGTTTATTTACTTTATTATGATTTTCTGTTAAATGTTATTTTTGTAAATGATATATTTAAGTGTATATTTTTGACTCTATTTTTAATATTTCTTGTTGTTATAATGTTAAATTATGTATATATGTTTATTCAGTTTATTATGATGTTTTGCTTTTTTTATTTCTTTTTCTATAAAATGTATGTGTTTTCCTGATATTTATGTTGTTGATACTGTTTTGGGATAATTTTTAACAAGGTATGCAATTAATTCAATGTAAAAATATTATTTTTAATGATATTTATGTTATCAATATTATTAAAAATAAAAATGTTAACAACAATATTTTGGTTAACAATATTTGTGTGTTTTTTCATTAAGTATGGGGAGGCGATATTTTTAATTATGATAATACATTCCTGATATTTTTGATAATAAATATTTTTGCTACCAATATTACGTCAATTATCCGTGTATTGGAGCACATGGTGCTGTACTGTGGAGTCCAGGAATGTGACATAGCTGCTATGTAGTGTCCCACCTAGATACTCCCAATGACACTCACACCCCCAAGGGACAATTTGCACACAAATTCCCAATAAACAATGATCTTTGCAAATGCGCCAAGTCACCAAAATTCTAGGGATGGCTGAAGTGACATCATACATTTGACCTAGAAGACATCACATGATTGGCCTTTTGCCAGACCCTTTGCACTTTAACATTTTTATATTTTATATAGAGGAAATAGGAAAGGGAAAAGAGTGGATGTAGAAAAAGTAATCAGGGCATTTAGAACCTTGATTACATTCTCTCCCTGTCAAGGACTTTTTGATAAAAGGAGCAGCAAGCGCGGTGACAAAGTCAGAAGGTTGTTGTGGTTGAAGATATGGAAACTTTATGCAAATCATAGATCCTTAATTCATTGTCGCCCATTCATGGATCAGAAGCTTTTTGGGGCAGAGCTAAATATCCTAATCCAGAAGATCATGAAGGAGCAGAAAATCATTCAACCCTTAAGGCCCTTTATGAAGGAAAGGAGGCACATTCTACACAGCAAGCTTACAGACTTTTCGAGACTGAGCCCGAGGTCAGGTGGTTGCACTGGACAAGAAACATCAACTGCAAGTTCCATAAACCCAAAGAAATGATGGGAGCAAGACTCTCCAGCTACCCGGACACTTGGAAGGGATGAATCAAGGATGTGAATCAAGGACGTGTTTGTGCTTACAACAGTAACAAATGATTATTCCATAGAACGTCAAAAACAACATCAAACTTGATTTCAAGAGACACCTGTTTCAAAGGTTCCAGTAAAATAGTACTATGTGTTGAAAGGTGTAGAAGAACTCCTTGCATTGGGAGCAGTAGTGGAAGTCCCTTACTGACAAAGGGAGAAGGGGTTTATTCAATATAGTGAAAGTGGGTAGGAACACACTGCTTGCATGTAACAGTGCCATTACCCCATAGAGTCTTGGTAGTTGTATTTCAGTTTTTCACACAAAGTTCATATTATTTTTCAGCTAATGCCGTCTTTCAAAATCATATCTCTGAACAGGAGTGTTTCGGGATTCCTCAATCAACAGTAGACAATATGTACGGGTTGATGTTTATTGAATATAGTTCCTTGCACCAAAGTCAGATGGGCCATGCAAGACAGTTCCAGATTTATAGTGGTTAAACAGATTCTTTCAGAAGACTCCCTTCAGAATGACAATATTTCAACAGGGGATTACTTTGTTGGGACAAGGGGACTACACGATGACCCTGATCTACACCACAGTTCTTTTCATGTTCTCATTTACAAGAGAAGTCATTCTCTTGAGGGCTGCAGTGCAAGGGTGTCATTTCAGTTACATCTCGAAGTTTAATTCCTTACCTGGATGACTGGTTATTTTTTTATCCTTTTTCTAAGGTAGTGAACGACAAAGTGTCTCCTCAGGTTAGGTTTCTTTTTAAACCTAAAGAGGTCGAGTCTGGAGCAAGAGGAAGAGAAAATCTTCACTGGAACATGGTTCAATAATTTAAGGGCACACGTTTCTCTACCAAAGGGAGTTGACTCATCTACTATCAAGTCAGTAAGCAGCTGCCAGAACATTGAAGTACAAGAACTAATAGTGGCAATAACAGCTGTAGCTCCTTGAGCACATCTCCATCTCAAAACTCTTCTTTAACACCTTCTAGCCTATTGGTCAAAAGAACTGCAGAATTTTGAAACAATGATCCTGTTGTCTCTCGCACTATGACAAAAACTGGTTTGGTTGCTGGAGATGGGGAATCTAATCAAGGGTTTGTTGATAAATCCCCCAACTCCAATTGTAGATAATACAGATGCAAGTCAGTGGAGTGGGGAGTGACGCTCGGGGAGATGAAGGTCATGGGCAATTGGTCCCCACTGGAGTCCAGTTGGCCCTAAAATTAGAGTGAATTGGCAATGAGATAGTGACCTTTTTATGTCTTAGGCCCTCTAGTTCAGGTGAAAGCAGTTATAGTGAGAACAGTCAATAAGGTGGCCAAGAGTTACATAAGTCGCAATGAATCGAGGAAATGTGAATGTGATACACTGATTTGATCAAACATGTAGTTTTATCAAATATTTATTTTAATCTGTTTTGTACTGCAATGGTTTTAAGTAACTATGCTAAATAAAATTACTTACTTACTTACTTACTTACTTACTTACTTACTTACATAAATCGCCATGGTATACCAGGGAGAAGATGTTAGAAGAAGTGGACCAAAGTACAGGATTATGGGCAGAAGCCCATCTGCTTTCCCTGGTACCAAAGTATATTCTAGGCTCAAGACAATTATCAGGTGAACAGCCTCAGCAGAAACATTCCATCAACAATAAACTTTGGGAATGCAAGCATTCCATAGGTTGTTGATGGAGTTTGGGCACCCATGGGCAGATATCTTTGCCTTCCCGCCCAGTGTGATAACAAACTACTATTGTTCAGAGATAGATAGTGGATAATCGGACATGGGCACCCCTATGCGCATTTCCTCCTATTCCTTTTCTCCCCATGGTGCTTTGGAAGATTTGAGAGCAGAAGGTATCAGTGATGTTGGTCACTTTTTTTGGCCAAAGAGGGCGTGGTTTCCCACTCTGATGCACCTGTAGGGAAAGGAACCTATTCGGTTTCGACTGTCTCCACCGCCAATCACATTACCTCAGTTAGCTCTCAAGGTGTTTCATGTTTTAAAACTGATGGCTTGGAAATTGAAAAGAGACATTTACAGAGTCTAGGATAGTCAGAAAAAGTTGCATACTTTATTTAGGAGTGCAGGACCCATCAATCCTGGTATCTTACTTGAGGCAATAGAGTAATTTTGCGAAAAGTTGTATTACGATTGGCTTAACCATTTAGGGTGAGAGAGTTCCTAGAAGAGGGATTTTGAAAGGGATTGTCTCCCTTTTCCCTCAACCTTGTCATTGCAGTAGATGGCCATTAGAGGGTTCTCTGACTCTTTATCAGATTTCTTACCAGGAATTCTCCTTTGATTAAGAGATTCTTGAAAGATTTTAACTTAAAAAACAATTGGTCCCCCCTTGGGAGCGACCAAGGGTTCATAATGCCCTGCAAAGGCCTTCTTTTGAACCATTGGATTCAGAACTTTTCCATTAGTCTGCTGAAGTGATTTTCCTAGTGGCTGTCACTTTGGCTAAATGAACGGGGGAAATTGGGCTTCATCCGGGCTTCATTTACTTACATTAACATTTTCCCAGACAGGGTGACTCCTAAGTTCGACCCAAAATGTAGGCCACAAATGTCATCTAAATTTCATAGAAATTGAGAATTGGAGCAGCCAGCATGTCAAGATTTCGTTCAGGATGGGTATTCCTTTGTCTTTGGATGTCAGATGGGAGCTCCTAGTATACTTAGACAGGACCAAAGGATTCAGGAAGACATAATCCAAAATAGCCCGTAACTACTGGGTTTGCTAGTCCTTGTTTTTGTCTTGTTGTCACCTATTAGTTTATTTCTGGGTCTTGACTATTTTATATTGTTAAAATTTGCCCTGCTTCTAACAATACTCATTCATGGCCACGATAATGTTTCCCATGGTAAAATACTGACGCATCCACTCTTGGTATTCACTTATGCAAATGATACATATATGTAGTAACAATGCTGTCACTTTATGCGCCTTCAGTCAAATAATTTGACCTGGAGGGCAGATTTTTCATTTTGAGGTAATTTCTGGCTTGTTCAAGTGGTTTCTGCAACAGACATCTTTCAGAATCAGTGCTGGTCAGATGTCCTAGTTAGGATGCATTGCAGAAGGTTGTCCTTCCTCTCTTCAGAGAACACATGTAACTTGGAAAGAAGCCTCCTTCCACTGTCCTGACACATAACTTTTAAATGGTGAGATAGTAGTTTATTCGCAGTAGGCATTCAATTTCTGACCTCTCTGGAAAGATTGCTAGTAGGGTTGTGCACAGTGCTTACTTTGTGTAGGTGTTTGCCAATGCTTAGTACCGGCACTTACATTCAGATTCATCAAGCCGAAATCGGCTCGCAAAGGGCCAGATTCTGAGAATCTGCTTCTTTGCGAGCGCTATTTTTGCATTTGGGATTCACCATCCCAAATGCAAAAATCGTAGTTCTAAAAATCGCTAAATTGCGAATAATTGCATTTAAGGAATCTCAATTTGAGATTCCTTAAATGCAATTCATGAACCATTTTAAAATTAAGAATTCGCAATCTGGGCCCGCGCTTCACCGCAAAGTCTAATTACGTGGTAAATAGCGAAAACTTAGAAAAATGCCCGTTAGTGCATTTTTCTAAGTTGTATGTTACACACACACATGGACATGTGTGTGCGCACACATGGACATGTGTGTGCGCAACACCAGTGTACATTACCATTTCAGGGGTGCTACAGGGTGTCGTTTGGACACCCTGGCACCCTTGAAATCGCTTCCTTATAAGGAAGCTGTAGAAATCGCAATAAATGTTGCGATTTCTACATGAATCCCGTTTTGGGAGTCTTTAATAGCGATTCCTTAAAATTCGCTATTAAGGACTCGCAAAACATGACAATGATGAATCTGGGGGTAAATTCCTAACACCAGTACTTTTTTGACAGTCCACCACTCGGTGGCGGTGACTGCATATTTTCAGCAGAGCCTATTAGTTTAGCAATGTAATATGCAAAAAAATACTAATAGTGGTGCGCCACCGGCCATTGGCGCTGGCATCAATATCAGTACTTTGGGCCCTTGCCCTTTTTTATTTTTTTATTTTTATAAATGAATCACTGATTGCGCACACTGCCAATAGTCTGTAGTGTGTTGACCAATGGACTCCTAACCCTTGAAAGTTAGAGTGAGTTAATTCACATAAGACTGAAATAAGTACTGAGGAATACTGATACTTCAAGCTTTGTAAACCCAAAGATCTATCCAGTGCCAACACGATTTACAAGCAAATAAAATGAGAAGGGAAATAAAAACTTGAACTATGAAGCACTCTGTCACCTGTGATTGGTTTTCCGGTGGAATCAATGCCACCAGATCTGTAGCCGTCATTTGATTGGAGAATATCAGGAAGAATTTATCGAGGAAACCTTGGAAGGAGGTTTCCTTATCACATATGAGTCTGGAGTCTGGTGAAAAAGAGGAAACAAATTAATACCAATTACTTCCAATATACACCTTTATATGAACATATCAGAAAAGAAACCAGGTGATTTTGTACCATTTCGTAAAAAGGGGTACTTATTATTGCTCCCTATTTGTAGTTGAAACATTAAAGCAGTGGGTTTTGTCAAACTCATGGCAGTACATTGTGAAATCAGTAGAATTATGTTCAACAGTTCTATATTTGCCATATTTAAATAATTGATTTTACTTCAAGTGTAGTAGTCTCGCATTTGCAGCAAAAGATATTCGAATGAGGACTTGCTAGTTATTCTCAAAATAAGTGTGCAACTAGAGTTTTGTCGTGCTAAATTAAACTGACAACCTCTGGCTTTACTTTATAGTTTTATTGTAGAAAGCCTTAGAGATTAGAATTTACCAAAGAAGAGGATAAGTTACTCACTGACTGTTCAGTACAGGACTTCTTACACACATTTACTATTTTTTCCTCTAGTACCTTTGTAGTAGTTAGTCCCGCATATACACACCGTTTGTCCCCATATATGCAACCATATTGGTGAAAGCATATTTTCTAATCTGACTTGTGAATCTCCTTCCTCCAATCTGATTGTGGGACATTTTGTTTAGTTATGTTTAATCTGACATGGAAATTTTGTTTCTCATGTACATTATTTACTTATTTGAGATATGAAACTGGCCTTGTTCTCCTGACTCTTTTTTCATCAATGTAAAAAAGTGTATATATTTCTTAGCCTCCTTTATTGGACTTGTAGGTGGTATTGCACATATGTTGATAGACGGCACCGGTAAATACATTTCATTTATATTTTTTATATTACTTCAGGGGTCTACCCAACATCCATACCCCCAAACAAACAAATAAAAAACAAATCTCCAACCCGCATTTAAAATACCAATCCGATTAGCAAGAGGATAGGACAGTGTGCAGCTTTACTCTAAGCTGCTGGTCATCTTACAGATTGCTTCCTTCATTGATTCTTGAAATATTATCTTAAAGTATTCATCTGCTTCATTGTCTTCACTTAAGTGAATCAAACACAAAAAAATTGATGGGAGGATGCTTGCAATAAGTCTAACCACTGACAATTGTTTTGGCAGCATTCAAACCCTTCATTCTTTTGCCCACACAGCCATTAATAAATTCCCTGCTCCAATAGGAACAGTCCAGTCCAAACTGCCAGGTCAGGTCCTCCCTAAACTGGAACACAAGCACCCCAAGACTAGCTTCGCCCTGACTGGAGCTCATAAGTCAGGTGTAGCTTGGTTCCAGTAGCACAGTGAGTAGAGGACCCACGTCTGCGCACACCCCTGCCACCCCAGGCAGCACATCAACACCCCAAAAAAATGGAAGGAATCTTGCATTAAGTGGCTGAGATTAGTTCAACTATTCCATCCATCATCTTGTTTTTGTCGCAGTTCACTTCAGTAAAGACATACTTCCCACCAATCTTCGAAGATTATTGTCAGTAAAAAGACACAGGGGTTCACTGGTATTTCTTCCTGAACTATTTATTTTAAAGATACAGGTCTGTATACCCACTGGAAAACAGCTGCAGCACTTGTCAATCCAAACAGCATCCTCCTAATTTGACATAACATTCCAATGTGGATAACCCTGTCAACTGTTTTGTGTCCTTAAGGAGTACTACCTGATGGTAAGTGCTGCCCAGTTCCAGAGTGGAAAGAACTGTGGCTCCAGTCAAAGTATAAATTAGTTCATGGATGTTGAGCAATCCATATCACTTAATTCGAATCACTGACAGAATGTCGAAAATAAAAATATCCTGTGGACAGAGTATTGTGTCAAAGATATCAAAACCAAACCATATCGAAAAGGTAAGTATAGATTTACTATTCCTAACTCCGCATCTAGGTACTGTGGAGATATATATGTTGTCAGGATACATATATGTGCAGTTATTTATAATAAAGCTTTGCTTACCTATAGAACCTTACATTCATGATAGTTTTGTCCTTGATATTCTTGACTCAATATTTTGTCCCATGATATTTTAAGTTTCCAATATTCTGTCTAGACGCTATTCATTCTACGAAACTCTATACACAACCAAAGTTCCCCTGAGGCCTTAAACAAAACCACCACTGGAGATATCCAAGGAGGTTACTTATCGTTTCAACAGTTACCTTCTTGCACATTACCTGTGCCATCTCCTTCAGCATCTTTTTCCACATTGTAGGCATCTTTCTGATCCTATTTCCCACGGGAATTACATTTTTCTCAATATGATGTGATGCTTGAAACCCTTTAACTCTAAACTTTTGTTAAACCCCTTCAGAAATTCCAGAATCAGTTGGGATCCAGCCTTCCTAAATCCTCCTGAGGAAGCCATCCTAGTAATAATTCCCCTTTGAAGGTGTTTAACAATTTCCCTTTGGAGAGCCTCCCTTCGAATTTGTAAGTCCACCCATACAATACCAAAAACGTTATCAGATGGAATGTATTTCCTCCTCAGATAATACCTGTGGGGCTCAACTTCATGTGTGACCAAAGTTCTTTAAATTGATCCTGTTCAATTATTGAATTCCATCTGAATAAATCGATTATCATGCAAGAATTCTTGCCATCTACCTTGAGGAACGTTGAGGGTAACTTATTTTGTAAAGTGCGATCTACTATGCTAAGTACTATTTGGGGATTCAATTACTCATTACCAAATGCCCATCATCACAAACCATGTTCACTTTCCCTTTCATCCCCCCTGCCCTCCACAAACTCACCCATAATAACCTCTCTTTTTGCATCTGTTGCATAACTTAGCTACGGCTAGGCCTCACTTGAAGTTTCCAAGATGGCTCAAACGACTTCATCTGTGACACTGGTGGTTTGACTTCCTGTCAGCACTGTTTGACTCTTCGATGGAGGTGTGCAAAATTAGCTTAATTTGCTTTTGTATAGTCATGTAAAATTTCAGCAAAATTATGCATAATTACGTGAAATGCAAATTTGTCATTTCGCAGTATATTTTAGTGCAGAATGTGTTCCTGCGTCCATTTTTGGCACAGGGACGCACCAACTAAGGACAGCGAACAACAGCCTCACGCTTTCTTTTGTCTGCTGTAAATTTTCACCATAAATGGAGCTATTTCCAGTAAACTGTTTACAGCGAATGGCATTATTCGTGATAACGACTCATAATTACTCAAAATGGCTTAGTGTAGTCATTTCCGGAATTTCGTGTTACAAGAGTAACATACAATTTTGTGAATTATTCCTGTACAATTTAAATTTCATACAGGTCTACTCTTCTCTGTCTCCTACTTCCTCTCCAATCCCGTTTCTTACCAATGACACAAATATCACAGTAGCACAATATCATTCGTTCTTTCCCTAAACTCTGACACAAACATGGTGGTGGAGTGGTGTGGCTCACTGGTTAGAGGCGGCAGACCTGTAAGCAGAGAACGGCCTGGGACCAGGGTTCAATTCCCGACACGGCAGGGTCGTGGACCAGGGTCAAAACAGACTTGATAATTCTCACCTCGGTACCTACTCTAACGAGGGAACACACTCGGCAACTCTGGGCATTAAGCTTGCCTCATCTCTACAATGGCCCCCCACAGATGCCGGGGATGCCTGGTTTCACCTTGGAGATACCCAGAAAGGGACCATCTCACAGAGAAAACCAGGACTGGTTCCCCAGCGGTCTTCAGCGTCAGGATACTCCATGGAGTCGCAGTGTGCTTTACAAGTACACCCATCCACATTTACATGTCAGGAGTTCTTTACACCTCTCGCTTTATTACTTGTAGACTTGAGTGTTAAATCAGAGGAGCACCAACGCCCTCTCCTTTATGGTTAAGGCTGCTAGTGATCTTAAAGTAGCCTTGCATGCTTTGACAGATTACCTCTCACTCGGATAAAGCTTGTACCTATCCATTACCACATTTGTTTTTGTAAACCCATCTGCCACAGTTTGTTCTAAAGGAAGTAGATTTTTGAACTCCCTTAACCCTTTACGTCCTAAGCAGTGCTTTAAAATTTTAGCTTGAATATAGTCATGCAATGTCCCCCCTCGAATGCCTCTTAAGATACCAAAAATACTTCTTTTTCCAAGACAAAATTAACCCTCCTATGCATTAGTGATGCTGATGGAGATACTAGTGAAGCCATACTTAATCGCCGAATATACCATAATAAAAGTAGTCACCATTGTCTAAGCATCTGCACAACAAACTAAAATAATAAAAAAAGGAAAGAAGTCGTTGACTTCCGGCTAGTTATGTTTCAGTTTGTTGAATCATCCTCACGATTATTAGAATGCACTGTCTGATAACAGATGAATTCTTTATGATCCTTGCAGGAACGTGGTGTGGTCTCATCTCCTTTTTCTTGCAAAAATAGTACTTGCCTACAAAGCTTTTTTCCTTTCCTTTTATGTTACTCCTTTGTTGCTAGCAAAACAGGTTCCACTTCGTCCTGCGTGTGCGGATACTTATGCTGAGAAACGTGCTCTCAATCATGTCCATGAAAAGAGGACAAATTGTGTAGTTGTGTTGAGTAAGTCAGCGATTGCATGTCTTCTCACTTATGAGCATGCAACGGAGAAGCGTGTCGCTGGCAATCCTGATGACAACAGGGAGCACTGTGGTTAGGTCGATCAATGATCTCATGCTGCGTGTTCTGACACTGGCTCCTCCCTATGGCGGTCACGCAACACAGCTCTCTGTGCCTATCAACTCACCAGGTTGTGCGGCATGACTCTTCACTTACCACAGCGGCTAGTCGCATGTTGTATATGACTTTACGTGTGTTCACTGTAGACAATTATTTGAGATGGGTACTAGCACCTGATGTGCACCTATTACCTGGGCACTTGACTTCTTGTCCAGTCAAGGAATCTAATGGCAAATAGCAGTTTGTCTCAACAAGGGTCATTGTCAGTCTGTCTGCCTTCTATCCTCTAATTTCCAGTCCTGAAAAGGAGACTTAGGGCTACGTAAGTATTTAATCTAGGACTATTTTTCCAAGAGGCAGGTAGTACCTTACAAAAATAGGACACCTGACATTACAGACTCCCGTATGTTTATTTAGTAATTTATTGTGGCGTTTTATAAAGTGCAGCACATCGCCCCATAAAGCGACGTTTTAAAGTATGGGCATAGTGGGCCTTAGCCCAGGGCACCAGCCTTTCAGGGGGTCCACCGATAGAGAAGGCCAAATTCTTGCTCTGAAGACCCTGAATAATTCTTAAACAAATGGTTTGAAATTCCATTTTCCTTTCATTTATTTGTAATTTGGGTAATGTGTGAGAGTCTATTACATACATTTTGCGTGAAATGTGTTTGTTTCATGAAACATCCATTAAAAAAGGTTTCCTTTATATCAAAACAGACATCACATATGAGAAATGGGAGAGTGTCACAGAGATTATTTGCAGTAATATTTGTGAGCTGCTACTGTTACAATGTTGAAAACATACGTCAGTATCCATGAATATTAGATGTAAACACATTTAGAATGTTGACGAGTGTGTCTGTCTGTGCACTGTCACCTTGCCAAGGACGGTACAAAAGGGGGTGGTGATGGACGGAGCATCTGAATCAATCAAACACTCACACCCAGTCAAAAGATCTGGGTTTAATCCATCACCGTTCTTTAGCCCACTCTGCCACCCCAGTTCAGACATGGCCATATGCAAATCAGTCTGACCCTGTGCCTCATGGGAACAGTCCAGCCCGAACTGCCAAGCCATGTCTTCCCTGGACCGGAAACAAACTTCCGAGGACCGGTTTCTGGCATTCCAGCCGTCTTCAGCCCGGCTTGCTTGAATCCAGTGGCAAAGTGAGCAAGGGACTCACGTCTGAGCATACCCTACCACACTTATGGCGGCCAAAAGCGGACTGTTCCCACGAGGCACAGGGTCAGACTGATTTGCATATAGCCATGTCTGAACTGGGGTGGCAGAGTGGTGTAAAGAACGGTGATGGATTAAACCCAGATCTTTGAACTGGGTGTGAGTGTTTGATTGATTCAGATGCTCCGTCCATCACCACCCCCTTTTGTACCGTTTTTGGCCGCTATCTGTCTGTTTCATGGATTATTCCACAGCAATAAGCAATAAGGTTAATTGGCAAAGTCTGTGGAACAAGCTCATAGCATTGGAAATTGACCCGAACCTTTTGAATTTTATTTTAGAATTACACTCTGAAACATTGCTACGTGTAAAGCTATCAACTGACAATGCTTTATCACCTAAGTTTTTCACTGAAAATGGTCTTAGGCAAGGATGTATCCGCGCTCTATTAATATTCTCCCAGTACATTGCTGACCTGAACATGTTGTTAAAGTCAGACCAGGGTATTCCTCCAAAATTAGGAGGTACAAAAATAATATATCTGGCATATGAAGATGACCAAAATACAACCACAGAGACTTAGTAATTGACACTTATACTGCCACAGCACTCTTTTAATAAAAGGCAATAGACTGAGCTAAAGATGGTTGTAAATGCAGTGGTAGAGGGTTGAACAATGTATGTAACTTACTGTTGAAGTCCGACTCAAACAGAATTTTATATTTTGAGGTGTATGTACTGTATTTGATCGTTGAAAGCTAGATTTGTAAGTTTTAATTGCAGAATTGTTTTTATTCTTTAAGATATTTTTTATGTCATGTGATGATCCACATTTTTTATTGTAATTATTTGATTAATACAATACACTTTATTAATACTATATGTAGGGGTCGTAAAATAAGGATATCCTCCCTCAATTCATCATGTAATATAACAATCAAGAAAAAAGATCCACAAGGCCCACCACTCTTTGGGTGTACTCTGCGTATTGAATAATATTGGTGAATAATCTTTCCAGTATCACCCCATTCCTCTTCCTTCTCTCAGTCTATTACTATGTGGATATATATAGCAAACCAAAAAGGGCAGTGAAATCACATATACAGGTAGTGAAGCTGTACATGTTAGTTTTTTATGGCAGCCAAGGAACAGGCAGCACTCAAATACATGGAAGCCCCTACTTGGCACTTCTTACTTCTGCAACTCAGTTGACTAGTTTCCAGTAGGCATACATGCCTACCAGTGGCAGGAATGTTCCCATGATTTATCTTTATCTTTAAATGCACTCTTACAATGGCTTTTGATGAATTAGAAGAAGAAATGATACAGTTTCATCTTTCCCATCCTGGAGCTTCCAGATCTCAATTTCCCTCTACATGGTTTTTTTTGGTCGACATGCTGAGGTCTTCAGTATTTTGTTAAGATTGCTTTTCATCCTAAGTTTCTAAATGCATGGAGGGGCTTGAACAGCAAACCAACTTCCCAATGTTCAAAGAATAGAATGCAAAAGGTGAGATAAATACAACGATTTTATAATCTGGTTTGAAATGTATCAGAAAGATGTTTTACCTTTGTGATACTTAAGCAAATACTGGAAGATTGAATTTTGAAGGGCTGGGGTAAAACGGTTGGAGGTGTCATCCAGGACATTGGCTCTGTAAAGATAATGATAGAGGACATGTAAATCTTTGAAAACAAAAGTAACTTACTGTGTGTGGTCGTACTATACATTTGAATTTCTTTTAATTTTTTAATTTTCCATATTAGTAAACATGATTATAAAATCATTAGGCACAGCACAAATTATGTTTATATGCCATCAACCATACATTTCAGAACTAACCAAAACAAAAAAAAGGAAATGCGTCTATTGAAATTCCGTTAAGGATAAACAGAAATCCGGGTGAACATGTAAAAACAAATATATATGTATATATATATAGAAAACATATAAGGGAATGGAACTGAAAGTGAACACAATCAATCACAAGGTCAAAAGCAGGATGGGCTGCCGGATGCATCTGGTTTCTGTTCTGATCCCAAGGATATACTTAGGAGTTCATGTTTTAGGTTTAGATCTATAATAAATGATAAAACCCAACCAAAAGAATAACATATTTAACACTGATAAAAACTGCCCTCGGACAAAAGTAAACTGCAATTTAAAGAAACTAAAGAGAGACAGAATGTGCCATTTTTAATTTTCTACTGTACATGCCAACACAATGTAACATGTTATTCAAAAAAGCAGCAAGATAGACTTTTTCTAAGATTAGTCGACCTGCATTTTGTTCTATACGGATATCACTCAAATGTTATTTATTTTTCCATTTGTTTCTTCCTATGTATATGCTTGGATTAAGATGGTTTAGAAGCATGGTTTAGAAGCACGTGTCCTAGATTGATCAAATTGTTTTATACATTGCAGAGAATCTGAGAGTATTAAAGTGATTTTGGAAATGTTGCCTATGTTTAATTGAGTCACCGAGATGTGTAAAGGCTGGTTTAAAGGATTTTTGGCAAATACGTATTATCACATTTCCTCATAGACATAAAATAGGGAACTCTTTGATGCATCTGGCCCCTTTGCTCAGAAGTTATTATTGATTGGAAGGTCAACTGCCATACACAGGCTTTAACATTCAATTTATTTATTTTAAAAGTTTTATAGAGCGCGAACAAGACCCTTGCGGATATCAGGGCACATTACAGTAAATACTGTTCTCGTAAATCTTTGTGAATCGTGACAGTTGCATCAGGAAACTTCATTTGAACAAAGGATGCCTTATGCTGGATCCAAAACATGGACTATCCTTCAGAGAAATGCTAGGGCTTCTTTGCACCACATTTATGCAAAATAGTGTATTAATCTGCTTAATATTAATCAATGTTTCTTTCTTAAATGTTTGTAATGGAAGTCCATTTAGCAAAAAATCACTCTATTTTAAATCAGTGGTGATGTACAATAATTAAAACAAAACTATAGAGCGCGCAAGTTGGGAGCACACATGTAAATATATTTGCATATTAGAGGCACCTAGCTACATTGACTTATAACTGTAAGACTGTACTTACATTTTTTGTTGGTGATCGCAGGATATATTCAGAGGGAGTTGGGCAATATTGGACTCATTGATAGCCAATGCGAAGTTGGTGAAAATAAGCTTAAACGCTTGCAGCCATAGATCCATGTCCTTCAAACTCCAGGCACTGTTAAGGACTAGCAAAGTGTTGGTAACAAGTGAATGCTGAGTCTGGAGACTGAGCTGCGTTAGTGCAGATGTCTCATTACATGAAGATGTATTTGACGAAGGATCCACGTTCTTAAGAGAAGAAAAAGTAAAAAGTATTTCTAAGCAGCATGACAGCAATGAAATCTCATTCCTTCCAGGTGCCCAGGCTAGTTTATTGCTCAAAAGGGATGTATGTATTTACAGTTCCATGTACTCATCACTTTCTATATAGCGCTAAGACATCGCCTTGCAGAACACTTTGTTACAGATATGATTTTATCTAACATTAAATACAAACATTTATACTCCTGGAGACCAATTCACTAAAATAAATGTACACTTGCATATTTTCTCACATGTATATTACCACTCCAAAGTGTAACCCTACATTTGTTTTTGCTATTCACCATTTCTAAGTGTAGATTTATACCACTGTATAGACTTATAAGTTTCCATCTCTTCCGATCAGGGAATGGAGCCTCCTACAACAGGTTTCAGGAGTTAAACTTACTACTAAGAACATTATACAAGTGGGGGAGACCTCTGCCACCATGAAGGGGATTTTGATCTGGGAAAGTATAGGGAAAATTGTTATTCTTAAACAAGTTATTAATATATTTTATTATACAATTTAATGTAAATTAATTTAATACATTTATATTAACAAAAATCTAATAAAATAAAGTGTTGGGGCACATTAGCACTTCATATGTGTATTAAACAGTTAATTTAAATATAATAATTTAATTCATGAATGATGGTAAAGCAATAATTAAAAAAAATCTCCACCCTCATTCATATTTTTATTTTTATTTAGTGTGTTGTAAACTTTGTGAGAAGTTATCTGTTCAATAATTAAAGTTGTTTTTAATTTAATAAAAGTAAAATGGACTTTTTAAATTAAGTTCCCTAATACATTTTAAAATATAGACACACTAACACACACGCACACACAAGCAAATGTTCCCCACCACAGCAGTTTTTTATCGGAGTGCGTTGCTGTACCTGTAAGTGGCCAAGTGTAGTAAATTTAGTTACAATTATGTGTTGAATAATTAAAAAAAGATATTTTTTTAAAGTGTAATTCATTTTTTTAATTACATTTTTTATTACATTTCTAAATACACACGCACAACTACTTACTAGATGTGTTATTTTATTTTCCTCCTTCCGCTATATTCCTTGGGAGTGTATTGCTGTACCTGGTAGTGGAAATGTGTGGGGCTTGACTTACATCAGGCTGGTTTTGACACCTTCAAGACTACAGTAACTTTAGAAATGTAGATTGTGAATAACAATAGTCTTATCTTTTTGTGAGTGTGTGTTTCAATTACCACGTGTCTTCCTAAACCTCTCCTAAAATGTATCTAAACCCCTCCTATTTAGTAGGATGCATTTCCCATTTTTCAGCCACAATCCCTCCCACATTTTATTCAAACCCGAATACCTAGGAGTTCTCTGCCACCATTGAAAATACTCTGGACAGAAAACAAAGGCAATGCGAAGGACTCTGGCTGCAGATTTCTGAATAACATTGTGTAGTATGTTAGTACTGTAGTACTCCTTTCCATACTACAAAATGCAGTTTATAAATTGGTCCATTGCTGCATAGATTTCATTTGGACCGTATGATGCAGTCCTGGGACATTTCATTCTCTAAGTGGTCCCTAAGTGCCTGTTCAATGACAGGGATCTGGTAGGAAGATCATGTAAAGTAAGACATACGGTATGGTGTGGATCTGGCCAGAATATGAGATTAGTCTTTTGTTTGGCTTTCTTCAATTTCTACTGTCAATGTGACAGGGTTTGAGAAAAGTTAGAAGCTAAGTCGGATTAGATGTTGAAGTTGACAGGTAGTTGAAGAAATGAGGGAAGTACGTTAGATTACATTGGCTATGCATAGTGGACTGTTGCCATTTTATTTACTTTGTGGAATTAAACTACCAAATTCTGGGTTTATTCCTGCAAATAAAAATAAAAAAGCTTTGTCTCTGATAAGCTCCGAGTTCTCTCCCAGCGTGTAGGGAGTGTTTTGGGGAGTTGTCTGTTTGGAAGCACCAGACTTTCCCTGGTCTTACCCTAGCTGAAAATATATACAGCAGATAGGCCATCCTAAATAGGACAGACATTCTGATAAATATTGACTAATGGAACTGTGGTGGATGCTTTTGGTCCAAGGGTTCTATCTGTGAAGGCCCCTGAGGTTCCAGGAGCAGAAACATGGTATTTCGCACCACCCTGAAGAGGCTGAACTACAGGTTTGGTGGACAAGGCATTTGCCAATATTTGGGCAATGCTTTGCATTCACCAAACTCTATATGATCCATGAATCTGGTTATAAGTTTGTCTTCTGTTAGATATATATTGGTGGTTGCGTAGCATGGGCTGTTCACTATTCCTAATAGAGTCACTTTTGGCTTGTGTGTGTTTCAGACTCTAGGTCCTTAATTACAAGGGTCTTGCATCCGTGCTATTGACACCTGGGTGTTCTATAAATGATTGTATATGTTTAAGGATGCCAAATATCCTAAATATCGTTCCAAAATATTGACCACTGCCACAAGTATTGATCCTTTTACATCGCCTGTCTAAAGACGATTCCTTTTTTTGTTTTCTTTAAACTGCAAATAGAAACAAAAAGAATGACAAGCCAGTACCTAGCGAACAATCATGGTAAATTCTCCTTTCTGAAGGAATAATGCTGCAGACTTAAAACAGATGAGCAGCTACATCATCAAAGAGGAATTTCACACTGACACAGCAAAATCCTAGAATACATTGTAGTGATCAGTATTTCCGCTATGTGGAGAACAGATCACAAATAGTGGCCTATCATTTGTTTCTCAAATCTTTTGTTGTTTTACCTAATGTTTCCTTTAGAGCTTTATGTTTAAGACTTTTCTGTTAGGTCGGCTACATATTTATTATATAGTTTTTCTTTTCAGGTCCCTTGAAATAGCCATTCAAGGCCTTTATTGAAAATAGTTGATGTGTATGCTCCATTGTTAGAGCAGCAGACCCTGATGCAGAGGTCTAGCCCGGGACCAGGGTTCAATTCCCCGCCTCGGCGGGTCTTGGGCTCAAAAATTCCACGGACCTGATAATTCTCGCCTCGGTGCCTATTCCAATCATGGAACCCCACTCTGCAACTCTGGGCAATAGCTTGCTTAATCTTCACAACGGCCCCCACAACGCTAAGGATGCCTGGCCTCCACCTTGGGGGTGCCCAGGAGTGGACGCCTCACAGGAAAAGCCAGGATGGGTTCCACAGCGGTATTCGTACAAGCGCCTTGAGACCCTTGCGGGTGAGTAGTGCCCTATACAAGTATCAATTTACATTTACATTTATATGTCAGAAGGGTGCGCTCAGTGGGATTTCTTTAGGGTTACAACATGCATTTAATAGGCTTTTTTTCTTTTATCAATAGTGCTTAATTTGTGTTTGTTGACCAATGAGCGATAGAAGTGACCTACAATTATTGGACTTTATTTTGCTTAAGGTCAGGTCAAAGGTATTCGCGCTTCCTCCCCTACTTTTTATCGGGTTCAGTGCAGAATAGAAAAACATGCCTGCCTGCATGGCTTCAGATTCACATACCCCCGGTATAGTGCAGAACTATGGCACCGGGTCTCTGTTGTGAATATACTTATCCTTATTTTTGAATTGCAATAAATGTGCACAATCCATTGTATTTAGTAATCCACTTTCAGTACTGTTCCTAAACACCCTGTTATCCTCTTGGTCCCTTCCCTGCGCCTAGTCCTCACGTCCCCGTGACAGTTAGTGCATTCCAGAAGTTTTGTCTCTAAGATTGTGACATACTGCTTAATAAACCATAATCTACTCTTCTTCTAAGGAGTCTCTGAACCTATTTACTGTAGTCTCCACCGAGAGTCACTGGAGTTAGAGCTGATCTGCTATATCTATTGATCGATGAACCTTCATTGCCACGTTTCACACTGCGTCTCATTTCCATGCACAGAGGGACTTCTACGGCTTCAAATACTTCTTGCATCTAGAGGGGTCATATATTGCACCCACAAACCATCTGAATTGTGGAACAGCAGTTTTTTTTTTGGGGCGGAGTTTTATATAGCGCCAACTTGGCCCGGTATTGGGTATCAGAGTGCTTTACATAGCACCAGTTGTGTTACATGAGGACACATTAATTTTATGTTAGGCACAGGGAGATTAAGTGATTTGCACAGAATCACAGGATGTTCAGCATCATTGCCAAGACTCGAACCTGGTTCCCCAGATTCGAGGTCGACCGCCCTAGCCGTTAGGCCAACTCCTCTCCCCAATTCAATTCAATTGAGTTGTGGTCTTGGTGGCTCAGGGAACAAGCTTTGTCCATGTACTGTTTAAGCTCTCATGACAGAGAAGGAAACATTGCCTACCTTGTTTTCCATCATGAGCATTTTCATTAAGGGTCACATTTACAAAGCCTTTTTGCTGTCAGAAACGGCCCAATCATCCACTTCTACCTTGCTTTTACATATGTATAAAACACAAACTGCAATTCAGTAACATGTCACGAAATTGCAATTTGTGCTTGTGATTCAGTATTTGCAAGAGGTGTGTTTAGGTCGTCCCTTCCAAATACCGAATCTGAATAGAATGTATGAATGTTTTGCTACTGAATTACAGTTGCAAAACATTAATATTTTACCGACACCTTGAAGGAGGTGGTAATCCTTTCTCAATTGGGAAGGCCCCCCCCTGAGAACCCCTAGCCCTTGAAGAACGGAAAACAAATATTTTGTAAGAGCAGGCAGTGGTCCCATGGACCTCCACAACTTTTACTATATTATTCTGCAAGGTTACATTTTTTCTTTTTAAATGCATCCAATTTTCCTTTAAGGAAAACGAGCTGCATTTTTTTAAAAAAAAAAGTTGCTTTATTAAAAAGCAATCACAAACATGGTGACCTACTCACCTCCGTAGGCCACCATCCCTGTGATGGCTGTGATTCCTAATAGGTCGCAAATTGTGAACTAACTCATTAATATGCATGAGGTGGATCTATTTATGACCCACTCTGAATCGCTAATTAATCAATCAAATAGTGCTTGTATAGCGCGGCTAATCACCCCAGAGTGTATCCAGGTGCTGTGCTGCAGGTATCAGTCAAAAAGACAGCTCTTGAGTCCCTTCCTGAAGTGGGTCAGTGAGGGAGCGCTACGGAGGGTGCCCAGGCTTGGCAGCAAGTTAGAAGAAAGAGCATACTCTGCAGCGGCGGATATGTTGAATCTGCACGAGGGCAAGGTGTGCCGAGCAGAGATTCATGGTTGGTTGGAGGAAGTGCAGGCGGTGGTTCATATAGACCGGTCCTAGGTCTTGGAGGGCTTTGTTGAGTTTCATACACTAGGAATAAGACTTTCCTAATTGCGATTCGGAAGAATTGCAATTAGGAAATCAGTATTCCTAATGTTAGTCCATCTGGCTCTGAATGCCTAATCGCCACTTACCTCATCAGCATAGCCAGGAGGGAATATATTGAAATATGAATATGCATCTCATCTATGCTTTGCCTTCAAAATGAACTGATGCTACCAGTCACCACACTGTAGTCTAGGATGCTGCAGCAGGATTAAAGTCTTAATTTTTGAAGCTTCTATTTACATTTAATCTGTTTTTATGTTTCAAAATAATATAATTTTTTCCAGGGATTGAGTTATCATTCTTTCTACATATAGTGGCAGTTTAAAAAAGGCTAGGAATGCTGTTGTCAGTTTACTAATGTAAAAGTATTGCTTTAAACATAGATTTATTTTTGATCTACATGCTTCCTGCATCTCTCACAGAGCAGAAATATTTCAATGTCTGTGAATTTCAATGAATACATTTGGCTATTGGCAAGCAATTACTCTGAATGGTTGGCACATGTTTGCGATCAGATAATATAGATAACATTTAGCCCTTATGCATCACGATAAGGACGTCGACTTTAATCAAAAGCCTTCAGGAAGTCAGATGCCTTTGCCAGAGGCCATTATAGGTTGTGTGATAATAACTCTAAGGGAGTTGTATTTTCCCCAATGGCTGGTTTGTGGAAATGGCAAGATTTTTCAAAGCATGGAAAGGTGGAAGTTCTCTCCCTGTACTGCTTCATCTATTTGAAGGGAGATGGTTAGAGCTGTATTGAAAGTAACCACATATTCCTCATATACATGCATATGGAATTTAAACTATACACTCTATCTGCATTTTTCACAGAAAATTATTCTACAGACACTACAGGATGAGTCGGTGCTGCTGCGTGGTATTCATATTTAGAAAGTGAGATCTTCCATTATGTTAGAGAGTATGCTTACTGACCTCTCATGTGTCTGAATCCTGAGTGGTGATTTCTGGACTAAACTGTGTTGTATCAACAGCTCACTTGATTGGTTAACTTTCTGGAGCTAACTCTTGAGACCAGTGGAGCCAGCAGCGGTTTTCCCCCGAACTAGGAGGAGCGCTGCCCCCGCCGCCACCTGTGACAAAAAAATAAAATGGCAATAAAAAGATTTCATTGCAATTTTATTTTGTGCCCGTTATGCACGCCACAGTCTCCCCGAGTGAAAGGACATGTTGGATTAGAATCTGATTGGCAGCATGCAGGACAGGAGCAGTGGCTGGCTTGATGCTCCAAACTGCACATGCCAGTTTAACTGGCTGTCTTACACCGGCCAAAGTGACATGCGCACTTTAACGCTCTCCATCCAGATGTCTTAGACAGCTGGGTGGAGACCAAGCATAGGCCTCCAGGGCCTACAGGAGAATCCAGCCTATCTGCTCCATCAAATTTAGAACCTTTGAACTGATTAGCTCATGGAAAATGCAACCTTATTTGAATGTTTGCTTGTCTCATTGATGCAAATAGATTATTAGCCCATTTTTAAGACTTTAAGTGGTTCCTACCTGTACATTTGTCAGTGGGTCCTGCATCTCAGGATTTGATCACAGCAATTACAGATTTTGAGCTAAATGTCTCAAGTTGACAAACCCTAAGTTGCAATACTTGTTCATTGTTTGGTGGTACTGTTAAAGTGCAATCCTTTTACACAGTTTTTTTTTTACGTCTGGCACATCCACTGGTTATATCAGGACTTTTCTTTAACTTTTAAATAATATGGCACTCTTTATTGCTTGAACTTTTGAAGAGTCTGAATAAAATGTGTTCTGATTGGTGCTTATTGAGAGTACTCGGGTTATGCTTCATGTTAGATTGATGGAGTAGGACAGAAAGAGTGCTAACTAGAGCTGCAATGGCACTTCTCAGGTTATTGTTTTTATACCAGTAAACTCTAATACCAGCATTTGTTGTCACCGTTTGAGTGGTCACTTACTGCTAGCTTTATGCCCACAGCACTAATGTTCTCTTCTAGTTCTGTGGCTCATCTAATTTCTGTTCTGTAGACTTATGAGTTCACTCTTCCTATTATGTAAATTCTTTAGGTTTAAGTTAGGTGCCACTATCAATTCGAAATATCATCCATGAGGGAAAATGCCATTAACATATTTTAGGGGCTGCAGATCACTGCTGTTTTGAGTTACTCGGGCATCAGGAGACCATGGACTTGAATGTGTTGTACACGGTGTCTTAGATCTTTGTGCGTGTCATGCACTTTTGGCACATGGTGCTTGTTCTGGCTTCTCTGCTTTTTAAAAAAAAAGTTCAATCAGTTCAATTAAATTGCCAGTATGGTGAACAAGTGGGCGTATTGAGTGTTTGGGCGTGTTTTTGTCTTCCCTACGTGGCTTATATGTTCTTGAGTGTTCTGGATCTATAGTGATGCGATTGGGTGTTAGGATCTCGTCAGAGTAACTGCCGCAGTTGTGAATAGTGAGCAAGTGTTGTTTTTAACAAGCCAACTAGGGGTATAACTTGGGGGTGGAATCAGGAATGGGGTGCAGGGCTGTGGCATAGAGTCTGGGCCTCACCAGGGGTCGCTCCCTCATCGTATGGTATGTGGGCTGTTTGCGGGGGAGCAGGGATGGGTTCCCCTTAAGCATTTGTGCATGGGGAGTGGGGGATTGTGGGGAGTTGCAGCGTCTGGGTGGCTGTCGGGGATTCCATGGGTGTCTTTTGTGTCTGCTTGAACTCATGCAGGAGAGCTGCCCATTCCATGGAGATGGAGTTAGGGCGTTTTCCCAGTGTCTCCTCTAGTCTGATCGCTTCTTTTTCTGCCACGCCCCATTTTATCACCACTACCCTCCGTGCTTCTATCGGGGAACCCTTAGGAGAGCGCCAGTGCATTGTGATGCTTCGTTTTGCTAAGAGCAGGGCTAGCACTGCGAATCGTGTTTCTATCTTTGTCTTTTTCTGGTGTTTAAATATTCCCAGTGTGCATGCCTCCCATGTTTTGAGGCTTGTCAGGCCAGTGATTGTCTGTATTGTAATGTATATTTTTGACCAGTAGAGCTGCAGTTCGGGGCATGTCCAGAGGATATGCACCAGTGTAGCGCGGGGCTGCTGACAGCGGGGACATTCAAATTGTGCTGTAGGATAAAAATGCTGAGGCCGCGCAGTGGTGAGATATGCCCGGTGTAGTATGTTAAATTGAATATTTTTGAAGCCCTGGTTGCGCAATACTTTCTTACGGTGCTCTAGGGCTGTGAGCCATTCTTTGTCATGAAGTGCCCGGCCGAATTCCTCTTCCCATTTTCCTCATAGCTGCATTAGCTGTGTGGCCGTGAGTGTTATGATGGATTTGTATATACATCTGATGAGGTGGCACCCTGTGCCCATGTTTAATATCCCATGCAGAGTGGGGTGTATCTTTCGTTGTCCGTCTGTCAGGTTCCATGTTTTCCTACAGTCGGAATTGAGCTACCTATGCAGGAGGAACTGCCTGGGGAGCCCGCTCCCTTCCGTCAGACTCTCAAAGGAGGCCAGTTGACCCTCCGTGAACAGTAATTCTACTTCTGTGAGTGCATATTCTGTCCAGACCTCAACGTCCCGGGAGGTGTAATGCCATGCCCCTTGGGGAGACCTGCGAGTGGTGGTAGTGGAGAATACAGCGGTGTGGCGTGGCAAAGACGGCCGAGTCTAAGCATGCAGGACCGCGCTACTTTAACCAAGATGGGATGGGCCGGATTCGGTTTAGTGCCAGCAAGAAGAGGTCTATGTATTGTAGGGATTGTCAGGGGTCCCGATTGCATGTCCATCTCTTCAATTTGACCCCCGCTGTCCAGCGTGAAAGCCATTGGAGTTGCGCTGCGAGGAAGTAGGCTTCAAACAATGGGGGGCCTAACCCGTCCTGGTCACGTGCGAGTTTTAGTGTCACCAGGGCTACCTTGCGGCGCCCTTTTCCCCAAATCAGTGATACCGGTGAGGAGTTTAATTCCTGGAAAAAGGCGTGTGAGGGAATCATTGGGACGTTCGCGAAGTAATAGAGGAGGCAAGGTACCACCATGATCTTTGATAGGGCTACTTTGCCTATGGAGGCTAGGGGCAGTGTGCGTCAGAAGTTAATCTGGGCTTTAATGCCTCTTAGGGCTCTGTAGTGGTTAGTCTTGAGGAGATCACTCAGGGTGTGGTACAGGCTGATATCCAGGTATCTTGGGGCATCCCCCTTCCATGCCAGCCTGACCACCCCTGCCCTTACTTCCTGATGAGGAGCATCGAGGCGGAGGGGGAGATAGTTGACTTTTCCCAGTTTACTTTCAGTCAAGCTGCCCTTCCAAACTCATCCAGCATGGCCCAGAGCGGAGAGAGGTCCATTGTAATGTTCCTGATATAGATAGGGAGGTTGTCCGCGTACAGTCATACACTGTGAGTACGGCCCTACAGTGGTATCCCACAGTTATCGCCTCCCTCCCTAAGTATGATTGCCAGTGGTTCCATTGCGAGGGGGGACAATAGACATCCCTGACGCGTCCCGCGAGTCACTTGGAGAGGGGGCGATATGTGCCAGCCTATGCGAACCAGAGTCACAAGGTCAGTGTACAGCAGTTTGAGATGTGCCACAAGGTTGGGGACGTTTCCCACCCGCCGCAAGACTGCAAATAGGTACTGCCATGTGGCAAAGGCCTTCTCGAGGTCCAGCACGAGGCACGCGGCATGTGGAAAGTGGCCCGCAAACCCGTCCTGGACATGGAGGAGCTTACAGATATTCTGGGAAGAGCAGGGTGATTGGTCTGTATGATGATCTGAATAAGGGGTCATTGTTTGGTTTGGGGAATGTCACCAGTATGGACTGGCGCATGGTTTTGGGGAGTGTTCCCGTTTCTAATGCTGCCTTGTTGACTAGGTCTAGCCTCTGGGACAGTTGGGAGGAAAAAGTACTATAGTATTCCACTGGGAAGCCTGGGGCTTTATTCTTGGCTAGGTGGCTGATTACACTTTTAATTTCTGCTGGTGTGATCTGTTCGTCTAGGGTTGACCTGTCAGCCACAGCTAGCAGTGTCATGGTGACCGAGTGCATGATTTTATCTATGTACTCCCCTCTGTCTGGTTGTGGGTCTCTGTATAGCTTTGCGTAATACTCATGGAAGGATTGTGTGATCTCTGACTGTGTATAGGTGACTGAGCCTACTGCGTTAATGATGCTGATAATGGGTTGCGTGTCTGTGTTTTGCTGATTAGCCAGGTTAGTGTGGTCCCGGCATGATTCCCTTCTCTGTGGGTTCTAGCAGCATAGGTGCGGTAAATTGTATCTGCGAAGGTCTGCGCAGGCTTCTGCGTAGTTGGTTTTGACGTCTGCTAATTGCTAATCTCATTTGAAGTTTCTGAGTTCCCCTTTCGTGACATTTGTCTCCTGCAGGAGTGTAATTTGCGCTTGATGTACGCATGGAGAGTGTATTGCTTACTGGCTGTGTGGATGCCCCGGGCGTTTAGAGTGAGATACTTAATGCCTGTCGTCGGGGCCATAGGGGCTTGCGGATTGCAAGATGGGCGGGTAAAGGGGAGGGTCCCGGGAAACCTGCCCAGTGCCCTTTGGTGGGGAGCGACTGCACCTGGTGCGGGGCCTGAGTGTGCCGGTAGGTAAGGTAGCACTGCATGTAGGAATGGGTGTGGTGTTGGGATATAACGTGGGATTAAACCCCAATTGCTGCGGGTAGAAGACCCAGTGCATGGGATCTGCTGCAACGGACAACACATCCAAACTGGTACTAACGTGTACCCTCTTGTGTTTTGGGAGAGAGGCTCTTTGAACGTCTGGTTCGCGCACGCCTCCGAGAATGCTGCACGAGATTGGGGGATTGTGGGCCCTGTGGGTCTGCATGTGTAGTTAGCGGGGCTGTTGAGTGCAAGTGGTCATGCGACATGGCCGCACGTGTTGCGTCCTTTATATTCGTGTTCATGGGACAGAGTGTTGTTACTGTGGAGGTGCATAGTGTGGGTTGTTGAACAGCATCCCTATATGAGTTTGTCCGCTGTTTGCGTGGTACCTGTTGGTAATGTCCCTGAGTCACCGTCTGAGCTGCAGGATCCATTGGGTTCATCTTCTGGCGTGAAAATGTGTGGGCCATCTTCATTGTCTGATGCTGAGAAGAGCACCCCTAGCTAAGCTGCCGCCTGGATAGCTTTCCGCCTCTCTGCTATAATCTGTTCCAGATTCAGGGATGTCAATGTCTTGTTATGCATCTGTGTTCCTGCTCTGTTTCGGGTGCCCTTCGACCTGTGTCGCTGGGGTCTGGAGACATTTGGCTTTCTTGGACGGGTATTTCATAGGTCTTGATTAACTTGCAGGTTCAATTCAAGCCAGTCCAGGGCTTCTTGCGGGTCTGTAAAGAAGTTTGATACCTCGTTAGGAATGATTTTGAGCAGCACCGGGAACAGAAGAGAGTATTGCACATTGTTTTCCCTCAGCAGCTGCCTTACTTCCAGAAATGACAATCTCTTCCATTGCACTGCCTTGGAGTAGTCTGGGAAGAGAATGACCTGTTTGTCTTCCAAAGTGTTGGGGCTGTTCTGTCTAGCGACCCTGAGTATGTCTCAGGTGTCCTAGGTGTCTCTGTCCCTGAAGTGGAGAAGTTTAACTAGAATGGGACGTGGGAGCCATCCTGGGGGTGGTCGTCTCACCTGTACTCCGTGTGCTCTCTCGATCAAGAAGAAGACAGTCAGTTCTCCGTGCTGCGTAAAGGATTGGAGCCACGTCTCTACATACTCGATCTGTTCTTTCCCTTCCACTCCCTCTGGTAGGTTCAGTATGCGCAGGTTACTGCACCTGGTGCGCCCTTCCAGGTCGTCTGTCTTGTCTTCCAGCAGCGCCACTCGCGCCTGTAGCTCTTTGAAGGAGTCCTGTTGTGCTTTAACTTGGGGTTCAAGGACCCCCATGGTCTTTTCTCCATCCATCACTTTGTCTGCCAGCTTCCGGTGGTCATCATCTCGTAGTAAATGGAGGTCAGTGGCTAGGGTACCGAACTGCTCCTCCATGGTGACACACGAGTGTTCTATGGCTGCTAGGACTTTGTTGAGTTTGTCTGACATGGCGGCGTTAGTGACAGGGTCTGTGGTTTGGACTAATTGGGTTGGTGATTTGGATTGCACCATGTTGAGAGGCTGGGGTCCCCCAGTTGTTTTTGGGTGTCCCATGGGTGCGTGTTAATGGATCTGTTGCTGCTGTCTTGTGAGGACTCTGGGCTCAAGGCGCCCAAGGCATTCTGCTAGTTGACTGGCACAGGCATTGGTGGGTCACTGGTTACCCTCTGTTGATTCCTTGGATGGTGTGGGTTCAGCAGGCAAGGCTTTCTAGTCACGGTGTAATATTTCCCTCTGTGCGCGGGTGCTCAAGTTCTAGAGGCACAGGTGGATGGGAGGAAGCGGGGTGTGCTTGATCTGGCGCGGCTGAGTTGTCTCTGTTCTTGGGCTATTTGGGCGAGGGCCTGTACTTCCCGGTTTGTTGAACCTGCACCCAGTTATACTGGTGACATTGTCTTTTCCTACCTGTTGTTTCCCTCTGCCTGTTCCTGTCGAGGGTCCAGCACCTCTCGGTTGGCTTCTCTCTGCTGCTAGAGCTTATACTGTGGCTAGTGGTTCTTGGGGCTCACTCTCACATGGTGCCGATCCTCCCTTGCTAGCGGCAAGTATCCGGGGCCCCAAGTTGCCCTGCTTCTTATGTGGAGGGGGTTGGTATCCCCTTTATTGGCGGTGGCGGTCTTGTCTTTTGGGGCAGTTTAGCTAGGCCTGATGTACAGGATTATGGGTCCTGTCGACCCCCTCCACTCTCCCAGCATCTACGTGTCTGAAAGGGGCCCCCCCGGGAGGCGCTGGCTTCACTTGGGAGGGTGGAGAGGTGCAGACTCACTGGTTACTTGTTGTTGCCCCTGGCCGCGTATCCCTCGCAGGCCTCTCTCTAGGCCTGCGCTTCTGTCATTGATCTGAGCCTGTTCAGGGGCTCCAGGCCTCCTGGCGCCAAAGAGAGGCTTCTGTCCACAGCTTCTTTGAGTGCCTCTAGCAGATAAACCTGCCTGCCTACGGTACAGTTGGAGGATTCAGCTCGTGGAGTTACGAGATGATTCCCAGTGTTAGAATTGGCAGCGGCCGAACCTTTGTTTATGAGCTGCCGGTCTTGCATGTGTGTTTTTTGGGCTGCGCTGCCTTTCACTAAATGCACCTTCCCCGGCTCTCTGCTCTCAGAATTGCGATGCTGCATGTGGCAGTCACCAGACGGGTGCCATGTTGGAATTAGGTGCCTGACCTCGCGACCGCCCGATAGTGCCTGCACGCATCTGTCTTCCACCACACAACGGGTCCACCCTTGATATTGTCAGAGTCTCTGGTTAGTGGAGTCACTATCCACTGGGGGCCCACGACATCCGCGCCTCTCCCTCGGGGCCCCACGTTGGATTCTCCGAGTCGGAATCTGCAGCAGCCAATCTTCTGTGTCTGAATTGCCGGTCTTGTGTGCGTGCTTTCCTTCGGTCTGCACTGCCTTCAATAGATGTGTTTTCCCGGGCTTTCAGTGTCACAATGCTGTTTGCAGCGGTTACCTGGCGGGTGCCATGTTGGGACCTCGCGGCCCCTCAAGAGTGCCTGCCCCTGTCTGTCCTCTTCCCACAGCGGGTTCACCCATGGCACAGTTAGATCTCCGGTTCGTGCAGTCACGATCCGCCGAGGGTCCCAGCAATGTCTGCACTCCTCCCTCGGGCCCCACGTTGGGTTCTCCGCGTCAGAGTCAGCAGCAGCCAAACCACTGCTTCTTAATTGCCGGTCTTGTGCGCGTGCTTTTCTCCGGGCTGCGCTGCCTTCATTCAATCAATCAATCAATCACGCCACTTGTATAGCGCGCTACTCACCCGGAAGGGTCTCAAGGCGCTTGGGGGGGGGGCGCTACTGCTCGAACAGCCAGGTCTTGAGTTGTCTCCTGAAGGCGAGGTGGTCCTGGGTCAGCCGAAGGTGGATGGGGAGGGAGTTCCATGTCTTGGCCGCCAGGTAGGAGAAGGATCTGCCTCCGGCGGTGGCTCTTCGGATGCGTGGTACGGCTGCGAGGGCGAGGCTAACGGATCGTAGCTGGGGGGTGGGCGTGTGGAAGGTCAGGCGGTCGTTGAGGTACTTGGGGCCCAGGTTGTGGAGACTTGTGTGCGTGGGTGAGGAGTCTGAATGTGATCCTCTTGTTGACGGGGAGCCAGTGCAGGTTCCTCAGGTGGCTGGAGATGTGGCTGCGTCGAGGGATGTCCAGGATGAGTCGGGCAGAGGCGTTCTGGATTTGTTGTAGTCTTTTCTGTAGCTTGGCTGTGGTTCCGGCGTAGAGGGTGTTTCCGTAGTCCAGCCGGCTGGTGACGAGGGCCTGGGTGACCGGCTTCCTGGTTTAGATCGGGATCCATCGGAAGATCTTGCGGAGCATGCGGAGGGTGTGAAAGCATGAAGAGGAGACGGCGTTGACTTGTCTGGTCATCGAGAGGGAGGAGTCCAGGATGAAGCCCAGGTTGCGTGCGTGGTCTGTCGGCTTGGGGGCGGTGCCCAGGGCTGGGGGCCACCAGGAGTCGTCCCAGGCGGAGGGTGATGGTCCAAGGATGAGGACTTCCATCTTGTCTGAGTTCAGTTTCAAGCGGCTGTCCTTCATCCAATCGGCGACGTCTTTCATCCCTTCGTGGAGGCTGGTTCTGGCGGTGTCGGGGTCTCTGGTGAGGGAGAGGATCAGCTGGGTGTCGTCGGTGTAGGGGATGATGTTGAGGTTGTGTTGGCATGCGATGGCTGCGAGAGGTCTCATGTAGACGTTGAAGAGGGTGGGGCTGAGTGATGATCCTTGCGGGACGCCGCAGATGACTTCGGTGGCTTCGGAACGAAACGGGGGGAGGCGGACTCTCTATGTTCTTCCAGCAAGGAACGAGATGATCCACTTCAATGCCTTCTCTTGGATGCCGGTGTTGCTGAGGCGTTGGACTAGGGTGCGGTGGCAGACAGTGTCGAAAGCGGCGGAGAGGTCCAGGAGGATGAGTGCCGCTGTTTCCCCGTTGTCGAGAAGGGCTCGGATGTCGTCGGTGGCTGCGATGAGGGCGGTCTCGGTGCTGTGGTTGGCTCTGAAACCGGACTGCGAGGGGTCGAGGGATCCATTCGTCTCAAGGAAGGTGGCAAGCTGTCTGTTGGCAATCTTCTCAATGACTTTGGCAGGAAAAGGGAGGAGCGAGATGGGGCAGAAGTTTTTGAGGTCGGTGGGGTCCGCTGTTGGTTTCTTCAGCAGGGCGCTGAGCTCGGCATGCTTCCAGCTCTCCGGGAAGGTGGCGGTGTCGAAGGAGGTCTTGATGACGTCTCGGAGTTGGGGTGCGATGGTGGAGTCAGCCTGGTTGTAAACGTGGTGGGGGCAGGGGTCAGTCGGAGAACCGGAGTGGATGGTGTTCATCGTGCAGGCTGTGTCTTTGGTGGTCACTGCGGTCCAGGTGCGGAGGGTCGTGGTGGGGTGCGTTGGTTCGACGGTTGGGTGCGAGGATGGTGTGCCGAAGCTGTTGTGGATATCGGCAATCTTGCGGTGGAAGAACGAGGCGAGGGAGTCGCAGAGGTCTTGTGAGGGGGTGATGTCGTTGTTGCTGGTGCTGGGGTTGGAGAACTCCTTGACGATGCTGAAGAGTTCCTTGCTGTCGTGGGCGTTGTTGTCCAGTCGCTCCTTCAGAGATTTCTTCTTGGTGGTGCGGATGAGCTGGGTGCTGGGGTTGGAGAACTCCTTGACGATGCTGAAGAGTTCCTTGCTGTCGTGGGCGTTGTTGTCCAGTCGCTCCTTCAGAGATTTCTTCTTGGTGGTGCGGATGAGCTGGTGGTGCTTGCGGGTCTCGTGTTTGAGGGCGGTCATGTTGTCAGTGGTCCGGTCGAGTAGCCAGGCTTTCTCGAGGGTGCGGCAGGTCTTTTTGGAGTCCTTGAGTTCGTCGGTGAACCAGGGGGCCTTCTTGCCTCTGGGTTTGCTGGGAGGGTTCTTCAGTGGTGCGAGGTCGTTGGCGCAGGCTGTCAGCCACTGCATGAAGTTGCGGGCAGCTTCGTTGGGGTCCGGTGTGCTGGCAGGTGGGTTCTGGCAGAGGGAGGTGGTGATCTGGTCGGCGGTGATCTTGCTCCAGCTTCTGTGGGGAACCTGTTGGGGGTGGTGGTGGGTAGTGGTTTTCCTGAAGCTGAAGTGGACGCAGCTGTGGTCAGTCCAGTGAAGTCCGGTGGAGTGGTTGAAGGCGATGTGCTGGCTGGATGAGAAGACGGGGTCAAGCGTGTGGCCGGCGTAGTAGGTGGGGATGTTGACCAGTTGCTTGGGTCCGAGGTTGGCGAGGTTGCCCAGCAGGGTGACGGTGTTGCGGTCCTTGTTGTTCTCCAGGTGGAAGTTGAGGTCCCCTAGGAGGATGTAGTCGGTGGAGGGGAGGGCGTGTGGGCTGATGAAGTCTGTGATGTCTTCGCTGAATTGTGTGCGTGGTCCCGGGGGTCTGTAGATGAGGGTGCCTCTGAGGGTCGTCTTTGGGTCGGTGTGGATCTGGAAGTGGAGGTGTTCGGCTGCGGTGAAGGTGTCGTCAGCGTCACTCGTGATGCGGATGGTGTTCTTGTAGACGATGGCGATGCCTCCTCCGGTCTGGTTGACGCGGTCCCTCCCATTAGATGTATCTTCCCAGGCTCTCGGCTCTCTGAGGCACGATAATGCTTACGTCCGCTACCAGGAGGGCGCCATGTTGGGATCTGGCTCTCGACCCCGCGGCCATCCGTGAGTGTCTGTCTAAGCCTGTCCTCCGCCCCACAGTGGTTCCAGGCGGTGTGTCCGGTGTTCAGGGACCTGGCAAGAGTTCTCTGGTTGATTTGCAAGCCCCCGTTGTGGCGGATGGATGACGCTTATCGGGCCATGGCTCCGAGCCTCAGCGGAACGTGTCCGCCATCGTGGCTGGTTAAGCCACGCCCCCTTCTGGCTTCTCTGCTTTTGAGAGTGAACTTGTAATCTGGTCCTTCATTGAGCATAAGGAACTATTTCCTCTATAAGCCATGTTTCCATAAACACAAATGTGTTCCCTTTTTCTTGACATTTGGTATGAGGTTTCCGCAATGATTTTTGGGATGTATAGGTGTTGCCTAAACCTACTTTTACAATTGCATTAACTTTCTGTGTGTGTGTGTGTGTGTGTCTCAGAAAATATCAAGGAAGGGGAAAGCAGGTTGCTGCTAAGTCTTATCTTTCAGCTGTTAGTATATTCATATTTAAATAGTTTAAATAATTACATTTAATTTAACACTATTTCCTATGAGTTGTGTTTTTAGTCACTACCTCCATCTCTTTTTATGGGACGGTGTTGCATTGCCTTTGATTGGCCATGTGAGGTGCTGAATTTACTCCAGCTCTGGTCTCGAGTACATTTACTATGGGTTTGGGTTCTTTTTGGATGAAGTTTAATGGGTCCAGTGCAGAAAATGTTCCAGTGGCAGAACTCCCTTCTAAATCCTATAGAAATGCCAAATTGATAAAAAGGAGGAGTACACCAGTGAAGATCTATAGCATTGGGAGGTCCTTGATCTCGAGAGTATCATAAGGGTACGCAGTCTACATTTTCAAGAGATCAATAGTTGCAAGGTATGTAGCATCACACTACTTTAGGCCTTGGTTTCAAGGAGAAACCTAGGTCAGCTGACTAAAGCCTCCACAAAATTAGAAAAGTGCAGTTTGAGCTTTGCAGTAGGCTTACTCTCTTGCAGTGTGTAGGTGTTTTGTCCCTCCCAAAATCCCTCCATAACCTTCCTAAATCCCTCCTTACTCCTTCCGTAATCCCTCCCCTTAATTCATAAAGGTTCCCCATTTTCCAGTCACTACTCCCTCTGCCAAATGTATTACAAAAAAGTATATGTAGATGTGCTATGCTCCTCAGTCGGTCAGAAATATCCTCACAGAAAGGTATAGGAGAGTTGGAGGCAGAACCGAGGCATGGAGCTTTGTGAATAGCATTTTGAACACTTTAGTAGTACTACTGTAGTACTACTAAACGCTAGTCAAAATTCAATTTGCGAATACGCCACTCATGCCTTTTCATTTCTATTGATCAAAAATGGAGTTCACAGGGCTGAGGATGAACCCATGGGTGGAGTTGGAGCAGAATACTTTAGTGCCCCCACCTTTCATATGCAACGTTTGTACCTAGTATGTGATTAACTGTATCCATATGTGTGCACTTTTTAAAATCATTTGCAGTAAGTGGTTAATGAGAGTCACTCGTATGTTCAGCTGGATTATAATCAATGTATTCACCATGAAAGATGCATGATTTCTTTATTAAATTGCATGTGATATAATCACTATGACTAACTCTATTCTTTTAGAATCTGTTTAAATCTAGTGTTGGCCTAATCAGTAACTAGGCCTCAGTGCACGAGCTATGACACAAAGAACTTGTAAAGGCAATTTTACTTATACGTTTAAGTTTTATACTTACTTGACAGAAGCTGCTAGTTACTCCTTCAAGATAGCCAGAAAGAAATTCATAGCTTGTAATTTTATTAATTTGTCCCAGGATGTTGTTAATTAAAGTGGAATTTCTCAGAGCGTCTGCAAGAAACGTAGCATCAGCCAGTTCTGTTGAAGTAAGATTAGCTGGACTAGTCATCTATGTAGGGAGAAAATAAAATACATCAGTCGTACACCACATAATACTTATGGAAAAATGCATATATGTACACACTATGTAATCCTATAACATTCCTGTGATTGTTGACACTTAAGATGCAACTCTTCTAACTTTTTTCCAATTTGAGTACAAGGATATAACATTATTTCATTTTTATGCGGCAGCGTTTCAGGCCATCCAACAGTAGCTGAGGTACTCTTCCAAAAGCAAGATTTTTTATGATATAAGCATTTTAACCCCTCCCATGCTCGTGACGAAACCGTTCCGTCACGAGCCTCGGGTGGGCTGCGCTGGTGACGGACGGTTCCGTCACACCCCGCTCACCGCGCGGCGTGAATTCCGCGCCTGCGCGGCGCGTTCTATTGGGCGGGCAGGGCCGTGACGGAAACGTTACGTCACAAGCACAGCTCACCCGCGTGCCGTGACGGGGCGGTTCCGTCACGAGCACAGGACCGCCGTGCGGCCCTCTCCCCCTTAGCACTGCGGCGGAATAGCCGCCTCAGTGAAGGGGTTAAAAAGTGCTAGTTGGGCTGCGGTCTCTAAAGGCCGTGTGCAACAGCAGTAGACAGCCGGTGCCAGGTTGTTTGCAGGGCATGGCTGTCACCAGGTCCTGCAGTCAATCCCACTGTGCTCGGGCAAAGACCATAGGTGTTGGCAATAGGTTAACTCTATGGACTACCGCTGGCTGTATTTAGAGTCTCTGCCTGCCTATCAGAGATCTCTATACCCTCTAAAGAGGTGCCAGGCGGCAGCTGCGCATGCAGTTGACTGTCGACATTGGTTTGGGAGCTGGGCTTGGTTACAGGTCAGGCACTGCAGTTACCCTTCGGTGTTTACAGTTGAAGACAATGCACAGGAGGTGCTGGGTGCCTGGGGTTGGGCCGAGAGTCTGGCTGGTGGCCAGTCCTTGCAGACAACCACAGTTGCACTCTGGCAATGTGCAGCAGGAGTTGACTGCACATGGTGGGTTAGCCGCAGGCCAAGCCCTGTGGGATTCAGAATAGATTGGATTATGCAAAAGAAATAAAACAAACTAACCAAAAAAACACATTTGAAAGCTTCGGGCCATATGTGTCAAGATTAGTAACTGCAATTTATAAAAATGAGATTTTTACCAAATCGCAAATTATAATGTATAAAAGTTTTAATTTAAAAAATAGCGATTCCTAGTGGATTGAAAATTGACCTACCTCATGAATAGGAGTGAAGTAAAAACAATATATATTTATGAGAGAAACAGCAGTTCCATGAAAGAGAAGGGCAGTGACTTGTAAGCCCTGAATGAAAGGAAAAGCAAGTGCCAGGACCAAATTATGTGCATAATATGCCAAACGTTGTGTATCCAAAGAATTGACACAACTGCAGCAAAACGAAGTGAAAATCACCGCAAAGTGGGAAAAAAATCACCTAATGAAGAAAGGAACTCCACAAGTGACACCAGTGTTACAAACAGATTCCTGAAGGCTATATGACATCGAATAGCACAACCGAACAGAACCGCCTGTAAAAGAACAGCCAAACCTACAGGAAAGGAAGCCTAAAGACTGAACGATTAGTTAGCAACCAGTAGTAAAAAAACATATACAGATGGATAAAGCCATTCACCCACAGAAGGAGCATGGCAAGTGAAGAGAAATGTAAACACCTTGATACCACGCAAAATAGAGACTTGCCCCTTGTTTTTTCACACATACAAAATAGAGGCAGCAAGGAAAACTAAGTTGCATATATACAAAAGTCAGAACAAGGACATGAGGTCGGTTGTAAAAAGAAGGAGGGATAGAGAATCTTAGACCCCACATGGTATACACCTGTTACAACGCAACTTTTACAACTACCTACCATTACAACGCAACTTTTACAACGCATACCATTACAACGCATTGCGCTGGGGGCGCTCTAGGATAGGGAATAAGTTTAATTTACTATCCAACACCTTCCCTAGTGTCCACGGGGACTGGAGTTGGAATAGTAAATTATACTTACCACTATCCAGCACCTCTAAGCGCTATGCGTTGTAATGGTATGCGTTGTAATGGTCGCGTTGTAATGGTAGGTAGTTGTAATGGTATGCGTTGTAACGTCATACATCCCTCTCACATGCACGACCACACCAATAAAGAATAGGGAATAGACTAGCAATAAAGGAGATCAGCAGGATGAAAAGAGAACAGAGGGAGTAACATTCTGTAACCTACTGATGAAAGGTAAGAAAGTCCCCCGAAAGAAAATGAGAACAGAAGAGAAAAGATGCCCTAATGGAAATCACTGGTAAGGCCCAGAATGTGGATTGCAGAGTAGAGACCCTACCATATGTTCCACTGCTTCAGTAGAAACTCCATTTACAAAGGGTGCTCCCTAAGAGAATCAAGAAGGACAAACGATGCACCGAGTGGCATCTCAACAAACTGTACACAACCTTCCACAAGGTGAAAACAAGCCACAGTATCCCGTGAGGGATAGCAAATTAGTCAAACGCATGGCAATACGCCTACCGCAAGTACCCCTAAGAGCAGGTAACACAGGTAATCAAGCTCGATTATGAAAGAAATACCATTGAAAATAATCTCCTGGTTGAGGAGCACTTCAGCAGAAATAAGAGAAAACACTATTTAATAGGAAGAAGACCCACATAAGATCACAAAAAAGACAACTTGACATCTGCAGTGTAAATACAAAGAAGAATAAGACCTGCAGAAACAGGAACACCACTCTGGGTGACATGCTATATGAGCTGACCCACATAGGGGCCCTCCAAAATGCATACCAGAACACAGATGCAAGTCAGTGACACAAAACAGAATAACAAGCTGGACATGACCAACTCAGCCGTAGAATAACAATGACGGTTGCGAGAAGGTAAACAGAGCTAAGTGTCTGCACCAACCCTACTGCCTCGAAAACGGCACAACGCGGAGACAGCATGGGTGCCAAATAAATGGAGGCCATGAAAAGGCATGTCAACTAAAGTGGATTGACTGCCTGCGAAAACTGAGTGGTACGAAGCCAAGCCCACCAGCTCAACGCCACAGACGAAGCCATGGCTTGGCCAACCGAATTGGTGGCATGCATACCACACCAAATGATTAATTTAGCAGCCTGCTGCTCATCTGAAATCAACTGGGCCAGATCGTTCCGATTAGCATCTGAGAGATGGCAACAGCCAGGCCAACGAATCCCATAAGGCATAAGAAAAATGCCTGAGGGCGCAAGGTGTGTTAATGGAATGTAAAGCAGCACTGGTGGACAGGGCTGGACTGGCTACCGGGCGTTTTGGTGTGCTGTCGATATGGGGGCTGATTTCGTTGATGGGAACCTGCATGTGCTGAAAAACATTTGTTTTGCTTTGTTTACTTCGAAGCACATGCAGGTCTCCATCAACGTAATCAGCCCTCACCTAAGTAAAATTAGCCCCCAGCTCGGCAGCACACCAAAACGCCCGGTAGCCAGTCCAGCCCTGCGGTTGGAACAGAAAATATACTTCCAAGAAGAGTCCAGTCTCCAGGAATCTCTATCAAGCAGAGTATGGGGCAGATAATCTAAATCATGAGAAACAGTAGCAACCTGCACTACAAAATTGAGGTGTGTGGATCGGCGTACGAGACAATCAGGGTTGGTGGCGGCAGGGTGGTGCTTGTGGACAATACAGTGGTCCACAGGAGGACCAGTATCTGGCTTAGACCAAGCCCTTAACAAAACATCATGCAGGACTCACAAAAGGGCAATAACGGCTCAAAACCTGATTGGCCTAGATGAAGAACTCCCATAATGGGGTCCAAAGACTTTCCCACCGAAGGAAGAGATGAATCTAAAACTACAGCCACCCTTTCCAACATGTGAGCCAAAGAGGAACTGTCCTCCGTGGCTAGGCCAGGAAGAGAAAGCAGGCCAGAAGCAGGGAAAGACTAACCCGCCTGCTTCACCCAAATCAGCATTCCAACTATCCACCACAGGATGAACCACAGGCATTGGGAGCACAAGACCTATCCCTTCCTCATTTTCTTCTAAAAATGGTTCCACCGAACCCTCATGCATAAGCTCTCACCCAACGTGAATTGACACCAATCTGGTGTCGTACCGACATCAGGAGAAGACAGTGGAAAGGCCTATGATGGCACTGTGGACAGTATGAGGTGCGAGTTGGTCAGAGTCTCAAAAGCGAGTCCCTAAGGGTCATGCACCCGCACAGAGTCAGAGGGGATTGGCGCTGTAGAAGCAAGCCCCAGAGCTAAGTCAGAGTCTATAGGGGCTGCATGTGTGAACCCTGAAGGGCTGTGCACTGTCGTCGATGTGCATAAGGGCCTAACTGCAGCTGAGGGTGAACCTGGCCAGATGGCGACAGTTAAAACATCTGTCACCTTCTTAGGGCCCGAAGGTGCTCCAGGGGAAGGTGAAGACCCAAAGATTGCGTGGAGAGGACAATAATAATCTCTCATTTGGGTTAAGGAGGACCCGGTTCCAGGAAAGGCAGGGAGGCACGGGAGAGACTCTTGCACGGGGTCTTGAGCTGGAAAGCGTGACCAGCCGTGGGAAACCACATCGTGAGACGACAAACCCTGGAGATGCTGCACTTCAACTGTTTGCAAAGTGACTTACCCCAGGACGTGCAGAGTGAGCGAAGTCTACGAGAACGGCTCTGTGAAGGGACCGTTGATCGGGAAGGAGACCGAGATCCTTTTAATTCAGCGGATTTCGACAACTGTGCCGTCAGGAGCTTTATCTGTCGCTCAACCAATGCCTTTGGATTCATTTGTTGACAGACTTTGCACTCCTCGGAGTCGTAGAGGGCGACCAAGCACCAAATGCTAACATAATGAGGGTCCCTGCCCGCCATCAGTCGAGCACAAGATTCTAAAGGTTTAAAACAAGAAGGCATAGAAAAAAGGCACACTGTTCTAGATGAAAAAATGGCGTAGAAGGCCAAAGAAAAAGCCAGAGGAACTGCTTCTCCGGATCCACGTTGTAGCTTTCACAGATTTACAACATTTTGTAAAACTGGGAATGCGCCAGACTCCTATGCCTCCCCAGGGGCGGTAATGGCATAACGAGAAATATTTTTATTTCTCCTAGTTTTTTCCTCTTTCTATACATGCTGCATTCTGTAGCACTCATAGAAAAAAAGGAACATACCATTAATGATTGTTTTTCTGCAGGAAGGTGTCCCTTCCTGCACAAAACAATCATCCCAGCAGCACGGGCACCGTTCCAATATGACGCAAGGGTGCCTGCGTAGGCACATGTCAGCGAATTGTGCACCAGCGCATTGAAAGAGCAGAGATGCATCATATTGTTGTTAATATGACCTCTGACCTCCTGGTCAGTAACTCAGCTCTCCGCCCGTGCAGCTCCGCTGACTGTGCCTCTGCCGCGGCCCCTTCTACCTCCCCGCTGGTAGGGGGTTGAGTCTGACTATTGCCCCTGTGCCATTGTGGTCTCTTCTGCATTTTATTTGGATTTTTACTGCCTTAGTGTAAATTTATTTTGCCCCCTAATCCTCCTTTTGTGCCCTCCGTGCCTGTTTTTTGGCGCTGCTACCCCCGCGGCATCTCCACCCGCCGGGTTTCCCCTTTCGCCTCTTAGCTGCACTTCCCTCCCCCTTTCTCCTATTCATTGGTGGCCGCTGCACGGCTGTGCCATGGGAGTGCCAAAGGCAAGCCCATTTGCACCCGTCCACGAACCGACCGCGACCAGCGCCAGAGACCCTGGTTCTCCGGCCACCTGCCGCTAAGACCCAGCGGCCCTCCTCTCACTCACCCTTGGAAAGAATAACAACTGCCAGCTGTCGACACCGAACACCACCTACGGCCAGTTCTCATGCCGTTGCTGCCGCCGAACCTTCACTACCCTTCGCACCATGACAACCGCTGCCCCCACGCTGGACGCCAACACCACAAAAGCCGTGAAGTGTATACTCCTCAACGTGCGGTACCTGCACAGACATGCGGTAGAGATCTGGCACCTCCTTGACACCCTCTTACCAGACAATGCCTTTTCACGGAAACCTGGACCAAAGCTTCCTCTGCCCCGACATCGCCACCGCCATCCCCAACGGATGCAAGATCCAGAGGAAGGACCGCCCCCACCGCCCAGTAGGAGGACTCGCCATTGCACACAAGAGCTTCCTCCCACTCTCCACCGACAGCATGAGCGGGCCCCTCTCCAACACCGAACATCTCCACTTCTAGATTCTGACCCGCCCCAGAACCACGCTTCGGAGCACCCTCGCCTACAGACCCCCCGGGCTTCGCTACTCTTTCATCACTACCATTGTGGACCTCATCGCACCCCACGCCATGGACTACATACTCTTCGGAGACCTGAACTTCCACCTTGACAACCGCAGCGACCCTGACTTCGCCGCCCATGTGTATGTGACAACCCCCACATACAAGGCAGGACACACCCTCAACCCCATCTTCACAGGAGGGAATAACATCCGCTTCAGCCACACTTCTGAGCCCCTCTGAACAGACCACCACTGCACACAATTCTCTTTCAACACCTCCACCACTCACAAGCCCATGCCGCACCCACAACAAAGGAATTGGAGCAAGTTCACAGAGAAGCACCTCAATTCCAACCTCATCCACAACCTCACCTCTGTTACGACCGACGCCAACTCTGCAGCCAAGGAACTACACCACTGGATCTCTAGCTGCGCAGACAAGCTTGCACCCCTCCACATCCCTGACAGACAGCACCCCCTGAAGGCCACTTTGTTCACCACCGACTTCCAAGAAGCCAGACGCGCCCACAGACGCCTCAAAAAATGATGGAAAAACAGCAAAACCACTGAAGACCAGACCGCCTACTAGAACACCACAACAGAATACCACCAACTCATAAGATCCACCAAGAGGACCTTTATCCATATCAAAATCCTCACCAACTCTAGCAATTCGAAGGAACTTTTTAACATCATCCAGCAACTCACCAAACCCCCAGCGAAGCCAAGGACGTCACACCCTCCCTGGACCTCTACAACAAGCTCAGCTCTTACTTTCACCTGAAAATCAAGACCGTCTATGACAACTTCAGCTAACAGGTTCCAGAAACCACCATCCCCTTCAGCGATGACAGCCAGCCCACCATCAGCACCTGGACCCCGGTCACCATAGAAGATACTACCACGACCATGAAGAGCACCCACTCAGGGGAAACAACCTTAACAACGCGGTCAAAACACTGCAAGACATTTACATTGCCGCTTTTACAATGCAAGTCGTTACCACGACTTGCACTGGAGGGCGCTCTAGATAAAAGAATAGTGTGATTTACTTTTCCAACACCTTCCCTACTGTACGTAGGATGGAGTTGGAATAGTAAATCATACTATTCCTAAGTCCAGCGCCCTACAGCGCAAGTGGTGGTAATGACTTGTGTTGTAAAAACAGCAATGTAATGTACCACAATCTAAATGATCGCGTTGTAACATCATACATCCCCCACTCAGGAGCCCCCGGGGACCCCTGCCCACCACACATCTTCCACAGAGCCGTCGCCACCATAGCACCCGAGCTGCACCGCACCATCAACACCACCTTGGCATCCTGCATTTTCCATGACGACTGGAAGCAGGCAGAGGTCAAGCTCTCCTTCCCTTCGCAGCCAAGGTCACAGAGAAATCGTCAACGTCCAGCTAACTACCTTCATTGAAGAGAACACCATCCTTGACTCTTCCCAGTCCAGATTCTGCAGCAACCACACCACCGAGCCCGCCCTCCTTGTCGCCACCGACAACATCCGCATACTCCTTGACCAGGGCCACACCGCGGCCCTCATCCTGCTAAACCGCTCCTCAGCCTTCAACACCATCTCCCACTGCAGCCAGACTCCATGATGCCAGCATACAGGGAACCGCTCTCGACTGGATCTTCTCCTTTCTCGCCAGCAGAACCCAAAGAATCAGGCTCCCACCCTTCCTCTCCGAACCCACAGAAATCTACTGCGGAGTACCACATGGATCATCGCTCAGCTCCACGCTCTTCAACATCTACATGCTCCCCCTCACTGCCATCGTCAGACAGCATGGACTTAGAATAGTATCCTACACTGACGACACCCAGTTCATCCTTCCCCTCATGAAGAACCCCGAAGACACCAGACTCAGCTTCCAGGAAGGAATGAAATATGTCACACCCTGGATGAGCAGCAGCTGCCTAAAGCTCAACCTGGAGAAGACAGAGGTCCTCGTCCTTGGATCCTCCTCCACTGCTTGGGACAACACCTGGGCCCCGCCCTCGGAAGCCCACCGGCCCCTACAAATCACTTCCAGAACGTCAGCATCATCCTCAACTCCACTCTCCCCTTGACCAGTGATGTTGCCGCCACCTGCTTCAACTCCCTCTGCATCCTCCACAAAACCTTCAAGTGGATCCCACCGGAAGCCAGAAAGACCATCACCCACGCACTCATAACCAGCTGACTGAACTACGGAAATGCCCTCTACGCTGGAATCAACAAATCCCTGCTACACAAACTCCAGACCTTCCAGAAAAGCGCGGCCAAACTCTGCCTCGGCACCCCACGACATGAGCACATGACCCAACACTGTGAGACCTCTACCGACTCCCGTGGAGAAGAGAGTAACCTTTAAGCTACTCACCCACGCCTGCAAATCACTCCACGACATCGGACCCAAATACCTCAATGAAAGAGCCTCTTTCCACGTACCCAAAAGAAACTTCCGCTCAGACGACCTCAACCTGGCAGAAACCCCACGCATCTGCAGAACCAGAACAGGTGGAAAAGCCTTCTCCTAAATCGCTGCAAAAGCCTGGAACGAGCTCCCAGTCAACATCAGACACTCTTCTACTCTGCACACCTTCAGGAAGAGCCCAAGACCTGGCTTTCTGGATAACCCAGAGCTGCAGCCCCCCATCCCTCCCCCCACCCCCCACCAGTGCCTTGAGACTCTCACAGGTGAGTTGCCCGCTTTAAAATTCCCTGATTGATTGATTGATTAATTGATGACGCATCCCTGTGCTTTGAAAATGACTCAGCACAGCGCAGCTAAATGGCTTGCGGCGCTGCGCTGCATCATTTTCTTGAAGATGAGGTCCCAATATCTTGATACCGATCTCAGGGGGATTTTCGAACAAAGTTGATGCTTGTGGGTGTACCGCAACAAGGAATGACCATATACGCCTTTATAAAGAGGGTTACCTCGAAACACATATTGCCTGTTTGGAGTTTTATAAAAATGTTTCTCGATTGATTGAATCATACAATTAAAAATATGATTTTTTGAGAAAGCATACCGGAGAGTTCAACTTTTGCCAATTTTGAATTCATTTTGTATTGTATTCATAATTACTCTCCTTCTGGGTACGTTTGACTAAAAAACGCGCCATTGGGGTTTAGTGCAGGAGGTTCAAGCACCAAGCTTTTTGTCCCTTGTTTGAAAATGACCCTCTCTAAAGGGTCACCCGAAACTTTTTTCACCTTCCTCCTCCTATTCTTCTGACCTCGTATTTCTTTGTTGTATTTAGGACTCTGGGAATTTTACTTCTGCTAACTAGTGCTACAGTTTCTGTGCTCTCTCTTCTAAACATGCTAGTACAGGCACCTATCCAATGGACATATATTCAATTTACTTATATGTCTCTAGTAATTTGCACTACATGTGCTCAGGGCCTGTACTCAAATGCGACTAGTGGGCCTCCGACACATATTTTGCCACAAGTAGCACTTAAAACATTTTTCGGCATGCCTCTGTAGAGCCTGAGTGTGCAGTTTACACTGCCATGTCGACTTGGCATTTAAAACCCCTTGCTAAGCCTTAAACTCCCCTTTTATTACATATAAATCACCCTTAAGGTAGGCCCTAGGTAGCTCAAATGGAAGGGTGCTATGTAACTAAAAAGTAAGGGCATGTACTTTTAGGTTTTGCATGTCTCGGCAATGAAAAACTCTCAAACTTGTTTTCACTGGTTAGAGGCCTACCCCTCTCATAAGTTAACAGTGGGAATTCCTTATTACTTTATATGCTGTGATTACTAATTGAGAGAAGAGTTTTCATGTTTAGTACCTCTGGTACTGACAAATCCTCTTTAGTGGTGAAATTGGAGTTGTAGTATTCATTGTGAAAATGCCACTTTGAGACAGTTGAACATTTTCCTGCTTTTAGATATTTGGTGCCTGCTGCCTGTCTCTGGTCACTGGCTGGACTGGTTGACAGTTCACTTTGTGTATTCTCTCTAGACAGTCCCACACAAAGGAAGGCAGGATGTGACTTCATGCATCTCCCTGGGAAGAAGGGAGGGAGGAGCTGGGCATAGCCTCGCACTTACACATGAATAGGCTGTCCTCTGATCATACCCAAAGGGCTGCATACCTCCCTGTAGTGAGCATGGAGCCAGGGCAAGATGAACAGGCCTGTGTGCCCTTCAAAGGACCTTCTTTGAAGTAACCCCCACTTCAAGGGCACACCTGGGTATAAGTTCTAGACCTCTAACCCTACTAACTCAGTGCATTCATGGACTTGAAACATCTTTGACAAGAAGAAGGACAGCTGGGCTAAGGATTGTTGCTTACTGGACAGCTGCTGGGGAAGATTGCTGCCTTGCTGTGCTCTCTGCTGTCTGTCTTCTCCCTCCGACTCTCCCAAAGGATCTGCAAGGGTTAGCTGACTAGCCTCCTGTTGCCAAAGACTTAGGGACATCAAAGTCTTTAACCTTGCTCCTGTGCCGGTGTCATTGCTCCAGTGGAATTGGTGCAACCTCTTCTTCAATAAGCAGAATCTTTGTTGAAGCTGGAACAGAATAGATGCATCTCACTTGGGACCCAAGAGCGTCACTGGAACCACTGCATAGGAACCACTGCATAGCTGCCACTGCTGAAGGACAATCAATGCATCCCTTCGACAGCGTGGAGAAACCTGGTGCATCAGCTATGGAATCAATGCATTACGGAACTGTTGCTTCATCTTCAGAAACCAACGCATTGCCATTGCTGCGAGTAGAAAATCAACACATTTCCTCGAGTGTGGGACTGATACTGACGAATCACCCGGCTGCACCCCGCATCTTAATCTTTGTTTGTGGACAAAGATTAAGGTATATTTGCTCAGCGGGCCCAGCATGGGTCCTGGAGCTTGCCTACGCTCCATTGCAGGTGGCCTGAACTCTTGACTTTGTCCTGGTCCAGAGCCAATTAACTGGTAAGGCACTATTTGCTTCTAAGTGCTATTTATCCAGTATTGGATCTTTCATAGATTCACATGTTTGAATCATCTCTGCCGTCGAGGTGGGATTCTAAAGATAGAATGTGGGAACATGCACCTCCCTGTTTGTTGAGGTAATACATGCATGTAGTATTGTCTGTTCGTATAAGAACTGAAGAACCTTGTATCCTTGGGGGAAAGCCTGTAAGGATAGGAAAATGGCCCGCAACTCAAGAAAGTTGATGTGCATTTTTGCAAGCGATTTGGACCACTTGCCTCTTATACGAGAGATCCTGAAGATGGGCCCCAGCCCTCTAGAGAGGCGTCTGTGGTAAGGATGAAATCCGGTAGCGGGGAACGGAAAGTTAACCTTGTCGAGAGATTCTTGGAGGACTGCCACCAAAGAAGGGCCTTTTTTCATGGTTGGAGTTATCCGAACTAGGTCGTTGAACAATCTGGTTACTTAGAGCCATTGCTTGTCTAGCTGCTCTTGTAAGGATCTCATTTTGAGACGTGTGTAAGGTACCATCACATTTATTGAAGATATTATGCCGAGCAGGGATTTTATTAGGCACACAGAAGCAAACTCTCTTCCAGCTAGATTGGTCGCTAAAGAGATGGGATTTGTTTATCTTTCTGCAGACAAGAATTCCCTGTCTTGCATGGTATCCAGAATTGCTCCGAGAAACGTAATCTTTTAAGACGGTTGTAGAACAGACTTTTGATAATTGAGCCTCAGCACTGAGGAGCAAAACATTCGTAAGCAGATCAAAGTTGCCTTTGAGGCCTGCTGATAAGACGGTGCTTTTACTAGCCAGTTGTCGAGATAAGGGAACAGATGAAGACCTTGACGCTGAGAGGATTAGCAACTGAAGCTAGGCACCTGGTGAAGAGGCGTGGGGCTGAGCGGAGACCAAACGGGAGGACTTTAATTTAAAAATTAGCACCTGCTACACTGAAACAAAGGAATTTTCAATGTCTAGGTTGTATTGGGAATAGAAATATGCATCTTGCAAATCTAGAGTTGTCATGAAATCCACGTGATTGAGAAGCTAAAGTATCTCCTGAAGAGGTACCTTGCGGACAGATTTTTTCTGCAGATACTTTTTTAGATTTCTGAAATCCAGAATGGGTTTCCATTCCCCTGACTTTTTCTTTTTTTTAGAAAGAAGTGAGAATAAAAACCCTGAGAACGAGGAACTTTTTCTATGGCCCCTTTCTGAACCATAATGTATGCTTCCTTTCTTAACAACTGGAGATGAGATGGAAGCCATTTTAGAGGTGGATGAGAAGGTGGAGCTGTCACAAATTCTAAAGTATGGCCATTCTTTATAGTGTCTAGGACCCACTTGTCGGTTGTAATTTGACTCCACTGATCGAAATGCAGAGAAGGTCGCGTTGGATTGGTCATGGATGGAGTCATAGCAGGTGCCGGGATGTTGTCACTGTTTTCTAGTATTGTCTCTAGATTGGGTAGCTTTTTACCTTCTGGGCTGTTGTCTGGAATATGCAGCAGACATTGGTGCTTGGTATAACTGTTGCTGATACCCATAGCGGTAAGATTGATATGATTGTGGATGGTATTTCTGGTAATTTCCACAAAAGGAATAAGATGTTCTCCCACACGCTCCGTGAAAGGGTGTTTTCCTATATTGAAGCATCCCTAAAGATTTAGCAGTATCTGTATCCGCTTTAATATCCTGTAAGGCCTTATCACTCTGCCTCCCAAAATTCGCATCGCAATCAAACGACCTGTCGACAATCTTGCTCTGCATCCATTCTCAGGGCAGAAAGTGGTACATTGAACTGCCAGTCCAATCAACTGTCTAAAAGCAAGGGAAGCCATGTCCATGGATACATCAATAATCTCATATGCTGATATTTCACCTTCAATTAGAATCTTTCATGCCTCCTGCTTCTTATCGTTTGGTAAATATTCAAGATATTATGCCACATCCTACCCAATCAGGCGGTCATATCATCCTAAAAGTGTCAGGGAATTAGCAGCACGCATCGACGCACCTGCAATGCAGGTAAACCTTTTCCCAATATTGTCCAAGCATCGCCCATCTTTATCAGGAGTATAAGTAATAAGCACTGAAGGGTTTTGTGATCTTCTTTGTACAGCCTGAGCAATTACCGAATCCGGCCTCGGATGTCCCACTAAGCAGGCTGGTGCATCATCTTGGGCCTTATATTTTTTATCAATCCTGGGAAGGACTGCTCAAACTGAATATGGTGCTTTTCATAATTTTATTATTATTATTATTATTATAGGGGTTTGTAAAGCGCCTGGTGACGCCTCCCGGCGTGTCCCCGCGCTGTGGAGAGAGAGTATTAAAAGGGTGGAGCCAAAAAACAAGCAATTAAAGAGTAAAAAGATAAGTTTTTAACAGTTTTCTAAAGGATGCCTCATTTTTATCCTGTCTGATATTCATGGGGAGGGTATTCCACTTCTTGGCCGCAAGAGTACGAAAGGACCTGCCTCCCAATCTGGCCTTTTTTGGGAGCGTTGTTTTGAGCAGACCTGTTCCCTTGGAACGTAGGGATCTATTGGGTTCATAGAGCGAAGCTAAATCAGACATGTAGGAAGGGGCTTTATGATGAATGATCCTGTGGCACCAGAGGAGTGCCTTGAATACTATCCTCTTGCTGATAGGCAGCCAATGCAGGGTATCCAGAGAAGGTTTAGAGGGAGCTCTACGAGGGAGTCTTAGCACAAGACGTGCCGCTGAATTTTGCAGGACTTGTAATTTCCTAATGTTTTTTTCGGAAGTGCCCAGCAGCAGCACGTTCCCATAATCTATACGGGAGGTAATAAGTGCCTGAGTCATGGTGCGCCTGGAATTCAGTGGAAGGAGATCCAGGGTGCGGCTAAGCGTTTTCATGACTCCAAAACACTTACCAACTGTTTTTTTGACATGACTGTCATAGGAGAGCTTGTTGTCTATCCAGACACCCAAATTCTTGGCTTCCTGACTGGGAGTAGGTACGGGTCCTAGACATGTAGGCCACCAGTCTTTGGTCCATTTTGTGTTGTTCCCACCTATTATGAGCACCTCGGTTTTTGTTCAATTTAATTTGAGGCAGTGCTCAGTCATCCATACAGCCAACTTGCACATGCAGGATTTGAAATTGTCGGCCTCGGAGGAGGGAGCTTGAGACAGGGAGATCAGGAGTTGAGTATCGTCGGCGTAAGAGACAAGCTCTACGCCGAACGATTGGACCACCTCTGCCAATGGCGCCATATATAAGTTGAACAGGGTGGGGCTCAGGGCAGAGCCCTGGGGTACCCCCTGTTCTAGTGTCATGCTGTCCGAGAGAAAAGTCCCTCTTTGGACCTGAAAGCTTCTGTTGGTAAGGAAAGCTTTCAGCCATCCTAGTGCCTCTTTAGTGACCCCCGCTCTGTTTAGACACTGTAGCAAGATGGAATGTGCTACAGTGTCGAACGCGGCACTGAGGTCCAGCATGATCAAGGCCATGGTTTTGCCCTTGTCGGCTCCTTCCCGCAGAGTTTCAGTAGCTCTTAGGAGTGCTGTCTCTGTGGAGAAGCTCGATCTAAAACCCGATTGTGATGTATGAAAGGCATTTTGGGTTTCAAGATGGGTCATAAGTTGGGCATTAGCCACTTTCTCTGCTAATTTAGCGAGATATGGTAGTAGGGAGATTGGACGTAGGTTCTCCAATATGTCCTGACTCATGTTGGGTTTTTTTTTGATGGGGAACACTATGGCTTTTTTCCAGTCTGCTGGTAGACTGGCTGTGGAGAAGGATATTTGAAGCATGTGTCTGAAGTGGGGCTCTAAGACCGAGAGGCTAGCAGTTAGAATTTTAGGAGGCGCGGGATCACGTGGCGAGCCGGATTTGATGCTTTTGCAGATTTTTATCAAAGTTTCAGCAGGAGGTACAGAGAATACGCATAGGCGGGACTGAGTGCATATGTGATCTTCATTCTCTTTAAAATCAATGCCAGATTTTATATTGCTAGAAAAATTCACATAAATGTTTGTAATTTTATCAGAGAAGTACTTGGCAATTTTATTGCAGGTTTCCACTGAATCATTATGGGAGGTGGGGTTAGAATCGACTATAGAAATTTCTTTGTATATCTGGAAGAGCTCCTTAGAGGAGTTTTCAGCTTCCAGAATCCGATTGTTGTAGTAAGATGCTTTGGATGTGCGTACCTTTTTGTTGTATTCCTTTTGTGCTGTTTTGTATCTAGCTTTGATTTCAGGGCAGAAATTAGCACGCCATTCTCTTTCGAACTTTTTACAGGCCGTTTTAGCAAGCTGGAGCTCCTGATTGAACCACGGGGCAGTTTTTTTGGTTCTAGTGGCATTAGTTATAGTACGAATGGGAGCAGTAGCATCCAGCGCTTTTGCGATGCAATCCTGTAGGTGAGCATATGATGTCTCACTATCGGATCCTTTAGGAGGGCCCGCAATCTGGATGGTATTTGTAAAAGAGTCAATAGAGAAGTTCTTCCATCTCCTGCGTTTAAATCGCTGTGAGCTTTGTTTGTGCTGCTCAGTCCTTTCTAGTTGGAATGATATAGGGATAATAAAGTGATCAGACCAGGGAACTGGTTGCGGAGATAGGGTCTGAATTCCCTTCCAATTTCCAAATACAGGGTCTAATAGATGTCCGTGTTGATGTGACGGATCACTGTTTTTTAACTCAAGTTTTAAGGAGAGTAGCTCTGATTTGATGTCAGCCGCCTCTTTATCGAGAGGTCGTCAAAATGGACGTTTAAGTCACCAAGCACTACAATTCGAGTTTTTTTAAGTGCAAGATGGGTTAGGGCTTCCACAAGAGTAGGAGTAAAATCATAGAGCGGTCCAGGGGGGCGGTACACCAGAATACCTGAAAAGGAGTGATTCGGACCAGTAATAATAGTAAAAGAGGCCGCTTCACTATGGTCCACCACGGTAGGAGAGAGGGTACATTCTAATGGGGCTTTAGTGGCTATAGCAATGCCCCCACCTCTACCATCTTTCCTATCCAACCTGGAGAGGGCGTATCCAGGTGGAAGGGCCTGAATAATATCGGGATCTGAATATTCGTCCAGCCAAGTTTCCGTAAGAAACAGAATGTGGATTTTGTTATCTTCGAGTAGATGGAAGATTTCTAAACAATGTTTTCGTAGGGATCTACGAAATCCCTAATCCCTTCCTCCCAAATGTGATCAAAAATAGGAATTGCACGTACTGGTTTTCTGGACTGATCTTCAAAATCATACAAAAAACATTCAGACTGTTTGACAGGCATAGGCAAATGAAAACGATTTGCTGCTTTTTCCATCAAGGCATGGAAGCCGCCAATATCCTCAGGTGCCTGAGGAGCTGGAGGAGAAGGCGTAGGAATTAAATAATCTTCCCATTCATCAATAACAGGTGAAACATTTTGAATTTCACCTTCTTCTGCCTCATCATCCGGTAGGACTTGGTCTTGCTTCACAGGTATAGAAACCTGTGATTCCAGAAGAGGCGTTACCAATGGTCAAGAATCTGTGGCAAGAGGTGGAGATTTTGCTACTTGCGCTGATCCCGCTGCTGTAGGGAAACGGATATGATTGTCATGCAACATAGCTGTCAAGTCTTGTACCAATGCAACAGGCAGCTGGATCATTGGTTCTTGGTGTGGCATCATAAATTGTGATGTGTCCATAGATTGGTGGTATTGGGGCCCATAATATTCATCCTCATCCTCCTCCTGCTGAAACTTGACATGGAGTTGTGAAGGACTGTGAGCTGGACTGAACATCCCCTCATCATCCAATTCCTCTAAAAACTGACTAGGAGACAAAGGTGAAATCTTGAAGGATAATGGAAAAAACCTCTTGACTAAGCCACAGTTGACAAGAATCTTGGCGACAAAGCAGGTGTTATCTGTACGGTGAAAAAGGTATCTTTAATTGAGGCATCGACCAAGGCTTCATCGACGGTGATGCAGATACCTTCGACAGAGAGAAGATGGTGCCAGCAATGGTGTTGTCATTATTGGTGCAGTCGACAGAGCTGTCACCATTGATGAAGAAGTTGTCGTCGGTGACGGAAGAGGTCCCGTCAGTGGAGGCGCCGTTAATGGTGGAGCTGTCAAAGAAGGTGGAGGTGTTGTCGCAAGTGGTGTAGTCGACTGTAGGTGCCAACGAAGAGTTTAGCAACAACAGTGGATTAGATGCCACTGAAGCCAGCAAAAATTCCGTCGGCTTATTCTTAGTCAACAAAGCCTCCATAGACGATGTAAGCGTCGTCAACGACTGTTGGGAAATGAATTCCAAAGGCTCTTTTAGCATCAACAAGATCTTTTCAGTGACGACGATTGACTTCACAGTCTCTTCTGAAGTTTTCATATCTTTAGAAGTAGTTTTTGAGGCAAATGTTTCCTCAGAAGGGAATGGTTGCATCCCTTTTTTTGAGGCAGTGCGCGCAGACTAACAATTGGTCTTTTTTGATGCTGTTTTATTTCCCTCGGGAGATTTCAAAGATATATCCCTCTTTTTAGAAAGTTCACAGGATGTCTGGGAACTGAAACTGCCTTCCTTATCAGAGAGCACAGAAGATTTAGATTTGAGTTTTTCTAACCAAATAAGCAGCCTTTTGAAGTCTTAGTAGAGAAAGTTCTACAAATCCTACAGTCTTTGACCTTATGAAGAGTGTATACGCAGTAAATACAATCCTTGTGGGAATCCTCAGCGTGCAGCCTTTTCTAACAACATGACCCACAAGGTCTGCAGAGTCCTTTCTTTGAAGAATCTGACATTTTGAAATCCAAATATCCAAGATGAAGAGAAACACTGAGCAGAGCTCAGGGAGACTCCCTGTCACAATGAAGTGCAGTAGAAAATCTGAGGGACTTGCCTCTGTGGAGTGTTCTAGATGGTGCTGATGTGTGATTGTTTGCGTTTTAACTTTTGTTCATTTTACAAAAGAAAATCGATGGGCTAATACAGTGACTGTTCATTGCATGAATGCCTATAGTAAAATGAATTACTCCTAACATAGTTTTACCGTGAGACTCCCACGTTGATGGCGGTGATGATTCAAGCATGTGAATCTATGAAAAATACCAATACTGGATAACTGAAGTTACAGGTAAGTAACTCGTTTTCTCAAACACCGAAATACAATAAAGACCCTGATTTATTTGCTGTCTGGTATTAAATATTTATAACTACAACCTGCTAAGAAATAGGTACTGGAAACCATATTCACCCCATTATCTGATATTTCAGCAATGTGAAGGAATTCTTTGACCTGGGAGCCACATACTAAATCTACATTAGTGATACATTATGTAGTTGTTCTTGGAATCCCAATCTTTCTATTTAAAAAAATATATATATCTTTGTTGTTCTTTTCAACAAGAACAGTGCTCAAACAATGGGTAATAACTCGCAAAACTACCAACCCATCCCCAACAGATTAACAAAACACATTTCTAATAATCAGTTCGTGATGAATGCATTCTCTAGATCAATTGGTAACTGCTCCCCTCCTTAATAATGCTTTTGTAACCACCTGTACCTCACAGGGTCAAAATCAGACCCTTATGCAGCATGAATCAAGGCCCTATCTTAAACTCAAGAGCCGAAGCCCAATGTGTGAAGATTAAGAGGGCTGCTTACAGTTTAGTGAAACAGTGCTTGTCTTCTTAATGGTGAAGAACAGGCACAAGTCTCTTCTTGTCTGTTGAAAATGCTACCTCCAGCACTCCGAATGCAAGGATCCAGTCGGGTAGTTTGTGACCAAATTATTTCTGTTATTATTTTACTTGATATGTAAATCTCAAATAGCTCTCTCTATAATATATGTATTCGATTTCTGAAGAGTTCCATAGTGTGTCCAAATGTACAGATACAAGTCATATTTTCATCTTAGAATGTGGCATTAAACATACTAAGATCCTCTTGGACCTCTTTGCTGTGTTTGACACCAGCGACCATAAGATACAGCTCAATCGCCTGATATTACATGGAGGCATCAATGTAACAGCCCTATTCATAGCATGCAGTTTCTGAATAAGCACATACAGCAAATGAAGCTAGTTCTCCTAATTCTCTGTAATCACTGCCATTGGATATGGGGTTCTGCCCAGACCTTTGTAGCCATCATCATGCATTATCACATATCCTGAAGCTAACTACATTGGATTCCATAGCTCTTCTCTAATATTAATAATGCATTTTCTAAAGAGCATAGCTGCCTCATGTGAGATGTCCCAGTGCTAGGTACAGGTATCCAGGACTAAATGCAGCTGTTAAACCCCCATAAATCCTGAGCTAAAAAACAAGTTCGGACTGAGCTTGAAGAACCTTCAGGGGCAGAGCATTCCACAATTTCAGCGTTAAATGGCTGAACGAGCTCCCGCCTCTGCACACCTTCTTTACTTTGGGAACAATCAGCAACATCTCCCCTGCCGATCTTAAATTCCTCAGATTTCGTTCAAATTAGAGAAGGAAGATGGCAGATACTAGATGAAGGATACCTGGCCATTTCCCAACAACCAAAAAACTGAATTCCTGCTCCTGGGTTCAGTTGATCCATTAACAATATCTTGTGCAACCGCAGACCCCATGTGCCCCACTGCCTACAAGGCCACGGTAGAGAATATACAACCTGCGTGTGCTGTTGGTCACAGAGATTTGAGTTACCCATCCATCAATAACTCCTCTCATCCATCAATTGATCCTTTTGACCATCCATCCATTCAAATTACCATTCACTCTTCCATGCTTTCACCCACCCATCCATACTCTCAGATTTCCATTTTCTCTGCTATCCATCCATCCTCTGCCATCCTTTTATCCATCCTCCATCCAGATATCCTCTTGGATTTCAATTTACTCTGCCCTCCTTTCATCCATCCACCTATCCATCCATCCACCCTACTAAGAATGGCCATCTTTGCCATCTTTTTATCACCCGTCCATCCTCTCAGGTTTCCATTTATTCCGCCATTCTTTCGTCAACCCATCCATCTTCAGATTTACATTTACTCTGACAATCTTTCAACCACCCATCTAGCCATTATCTCATCTACCCATCCTTTCACCGCCTCATCTACCCATCCTGTCACCCATTCATCCATCCATCCTTTCACCCCTCTAAATTTCCAGCCATCCATCCTTTCACACACCCATCCTTTTGCCCACTCATCCATCCTTTCACCCACCCATCCATCTTTTTACCTACTGATCCTTTCCCCCACATATCCATTTTTTAATCCATCCATCCATCCTCCCAACCCACTCATCCATCCATCCATTCATCTTTTCATCCACCAACCCCCTCATAATCCCATACTTTCATTCACCCATCCTTTCACCCGCACAGCTATCCATCTTTTCATCCACCCACCCATCCGTCCCTCAATTCACTTACTCATGCATCCACTCACCCATTCCCTCCTTTCCTTTTTGTATCAGTCTAACTTTCTTTCTATTAGTGATACCTGCCAAGTTGGACATAGGTGCCCCCAGTAAGAACCCAATAAACAACCCCACCCCCGCTGTAGCTGGTAAAGCGGGGGGGGGGGGGGGTGGTTCACGGTGCCCTGATGAAGAGGCACACCCTTCTTCTTAAAATGAAAAGCACTGAGGCATTTCTACCCCCTACATTGATAATATCCAACATCTTTTGATGATTTTCTTTTTTCCAATAGACTTTTATGTATTTAATACTGTAGACTGATTCTGCTCTATTTTTTATCTTGGTTGCAAGAAGGCACTGCTGTGGATAACTCCTTGCTCTTTTGTAGGAATTATCACCACCCTAGTCGGGTGTCCATAGCTCAATAATGTCTATGCTACTAAGCCTAATTGTGGATTAATGTCAGTAGCCTCAGAGAGGTTCCTCCTGAACTACTGCAAGTGCCTCAATGGCAGACGTTCTCTCAGTGGGCTCAGGTAGATACTACCACATCTCAGTAAGTCATTCATGTCTGTTTTCTCTGTGAGTACCTTATTGTTTATTTTTCCATTAGGAGCTGAGGTGACAAAGTACATAATTTATAATCCTTTGTTACTATTGATGACAGCAAATTTCAGATGGAGTTCCTGCACATTAAGGCTCACCATAGCGTGATCAACACTTGTTTTACACTACTTTGTATTGGCTATGAGTTGTGATGCAGGTAGCGTTTCACTGGTCATTGCACACCAGTGACTGCCCCACACTCATGCATAACATCAAAAAGTTATCGACAAGTTGGATAATGTGCTGTTCAATAATCTTTATACCGTGGACCTCAGATAAGTGTATCCTATAAACAATGGTTGATAAGGATGTTAGTTTGATAGCCCCTAAGGCACACTGGTCATTCTAGTTATCTGGGGAATAGTTGAGAGAGGATGTGGGGTAGTGTTTTCATCTCTCTCCCTTACATGTTTTATATCATATTTCTGTAGTAGACACAGATTTGCAAATTATATTGTATATCCCAATATAAACTAACATTTCCTTCTGTCATACCTCCGACCCTGCAATTATGGATTACACACAATTTTCCCTAATAATTTAAAAGATTAATGCCATGACCACAGGTCCTGTTAACCTGCAATTGTATGCATTATTATTGTTTTAAGTGAGCAGATATTTGTACAAGCTGTGTGAAGTTTTGGAAGGAGAAAGGTATTATCTTACCGTATTCAGCTTCTGGTTGAACAGGACGAGATCTGAAAATGTGGCCTGTAATACGAATTTCCCAACGTTGTTGCTCACCCAGTCTTTGAAAGAAACAGTTTCACAGGCAACACCTAGTTAGAAACAAAGTCGTAAAATGTTATTATAAGTGAATAAAAGCGATACCCGCAGGCATGTGTAGATATGTGTACATTCAATACTGTATAGTTTTAAGGGAATGTATAACTTTTCAGAGGGTTGCTCCAGGTCACTGCAAGAGCAGGTGGGTGCCAAATTACCAGTAATGCAAGCAGCACTGTAAACACTGTTTTTGTTTAATAAGTGAGCTTATATCTTGTCTACAGATAATACATTACGGAAGGTAAGTAACTTGTTCATCTGATAGAGACTTCTACTGCAGATACACGAGCCATCCCAGCTGTGGGCTGTGGACTCATATCATAAACTAAGAAGTCTTGCAGGACTGAACAGGCAAAATGTCCATCCCTGCACACCTGTCCATCAAGGCAGTAATGTTTTGCGAACATGTGCAAAGAAGACCACGTCGCTGCCTGACAGATGTCTTGGACTGGGATACCCCGAGCCAAGGCCGTAGTCGCAGCCTTTTCCCTGGTGGATTGGGCACTTAACCCATCAGGGGGGTGCTTCTTTGTTAAGGCATAACAGATTTTGCTGCAGAGAATGACCCAGCGAGAGATGGGCCTTTCCTGCACTGCTCTTCACTTCTTTGCTCCATCATACCCCACAAAGAGTTGGTCATCCACCCGGAACTCTTTTGTGCAGTCAAGGTAGAACACCAACGCTCTTTTTGGGTCCAGTCGGTGGAGATTCTCCTCTTCCTTCGAGGGATACGGGGGAGCAAAGATAATAGGCAAAATGATGGACTGACCCAGATGAAATTGGGTCACACCCTTTGGCAAAAAGGATGCCCTGGGGCGAAGCACCACTTTGTATGGAAAGGACATAAGATAAGGAGGTGAACAAGATAACACCTGCAACTCACTCACCCTCCTGGCAGATGTAATCGTCTCTAAGAAGGCTGTTTTGATGGTCAACAGCCAGAGGGGACAATTGTGCAAAGGCTCAAACAGAGCACACATCAGATAAGTAAGGACCAAATTATGGCCCCAAAGGGCGTGGGTGGAAGCAAGTGAGTCAGCCCTTTTAGAAATCTATTTACAATAGGAGACTTAAAGAGAGAGGTCTGGCAGCTGCAAAAAAAGCAGACAGAGCAGAAAGGTAACCCTTAAGAGTTCCCAAGGCAGAGCCCTGCTGGGCAAAGGTTAGAATGAATAAAAGGACAGTAGAAAGAGAAGCAGAAATAGGATCAATGGACCTTTCTTTACAGTATAATACAAATTTCAGCCAACTGCTGGCATATACCGTTTTAGTGGAGGGCTGCTGGCCGCCAGAATAACGTTACAGACTTCGGGAGGAAGGTCAAAAGCTATCAACTGCCGCCGCTCAATCTCCACGCATGGAGGCGCAGAGTTAACAGGTTCGGGTGGAGAACCCTCCCATGCGACAGAAGATCCTCGCGAAGGGGCAGCCTGATTGGAGGATCGATACTCATTCTCAGAAGCTCTGGATACCTGACTCTCGTCACCCAGCCCAGAGCCACAAGAATTACTTGGACATGGTTGCTCCTGATCTTCTTCAGAACACTGGGCAGGAGTGGTATGGCGGAAAGGCGTACAATAGGCCTGAGTTCCACTTGCGACAAAAAGCGTTGCCGAGCGATAGCCGCCTTGGAAACTCCAGCGCACAGTACCGCTGACACTGCTTGTTCTCTTCGGAAGTGAACAAATCTAACCAAGATTCTCTCATTTTCTGAAGGAGACCTTGCACCACCTCTGACTGGAGATGCCACTCGTGATCCGCTAGGCATCAATGGCTGAGTTAATCCACCCTGGCATTCAGATAACCTGCCAGATGTTGAACCACCAGGGTTATGACCTGTTGTTTCAGGCACGCAATAGATCTCAAAACCTCAGACGACTTCATCAAATAAACAAAATATTCTAGAATGCCCATTGTTGGTAATTGTTAGAGATTCAGGACCGGCAAAGGAGAACTGTTTTTCTCTACATTAGCTTGATTTCCCCTTAAAGACAAACACCAATTTAACTTTCAGGGCCCATATTACAGTGCCCCAGGGTGCAACTGGCTTTTGTGACTGCTTTGTTTGCGCCCGGGGCATTTTGATATTACAGAAGGGGCTGCAGACGCGTGTGCGATCTCTTCTGCATTACAGATAATGGTGGCGCACATGTAGGGCTATTGAGAGGGTATTCCCTTGTGTGAATGGGTGCGTGGCACCATGCAAATGAGGGAATCTCTTTGCCTCTCTGCCTGCGCCATATTACTATGGAACCTCCACACTTCCCCTTGCATGCAGGTGCAGTAATTTACTGCACCCTCCTGCAAGGGGATCTCTCTTCCCTCTTGAAAGTGCATGAGGGTTGCCACCTGCACAGAGAAGCACAGAGCAGCTTTGAAACACCTATGACGTATTTCTCTCGAATGCACTGCCCCAAAATCCCAGTTGCCCTGTAAGCAGCGCATTCTTCCTAATAGGTTGCACACTTGCCCTGTTTGCAGCCAGCGCATTTGCTTTAAGGTGTATCGGGGCAGAAACAGGAAAAATGCACTCTATCTGTAATAGGACCCCTGATCTGCTAAACTCCAGGTAAGGTGAGTAATGGGGGGACAAAGTACTAACGTCCAAATAGAGATATTGAGTGTAAACCAAGCTAATAACAACCAATGTACTTTAAATACTTCATAGAGCAATCTGGATGGATGAAATTGAGACTCAAACCTGTGGATCAGGAGGTAAAATGCTTGTGAAAAGTGCTGTTTCACAGAGAGCCTGGTGTGTTCATGGAAGAGGGAAAATGTATACTTGTCTTCAAATTCCCTAAAAAGCTTTTGCTGGTAGCCCCATTGCCAGCCGTGCGAAGTGCCCCACATCATGGGTTCGGGTACCTCATTTTAGTGTCGGTCCCTGAATTACTGCACTAAAATGGAAAGTTATGCATTTTAAAGCTCCTCTCAGCAAATTCTTCAAGGCGCTTTGGTTTGCACTACATTATCAAGTCAGAGAGGCTTCTCTGCTGTGTGCTCCAGGCAGTGGGAGCCGGGATCGATCAGCGGTGACTGGTTGCTATGGATACCAGTCATCTCAGCTTGGGCCCTGCTTCTTTACTTTGTATCTCTTTACAAGTCCAGGCCCTGCTCCGATGTGAGAAGAAGGAGGTGCTAATGATCACACCTTCTCCAGCGTTAGACTCAACGCTGCAAGCCCCACAAAAGATCAACTACAAAAATCAAGTGCATGTGTGCATTGGTTTTGAACTATTTATGTTGCAACCCTCACGCAAGCAGCAGCAGGATATAGGTGGGTCATTTTACTATGTCCTCTGCACTGATCACTTTAAGGTTTTGAAAATGTGAGGATATATGTTTGTGGTAGAAGAATAAAGGGCCATATGTATCAAGCCAAATTGACTTCGCAAACGCCGAAATTCGCAGAATTTCGGCGTTTGCGAATGCAATTTGGACAAATGGTATGTATCAAGGAAATGTGCTTCAAAAATAAGGAATCGCAAAATTTGCGATTCCTTATTTTGCGATTGCATAAAGGAATTGCAAATTTTGCGATTCCTTACATGCAATGTAAAAAGCCCAAAAAATTCTCAAATTGGCCTTAAGGAATCGCAAATTACCACCAACTTCTAGTTGGTGGTAAGTTGCGAATTCCTTTAAAAATGCATATTTTTGCATTTTTCCAAGTGCCATGTGACGCACATACATGCCCTTAGGGCATGTATGTGCGCCACAAGTGCACCCATGCATATTTCAGGGGTGCAGCAGGGTGTCCTTTGGACACCCCTGCACCCTTGAAATAATTTTCAATTTGCGATTAGCAAATTGCGAATCGCAAATTGAGATTAATTTCACATTCATTACTATGGGCCTCCTGGCCCATAGAAATGAATGGGAAATAATTCCTTACTTGCGATTAGCAATTTGCTAATCGCAATTAAGGAATTTTAAGAAATCGCAAAAAAAAAAGCGATTTTCTACATACATACCATTTTGCGATTTCTAAATAGCGATTCCTTAAAAATCGCTATTAAGAAATCGCAAAAGGGTATGTTGATACATATGGCCCAAAGTGTAATAAGGAAAGAGCAACTGTACTAATACTCTTTAATATGCAAAACAAAAACAGCACTCACATATTGAGTATTTATTACTACCCAAAAGAGCCCTTCATACCAATCTTGGCATATTGAAAGTTAGGAAGAAAACAGTAACATTCTATCCGCATGCATTTTAGTTTGCATGTAGCTCCTTGATGCTAGTTGAGAACTCCCTGAGCTGTAGGGCAATGCATAAAAATTGTGACCCGCAGATAACCTAAAAGAAAAATCTGTGGCAAAAGCAGTAACACACTGATGTGTCTGCGTAAAATATAAATCTGTGACCTGCATGTTATAACTTGTGCTTTACAGCCGGTGCCTTAACCGTTTATGCAATTTTTATGGTGAGTCAAGTCTGTGATCAGATTGCCCCTCGAATTCTCTAGCAAGTGCAGTAACCACCAAGTAGGTTTCTGACTTTCCATTTCAAAGGTTCTGCTGCAGTTTTAAGGCCCTTTTCGAGCCTCTCATTGTTCAACTGAGGTCATTTCCAATATTTATCTCTTTGCATGGTCTTAATTGCATAGTTTTATTCACAAGAAAGTGCCACTCGAAGTGTCATTTACCAATAGAATGTCACTTGTACACATGCGGACAACATGGAAATGTCACACATAAGCAATCTGAAAAGTTGCCATCTATGGAGCCACAAACTAACAAATGATGTGTGCCCAGCTAATTGCCACCCCGCCTCATTGAACGGTTGGGGAACCGCTTGTTTTTCAAAAATGGAGTCTCACTTTGAATTGCTATCCAACAGGCTTTGCTGTAGGCTGATCACCAAGAGTTTGCCAGCTTAACGGTGTCAGAACCTCCACACCGCTTAGAATAAGGCTTTATTATAAAGGGGGGGTAGAACCCAAGCAGTCACGGGGACCTGGGCGTCAAGTAGTAAATGTATAGAAGGGTCCCCGTGGAAAGGGAAATATTTCTGCACAAACAATAAAAGAATTTTAGCAAGGACTAAGATGGTACTCAAAGGACAAGATTGTTGTCATTTATTCAACAACAAAAAGGTTTAACAATTTACAGCAATATTTGTACTCATTTATAAGTGACAACAATAAATCGGAAATTCAAAAAGGGCCCCAAGGGGGAGAGAAGGGGAAGGAGGGATGTGCTCAGAGGTTGTGTAAAGGGTTATAAGGATAGTACACAGATTTACACAAACTGTACATATACACAATCAACAAGGAATTACAAATTATTCCAAAAAACCAAAACGGCCTTTGTCAATTAAGGCAAAATTCAACTAAAAGGTGGGGCATTCCACGGTCACGTGTACAATTCAATCAAGTACTGGAAATGTGCCGGATGTCCCAAGATAATGAGGTGTCGACGTTTCGACCCCTATGTCTAGGATCAGTTTATTCCTTGGCCGGGGTCTTCATCAGGACCGTTGTAGAAGGGAAGGGACGAGGAGGGGCCGTCCTATCTGAAAGATGGAAACCCGTATCAGGGAATGGAGTGTCAATTAGTAAAAACCTAAACAGTCATTAATACTGTGCACCGGGGAGGTGGCATTAATTGAAAACAAAATGAAAGCCATGGAGTCCGGGTCAGGAGACCTCTAGACAAGGGAGCCAGAAGCTGAATATGCGACTAATCCATAAACACGCTTGTGAATTTAATTATTCCAATACATCAGGGACACATTAGCCAGGACAGAAGGGAGACCAATTGGCAGTACTTTAATGATACATGCTTAGGGTGGCATATGGGCGTATAAACAAAGGAGCTCTGATTGCGTATTATATTGTGAGGGCACGGTAATTGTTTGAAAAGGAGCTAAGAGCAATTACCTGTGGTAGAATGAGACACACTCTTTTGAAATTCAAAAGTGTAGGCTGCCTGCTTCAAAAAATTATGCTGCTGGGCACGTCTTAAATGAAACGTCTAAACAAAACACGAAGTAAGCATCAGTCAGAGTGACTGCAAAAGGCAATAATCTGATAAGGCCAGTTCAAAAAGTGGGAAGGGTTACCTCAGTATATTAAGCTGCGACGTTGCCAGGAGGCTTGGGCGCTGTGTTATAATCAATAAACTGTAAATACAAGAATTTGAAATTTGCATCAATAGTGATATAACCGCAACGCGGTGGTCTGCCAAGCAAACTCCACAGTGTCGCATGTCCATACCTTCAGCGAGTCCGTGCAGTAACTAACGGACTGGGGAGCTAGACGATGTGTAAGGCAATATGCCGATCGGCTCCGTTTGGTCGCGACGGAAATCTGAAACAATTATGGGCGCTCGTAAGTCACACGCAGTTAAAACTATAGACGGCCAAAGGGAAGCGGGACCGGAGGGTTCTCCACTTACTTTTAACGCGGACCGCGAGGCAGCAGAGCGTCTTGCTGCAATGTTATCACCGTATGTCGTCCACCGCTGATTGAAGCAGCAGGGCTTCTCGCGTTGGCACACAAACACCGCCGAACACTACGCGAAGTTAGGGGGCGGGGCTTGCGGTGTGACGTGGGTTGAGAGAGTAATAGAAAAAAGACTCGGGTAGATTGAAATACAGCCCTTTTGCAAGAATGTAACCTGTTCTAGCCCTTACCTCTAATTGGAGAATTATTTAAGAAATTCACAGACATTGCATTTACATACAGCCCATATAGGCGATTAAAATGAAATTCCACAGTTGGAGTGGACTCGCGCACAGCCCATGCAAGGGAGTGAAGGCGAGTGAGAATTATTTAAGGAATTCACAGACATTGCATTTACATACAGCCCATATAGGCGAGTAAAATGAAATTCCACAGTTGGAGTGGACTCGCGCACAGCCCATGCAAGAGGAGTAAATAAAGAAGGAATTAATTAGAGAAATAAATCAGAAACCCTATTCTTATATCCAGCCCATTTGGACAAGTAAATTAGAATTACACATTTAGACTCAAGCACCGCCCTTGTAAGGGAGTGAAGGCGAATGCTCACCAGAGAAATGAGATCACATTATACAACCACTGTATGTTAACATTTGATAAGCTGAAGGATACTCGTGCACCTGTCTCACAGGATAGTGTAGACGAGTCACATGCGTATATCAAATTGATTAAATTAAATTTGAGTGGACACAAAACTCGTGCACCTGTCTCACAGGATAGTGTAGACGAGTTACCTGCGTGTATCAAGTAGTTAAAATGAATAGGGATCACCCATAGGGTATCTGGAAAGTATCAGTATAGGTTATATATGGCAATGAGTGAATTATTCATCTCACGGCCGCTAGCTGTGCAAAGCTACCGTCCTGTTCATTTAGGCCATTTTTAATGGAGTCCAGGAGAGACATCCATTTGCATTCACGTACATTCAGCACCACAGCTAGGTTACCGCCCCGTCTCCCTAGGGAAACTTTCTCGATTACAAGCCACCGCAAATCTTTCACGGTGTGTCCAGCGGTCTGCCAATGGTCTACCAGGGGGGCGCCTGGGACCTTGCAACGTAATCTACTGCAATGTGCCGAGATCCGTGATTTAATTTTCTGCTGAGTTTGCCCCACATAGACTTTACTACATGGGCACGTTATTATGTAAATCACACTTTCGGTGTTACAGTTAGTGTGATGTTTTAGTTTAAACGTCTGTTGTCCATGGGTGAAGGTCTTGGTCTGGATAGTTGTCTCGCAGGCAATGCAGGTCCCGCATCTAAAGTGACCGATCACAGGTGGTAAGTTCCATAGACTCGTGAGTGTAGGAGGGCTCTCTGGTTCCAGGTATGAGTGAACCACTATATCTCGAATGTTTCTAGATCTCTTAAAGGAGTGGAGAGGAAGCTGTGGTTGGTCAATTTCCTGAGCTATTAATGGCCAATTCTTGTTGATCACTTTTTTGACATCATTACTCCTTGTGGTATAGGTGGTGACGCAAATCAGACCCTGAGACGAACAGGATGATTCGAGATAACCGACAACAGACGTTTAAACTAAAACATCACACTAACTGTAACACCGAAAGTGTGATTTACATAATAACGTGCCCATGTAGTAAAGTCTATGTGGGGCAAACTCAGCAGAAAATTAAATCACGGATCTCGGCACATTGCAGTAGATTACGTTGCAAGGTCCCAGGCGCCCCCCTGGTAGACCATTGGCAGACCGCTGGACACACCGTGAAAGATTTGCGGTGGCTTGTAATCGAGAAAGTTTCCCTAGGGAGACGGGGCGGTAACCTAGCTGTGGTGCTGAATGTACGTGAATGCAAATGGATGTCTCTCCTGGACTCCATTAAAAATGGCCTAAATGAACAGGACGGTAGCTTTGCACAGCTAGCGGCCGTGAGATGAATAATTCACTCATTGCCATATATAACCTATACTGATACTTTCCAGATACCCTATGGGTGATCCCTATTCATTTTAACTACTTGATACACGCAGGTAACTCGTCTACACTATCCTGTGAGACAGGTGCACGAGTTTTGTGTCCACTCAAATTTAATTTAATCAATTTGATATACGCATGTGACTCGTCTACACTATCCTGTGAGACAGGTGCACGAGTATCCTTCAGCTTATCAAATGTTAACATACAGTGGTTGTATAATGTGATCTCATTTCTCCTCAATAACTCCTATTTTGCCATCTTTTACATAGAATGACCCTGGTGAGCATTCGCCTTCACTCCCTTACAAGGGCGGTGCTTGAGTCTAAATGTGTAATTCTAATTTACTTGTCCAAATGGGCTGGATATAAGAATAGGGTTTCTGATTTATTTCTCTAATTAATTCCTTCTTTATTTACTCCTCTTGCATGGGCTGTGCGCGAGTCCACTCCAACTGTGGAATTTCATTTTACTCGCCTATATGGGCTGTATGTAAATGCAATGTCTGTGAATTCCTTAAATAATTCTCACTCGCCTTCACTCCCTTGCATGGGCTGTGCGCGAGTCCACTCCAACTGTGGAATTTCATTTTAATCGCCTATATGGGCTGTATGTAAATGCAATGTCTGTGAATTTCTTAAATAATTCTCCAATTAGAGGTAAGGGCTAGAACAGGTTACATTCTTGCAAAAGGGCTGTATTTCAATCTACCCGAGTCTTTTTTCTATTACTCTCTCAACCCACGTCACACCGCAAGCCCCGCCCCCTAACTTCGCGTAGTGTTTGGCGGTGTTTGTGTGCCAACGCGAGAAGCCCTGCTGCTTCAATCAGCGGTGGACGACATACGGTGATAACATTGCAGCAAGACGCTCTGCTGCCTCGCGGTCCGCGTTAAAAGTAAGTGGAGAACCCTCCGGTCCCGCTTCCCTTTGGCCGTCTATAGTTTTAACTGCGTGTGACTTACGAGCGCCCATAATTGTTTCAGATTTCCGTCGCGACCAAACGGAGCCGATCGGCATATTGCCTTACACATCGTCTAGCTCCCCAGTCCGTTAGTTACTGCACGGACTCGCTGAAGGTATGGACATGCGACACTGTGGAGTTTGCTTGGCAGACCACCGCGTTGCGGTTATATCACTATTGATGCAAATTTCAAATTCTTGTATTTACAGTTTATTGATTATAACACAGCGCCCAAGCCTCCTGGCAACGTCGCAGCTTAATATACTGAGGTAACCCTTCCCACTTTTTGAACTGGCCTTATCAGATTATTGCCTTTTGCAGTCACTCTGACTGATGCTTACTTCGTGTTTTGTTTAGACGTTTCATTTAAGACGTGCCCAGCAGCATAATTTTTTGAAGCAGGCAGCCTACACTTTTGAATTTCAAAAGAGTGTGTCTCATTCTACCACAGGTAATTGCTCTTAGCTCCTTTTCAAACAATTACCGTGCCCTCACAATATAATACGCAATCAGAGCTCCTTTGTTTATACGCCCATATGCCACCCTAAGCATGTATCATTAAAGTACTGCCAATTGGTCTCCCTTCTGTCCTGGCTAATGTGTCCCTGATGTATTGGAATAATTAAATTCACAAGCGTGTTTATGGATTAGTCGCATATTCAGCTTCTGGCTCCCTTGTCTAGAGGTCTCCTGACCCGGACTCCATGGCTTTCATTTTGTTTTCAATTAATGCCACCTCCCCGGTGCACAGTATTAATGACTGTTTAGGTTTTTACTAATTGACACTCCATTCCCTGATACGGGTTTCCATCTTTCAGATAGGACGGCCCCTCCTCGTCCCTTCCCTTCTACAACGGTCCTGATGAAGACCCCGGCCAAGGAATAAACTGATCCTAGACATAGGGGTCGAAACGTCGACACCTCATTATCTTGGGACATCCGGCACATTTCCAGTACTTGATTGAATTGTACACGTGACCGTGGAATGCCCCACCTTTTAGTTGAATTTTGCCTTAATTGACAAAGGCCGTTTTGGTTTTTTGGAATAATTTGTAATTCCTTGTTGATTGTGTATATGTACAGTTTGTGTAAATCTGTGTACTATCCTTATAACCCTTTACACAACCTCTGAGCACATCCCTCCTTCCCCTTCTCTCCCCCTTGGGGCCCTTTTTGAATTTCCGATTTATTGTTGTCACTTATAAATGAGTACAAATATTGCTGTAAATTGTTAAACCTTTTTGTTGTTGAATAAATGACAACAATCTTGTCCTTTGAGTACCATCTTAGTCCTTGCTAAAATTCTTTTATTGTTTGTGCAGAAATATTTCCCTTTCCACGGGGACCCTTCTATACATTTACTACTTAGAATAAGGCTTTAAGCATGTTTGTTCTCAATGCCTTCATAACAAGCATTTGCAATGCAATAGGTCTCGCATTATTAAAGTTTGAGCTATTGGTGTTGCATTTTTTAGCAATGCCAATAGCTCAAATTTTAATAATGCGAGACCTATTGCATTGCAAATGCTTGTTCTCTTTTGATTTAGACTGCTCTATTGTTTTGGGTGCCTTCTCTGTAAACACAGTCAAAGGCTTTGTTGCAGACCAAGAATACTACACCACCCCTCAATCCTAACGCAATCTTTGCACAGGTATATGTTAGCTCTCACTTCGAGGACCATCTCATTATGAAGCTGTCCTAGAGTGCAACTTGAAACGAGAATGGTAGCTTTCACAAAATTTCACAGATCTTGCATTTGCTGTTGTTATATATTATTTACTCAGCTGCGCTTATTTGGATTAAGACTTTCTTAGTCCAAATGCAGTTTACTGGCATTAGCCTAATCTCTAATAAGTAGTTTAACAAGGTCATCTATGGTGCCATCAGCACCCCTCTATGGCACTTGAGTGCTCGAGTGTGTTTTAGGGTGAAAAGGAATATAGCGGCCTCCACAAAGGCATTTAAGGTAGGTAAAAGAGTATTCCGATAGTACTCTTTTGCCCACTCTTACAAGCGTTTCTGAGTAGGCCCCAAAACGTCTAAAATGGAAATAAAATACGAATATTCATATACAATAAGCACAAATGGACAGGGTTGAGCCCTCTTGATTTTTACTATCAAGGTGACTGAGTTGAACATTTAGGCAATAATTGACAACAGCTTGTAAGATTATGCAAAAAGAGTACTCCTGTAGTACTACTTGCTGTACTCATAAATGTTTATTGTGAATCAGCCTAATATTCTTTAGCCTTATTCCTAGTCTGTTGTTACATAAGTAACTTAGAATAAGCGATACATAGTTAACTGGCCCTGTTTTTTTTAAATATGTCGCAGATTGATTCCATTCTGCTACCCAATCAATATTATAAACCAAGATACGCTTTAGCAGTTTTTCAGTCTGATTTTCTTTTCTTCTGGCAGTAGTGAAGGTTCTTGAAGCAATCCTTTCTAGGTCTGGTATTATCACAGAGTTTTGGATTTTTCTCTAAATATATACTGACATATGGGGTCCCAGCCAGCCCTCTTTCTCCATTGATCTGTTTTTGTGTCATTCACATTTTAGTTCCACCCACTACAGCCTACAGCATGGGGTCATCCCACTACAGCCACTGGTTAACTTCACGGTATGTGATGGCATTCTGCTCTTGCACAAGTAATTAATGAGCACAATAGGTCTCATCAGCACAATAGACTATTGTGGCAAGGTGTGTTTTGTAAGACCCAAAAATATTTTTGCTTTTAGTCATCAGTTTTAATATTGACAAGGGTCAGCTCCCCAAGAATAAACCTTTACAAAAACTACAATAAAACACAACAAACAGTGCCAAAGAGAAAGACCAACACCAGGCTCATTTGCTTTGCCAGTGCTGGTTTATGATACAAGAAATTGTTACAAGGAATACTTTGAATGTACCTTACATATTTTAGAAAGTCCGATACATTAACATTCAACTTATCCTGTTACAACTATAAATAATATATTATATTTTTTAAACATACTTCATACTGAAAACACAACTAGTTCAAATACGTTATGAAAATGGTAGCATACACCACTAGCAACAACATAGAATTATGAATCTCATACATATAGAAGTTATCAGAGACAGACTATGGGCCAGATGTAGGTAAATGGCATTTACCGATTCGTAAATACCGAATTTTACCGATTCGGTATTTACAAATCGGTAAATGCTATGTAGGTATTTTTACCGAATAATTTAACGAATCGGTAATATTCGCTAATTACCGAATCGGTATTTACGGATTCGGTAATTGCCATTGATTCCTATGGGCCTTGAGGCCCATAGGAACCAATGGCAATTACTGAGCCAAAAGCCTTCTTAACATTATGGTGGAAGCACTGTTGCCCACACATTTTCCACCAAAGTGATGGGAAACTTCAAGCATACTATGGTAGCTATCACTTGCCAAACTGCAGTGTAGTATCCTCTCTCCCACAGCTGCATGGCTGATGAGCCACTGTCCTTTCAATTTCTGATTTTACTGATAACCTCTCTAGATGAAAAGACAACCATTCTCCAACATGACAGGGAGGTAAAATGGATACATACAGGTGAATATTGTACCAAATGCTCTTCCCTGAGACAACGCAAAACTGATGTCATCAAGGAAAGCTGTGGCATGAGTTTGACAGGTACACCTCTTTGTGCAGAGATTATGCTCAGCAAGAGTTTAAGTCCTGATCCTGCTGGTGTACGGGAATCTTATTTATACTTCTTGTATGGAGATTGGGGTCAGGGTTCTACGCCATTTTAGACATCTGTTAGCTAAGCTGATTTTTCTTCCCTTAGAACGTCAAGATTCTGGCTTTTGCTCAAGTATTAATAGGTGTCCAAAACAGCAAACACATGTTCTGTATACCATTGTTACGACTATGTATCAGTTCTGTTAGAAATAGGAGGTACTGTATTTTATTACGGGAAGCCAACATTACCAGTTAAGAACACTGCCATTTGGCCTCATTGTCACCTGTGGTATTGTTGGAACACTTTCTGCAGTTGTAATCGGCCTATTGCCACTCATATGTTGATGATTGCCCTGAACGCAGAAGCATAAAGGCAGAGATTGTGTACATCCTTGCCTCCTTTTTCCAGTTTGAGATAAACTACCCTAAACTGTCCTTGCTACCTGGGGTTATTAGTAGCCTAGGCTAGGTCTCTGCGAAGTGCTGAAAGAACTCTGCTGCGGTATGCTGTGTTCCGTGAGCAGTGGAGTCGACTATGTCGCGTTGTTTGCATTAATCCTTAACTGCATCACTCGGAGCGCCTGAGGGCGATTCTTATTTCTGCTGCTCAAGTAGATTTTCTACTTGGGTGACAGCTTTCTACACTCGAGCGGCAGCCTTCTCAACATGAGTAGTAGCGGCCTACCTCGACTGCCTGCATTCAGAAATCTTGCAGGGAGGTGGTCTAGAGCGTGAATTCTCTCGCTCGCCAACTTAACTTTGCTGGGCGGTGAGAGAGAAAAACCTCTGCTCCGCTTCGCAGGCTTTTTCGGAGCTCCCTGCTCAGAGCATGGGGTGGGCAAAACTCTGCGAACTCTGCCGGGCGAGCGGAATTCTTTTCCCACCCCCAGTTATTAGGGGAATTCTGAGCCCTCAGCCAGAGAGTGGATCACTTCTTGATTAATGATACTGTAATGTTCTTTTGTTTCCAGATATAACACCCGTTGTCAGTGTGGCTTTAGTTTCACAAGTACCGTAGTGGACTCAGAAGCCCCAGGATTAGACCTGGCAAGCTTTTGGCGTGTTTTCCCTGTCTTTTTGCTTTCTGAACTCCTCGTTTTGACTTGTGTTGGCTGATTTAGTGTCTGTGAGCACTTTCTCGCTGCTGTTCAGTGTTAAAGTGCAAGTGCTCCTACTGTAAATTATGCTATGGATTGGTGTTTCCATTGTTGGCATGTTTGCTTTACTGGTAAGTCTCTAGTGAGGTGCACTCAGAGTGCCAGGGCCTGTAAATCAAATGCTACTAGTGGGCCTGCAGCACTGGTTGTGCCACCCACAGAAGTTGCACTATAAAGGTATCTCAGACCTGCCACTACAGTATCTGTGTGCTGTTTTTACTGTCATGTCGACTTGGCAAGTGCACCTACTTTCCAAGCCCTAACCTTTCCTTTTATTACATGAACGTCCCCCTAAGATAGGTTCAAGGTACCCCAATGGACAGGGTGCAGTGTATGTGAAAGCAGGACATGTACTGGTGTGTGTTACATGTCCTGATAGTGAAATACAGTGTATTTCGTTTTACACTATATAACTTCCCAATGGGACAAGATAGAGAAATTGAGTTTATTATACCTAAACTCAAAATGTAAAAATGCATCTTTTAGTAAAGATTATTTTTATATTTTTAACCATTGAGGATCCTTTAAATTGTGAATAGAAGCAGCCTTGAGGGATTATTTTGTAACACTCTTCCCCAGTTGGCTTTGCTTGTGAAAAAGTCTGTTTCCCAATGGGCAGCATCCTAACAAATAGAACCATATAAATTACACAATTTAGGTTTGCTGTATGTATGAATTCCTTACAGAAAATCTGATTGGTGTGTAATTTAAATTGTTATTATTGTTTTCATGTGTTTAATGTACTTTCGTTAATTTCATGTTCAAACAATGTAATGTATTGTGTTGAAATAGAAAGTGTTTTCTCAATTTCAGACATTTATGATATTGAAAAAATAGAATCAAATGCAACACATGATTAAATAAATAACTAGGATCAAAGAATCAAGATTGGGTCCTTCATCTGCTTAAATAGTTAACAGCATTGAAAGTGGTGGCTAGGTTGCTGACGCCCTGCATTTTTAAAGATACTGTTTTGCGAATCTCCCTGACACTGTAGACACTGTAGCTGGCCTGCGACACCGCGGTCAGGCAGAACTCTTTGGATTTGTGGTTCACAACGCCATGATAGCCCCGGACAGAGCTATTGACTTCAAGGAACTGTATTTTAAGTCTATTTTTTATTATTGAGATTTCTGAGAACTGTATGGTGGATTTCTTTGGTCTTGTTTGCACAGATGAAATATTGGATATTTTCCTAAAACTGGTATGATGTCCTTTTGCAGTGTTTTCTCTGTATTACTGTTGGTTATGTGTAAATACTTCACACACTGCCTCTGATATTAGCCTGACTGCTCATGCAAAGCTACCATGGTGGTAAGGATGGGTTATTTCAGTGGTGTATCCCCCTTATCCTGACTAGGAAGAAGGGTCCCTAATTGGACAGGGTAACAACCTGCCAACTAGAGACCCCCATTTCTAACACCCAGCCAAAATCGTGTGATAGGTGCTCAACAATCACACAGTATTGCACTGCAGTGTGTCATCAGTCACCATTAGAGCGTGTCAGTGGGAGGGTGAATCAGGGACAACCTCTGGCTTTCACCTAATGTTCAGCCATATGATATTTAGTGAGTGCTTTTTCATGTCAGTTTAGATCCCAGAAACTATACATATTGATCAACATCAGACACACCTTACAACTTGTCAGCAACTATGTTTTGGGTTAATTCAGTAAATTGATGTGTGATATAGCAATATTTATAATAGAAAATGATATAGACATAAATAATTGTCTTTGCTGTATACTGTACCTGTGCTAAGAGATTTTTTAGATTCTTGGCTTAGAAATTCCTTGATATAAAATCTGTAGACAGCCACTTTTGAGTCAGTTGTTAGAGAAATGTAGCGCATATCAAATCCTTTCAGTCTGCAAAAGATAGATGAACAGCTAACATATTTTACCATTTTCTACCATTTGACATTTGAGTGCAATAAGTTACTATTGTTGTGGTAGAAGTCGAAAGCAGATTACAACTTTGTATAACATGTCAATCTACAGTATCCTTTCCAAGAATGTGTTTCCAGCAAATTCAATCTCAGTTGTTTCTTGTAGAACGCAAAGCCAAATACTTACATCTCATGGTAGGAGTCGCAACTTATATTTTTTGGTAGCTGATGAAGATGAGTTTCATTAAAGCTGCCCAACAATTCAAATAGATCCTTCTGAATGAGCTTTTTCCAATCATCCGGGGTGAAAAACGAGAAGTTGAAGCTCAGATTCTCCAAAATAGCTGTTATTAATGTCTGCGTTATTGTGTTGATCTGGGAAACACTGAGATTGGCCTAAAAAAGGTGAAACTTACATGTTATATTGCTTGTTTCTAAACAAATTCAGAAATCTTTCTTTAAACTAAGGAACACAATGATGCTATTTCCAAGAAATGGCTGTCCATGTAGACATATTCATAGTGGAGAGCCTCATGGTCACATGAAAATGGGGATAATTGAACAACACTATTGCAATTGCGTAGTAGAACAGAATTGTTCTGTAAATATGGGCAAGCAGTTTAAACACTGAAGGAAGTGAGGAAAGTAGATAAAACATGAAGGCTTGATTCCTTAATCAGTTCTGCTTTGCTACTGGAACATTGTGTACCCCCTCCATCCCCTTATTAAGAAGAGTATTTCATAAATATTTTCCAGAGAAATAACAATGGCCTTAAGATTTTCTTTCTATTGCCAAACCCTGATTTTTTTAATCGAAGTTCTTTTTATTGTCATTTGGACTCATAACATATGAAATTTCAATTCAGGTCAGTCATGATCATATCACAAGACTATGAGAAGTCATTTAGCAGCTTTAACAATGTACAGCGTTCCCCTATTTCTCATGGAAACACTCTACCCAGGTTTGTTAACACTTGTTACTAACACTTTGAGCCTGTATAACTTCAATTGTTCCTCTGTAACAAATACCTCCCTCCCTTTCTCTTCCCTCTCTCCTACCTTATAAAGGAAGCAAAAGAAAAAAAGATAACAACACTTTGCATGGTATTCGAGTGTGATCTCTTTGTATTGGGGTTGACTATTCAGACCTAAAATACATGCAGTGCTTTTATTCTGGTGCGGCAGGCCACAAGAGGAATGCCCCAGGAGTGATAGCTTATATGAGGACCCCACGCATATTAAAAATTCTAAATATCATCTTCCAATATGTCACTCATTCTTTCCGTTGTGACTGCCTGCCACAGTCAGGCATGCCATTGTGTCAAGGTATGGGCCTCTGTCTTCCATGCTGCAGCTATCGCTAAATTCACCACTCCTAAGCAGAGCCACACTACATCTCGACCTGTTTTTGTTTGATATTTCAAAGAGGAGTCCAGCAGGCCCAGTAAGGCATATCAGGGGAGTCTTGGAGTGGATATCCTAACATGTCTTTAAATTGTTCCAAAATCTCCACCCAAAACGGTTGTATCATTGGGGAGTCCCACCATATGTGTTGAATATCGCCCAGCATGCCACAACCCTTCAGCATTGGGAAAAGTAGCTGTAATTTAGCAGGGTAAAGGTACCAGTCATAAAGTAGTTTGTAATATGCTTCCCACAGGCCCAAAGAGCAATTGTGGCAATTGTGGCGATCTATATTTCTCCACAACGACCTCCATTGTTCCTCCTGTATTTCGTGTTGCAGCATATGCTCCCAAAAGGCCATGTGCTGTGGCCGTGATCTTGCAAATGGGTCCTTCAGAACACAGAAAGAAGTTTGAATGTTTCTGGGCATGGTTGAATACTGCAGACAATAGATCAGTGGTTTTCACTGATGGCCAAGCCTTTAAAGAGATTGACTCACAAAGATGTAGTTGATCAAATTCAATTAGATGAAGAAAGCATGAGGGCTTTTGTTGAACTGTGAGACAGTCTCCGTCTAGCACCTGCATTGGGAATGCCAGATTATTGTAAAGATTTTGCATTGTTCTGTTGTGAGAAGGATGGATGTGCACTTTCAGTCTTAAATCAAACACATGTAATGGCACGTCGTCCAGTGGCATATTTCTCTGCTACTTTGGACTCAGTGGCTGCAGCGTTGGCAGTTTGTTTGAAAGCAGTTGCTGCTACTTGTGTGAGTCTGGAGCAGAGTAAATCAATTGTGATGGGACATCCAGGGAGAGTGCATGTGCCACATTCTGTTGAGATTCTGCTGACAAGGACATGGACACAGCATTTGACAAGTAGTCGTTTGACTAGATACGAGAGAGTGATCTTGGGTGCTGAAAATGTGACAGTAACAAGATGCATGACACTGAGCCCAGCAACTTTGTTGCTGAGTACTAGTTGTGAAGAAGTAAAGGATGAAGCAGATCATGATTGTTTGGATGTGACAGAATTGTGTACCAAACCAAGGCCTTACATAAAAGATACACCATCGCCAGAATCAGATTGTGTGATGTTTGTAGATGATTCCTGTCTGAGGGATGAGAGTTGTGCTCTGTGCGCTTCTTACGCTGGATGAACAGTGGCCATGGTTCTTGAAGCATGTTGTCTAAGAGGGATAAATTCAGAAAAACTTTTGGAATTGGTCGTTTTGACCAAGGCTTGCACAATTGGCAAAAATGTGAGAGTAACCATATCCACGGATAGTCAATATGGTTTTGGGGTGGTGCATGATTATGATCAAGTGTTGGTGCAATGTGGATTTCTGACTTCTTCAGGATATCTGATCAGAAATAGCAAAGATGTAAAAGATTTGTTAAATGCCTTACGATTGCCCAAAGAGATTGCAGTGGTCAAATGTCCAGCACATACATCAGGAAATGATTATGTAACCAGTGGGAACAGATACGCAGACCAAGTGGCTAGTTTCTGTGCACACAATTCAATTTCAATCAACAAAGGAACAGAGAAAAAGAATACAAATTATCATTTGATGTTCTCTTCTGTACAGACATGGGAGGAAATTAGACAGTTGCAAGAAACAGCCAGTGAGGAAGAAAAGGAGATTTGGATAAATCAGGCTGTAAACGAAGACCTGAAGATGAAGTGTGGGTGTATATAGATGACAGGCCAGTAATGCCAGACTGTTTACTTTCTCAGATGGCCAGGATGTATCATGGATTGACACTTGGGGAGAGATGCTATGATTAGGCTCTTCAAGCAATCTTGGTATAACCCTAAGTTCAGGGTCATTGCAGAGAGTCTTTGCCAAAAGTGTATAGTCTGCCTGCTGCAGAATCCAGATAGAAATACTGTTGTTAGTTGGGGTCGAATTGAAAAGCAGCGGGCCTTTTACTAGGTTACAAGCTGACTTCATACAGCTCCCTCCTTGTAATGGACTGAAATATGTGTTGGTTGTGGTTTGTCTGTTTTCTCATTGGGTGGAAGCATATCCAACAAGAAGAAATGATAGTTTAACAGCTGCTAAATTGCTTTTGAGAGAGATCATTCCTAGATTTGGATTTCCAGTCTCTTTAGAAACAGTTAGAGGTACACAATTTAATAATGAAATAATTCGGAGGATTTGTGCAGCATTACAAATTGAGCAAAAGCTGCATTGTGCGTATAGACCAGAAGCATCAGGTGTGGTCGAGCAAACTAATGGCACTATCGAACAAGTTACTTACCTTCGGTAACGCTTTTTCTGGTAGATACAGTATCTGCCTGTGAATTCCTCACCTTGTGAATATCCCCTGCGCAGCAGCCAATCGGAAACTTTTGTAGCTCTCCATGCCGGCGAGGTCATGGACGACGTCACAGAGGGTACGACTCCGCTCGCGACCCCGCTGACGTCACTGGGTCCATAATAGGGCCTCGTCGGCCTGATGACGTCAGTTCCGCCCTTTTTTTCCGTGCCCCCGAGGCACACGGACGGACCGACATAAACAGTAATAGTACACATAGTACACAGTATTCAAAACATCACACACAGTGTGAAATCAATGCAATATGCATGAACATATAAATACATCCATTAAAAAATTATTTCAAATATACACTTAGCAGGTATAGAAGAGTGGACAACAGGGAGGCGGGTGGGTCAGTGAGGAATCCACAGGCAGATACTGTATCTACCAGAAAAAGCGTTACCGAAGGTAAGTAACTTGTTCTTCTGATAGATACATCTGCCAGTGGATTCCTCACCTTGTAAATAGAGTCCCACAGCAGTCCTCACTCCCGGAGGAGGGTGTCCACTCTGCTATACCAAGAAATCCTGGAGGACAGAGCGCGCAAAGTGGCCGTCCCTCCTCACCACGGAATCCAAGCAGTAATGCTTTGCGAAAGTGTGGAGGGAAGCCCAAGTCGCTGCTCTACAAATATCCTCTACAGGCACACCCCTAGCCAAAGCAGATGTAGAAGACTTTGCTCTAGTAGAGTGAGCTCTAATACCCACTGGAGGTTCCTTACCAGCCAGGGCGTAGCAGATCTTTATACACAGGATAATCCATCTCGACAGCGTGCGCTTGTGCACCGCTTTTCCTTTCTTACAGCCAGCAAATCCAACAAAAAGCTGGTCATCCACACAATAGTCTTTTGTCCTATCGAGGTAGAAACTCACCGCACTCTTAGGGTCTCGGCGGTGAAGCCGCTCCTCCTCCTTGGAAGGGTGAGGGGGAGGATAAAAGGTAGGGAGGGTAATGGACTGCCCCAGATGGAAGGGAGTTACCACCTTATGCAGAAAAGCAGCCCTGGTCCTAAGTACCATTCTCTCAGCATGAATGGTCAGGAATGGGGGTTTCGAACTAAGAGCTTGAAGCTCACTTACCCGCCTTGCCGAGGTAATTGCTACAAGAAAAACAGTCTTAAAAGACAGAAGTCTCATGGGACACTTGTGTAAGGGTTCAAAGGGTGAACCCATCAAGTAGGTTAAGACAAGATTCAAGTCCCATTGAGGCACAATAAATGGAGTTGGAGGGAATTTGTTGGTAAGACCTTTTATAAAACGTAATACAATAGGGGCCAGATGTAGGTGGCCATTTACCGGCCGGTAACGGCCGATTTCGGCCGTTACCGCCCGGTAAATGGGTGTTTGGGATGTAGGGGGCCAATTTTACCGATTCAGTAAATTTATAGAATCGGTATATTTACCGAATCGGTAAAATACCGAATCGGTATTTTTACCGATTCAGTAACTGCTAGATGTAGGTGGGACTCTTCTGAGTCCCAAAGGCCTTTCAGATTCGGTATTTTACCACCCAATCCAATTGGGTGGTAAAATACCGATTCCAGGTGTGCATGCACATGTGTGCATGCACAACTATGCCATGTGACAGACAGACATGCCCTTAGGGCATGTCTGTGTGCCACATGGCACACATGCCTGTATTTGGGGTGCTAGAGGGTGTCAAAGTGACACCCCCTGCACCCTTGCTGGAATTGGTTTTACCGAATCGGTAAATACCGATTCGGTAATGCCCATTGATTCCTATGGGCTTCAATGCCCATAGGAATCAATGGGCATTACCGGATCGGTATTTACAGAATCGGTAAATACCGAATCTTAACGATTCGGTATTTACCGATTCTGTAATACCTACATCCCCCCCCTCTATTTTACCACTTCTTAAATACCGAATCAGTAAAATTCGGTATTTAAGAAGTGGTAATATAAAATTACCTACATCTAGGCCTAGGTGACTTAAATAAAGACGGCTGGTCCGGCAAACAAAGGAATGCCGACAAGGCCGATAAATAACCTTTTACAGTCGCCACAGCAAAACCCTGCTGGGCCAAAGAAAGAGCAACCTGAAGTATTTTGGACAAACGAGCTCTCAAGGGGTCAATAGATTTCTCTCCACACCAGGAAACACATTTGGACCACCTATAGGAATAGATTGACTTGGTGGAAAGACTCCTGGCTGAAAGAATTACATCCACCACATCAGGCGGGAGAGAAAAATAATTCAGGTTGCCCCGTTCAATCTCCAGGCATGAAGGTGTAAGGTCTGGAGGTGGGGGTGTAGAACCTGCCTCTCCATCTGAGAGAGGAGATCTGCCCGGAGAGGGAGACGGAGCGGCGGGCACGAGGATAGGTGGAGAAGATCTGTGTACCACACCCTTCTTGGCCAATCCGGGGCGACCAATATAACTTGGGCCCGGTCTTGGCGAATCTTCCTCAGAACCCGAGGGATCAAGGGTATGGGTGGAAACGCGTAAAGGAGTTGTGAGCCCCAACTCAACTGAAACGCGTCCCCCAAAGCTCCCTGCAACGGATACTGGAGACTGCAGAATGACGGGCAGTGAGAGTTCTCGTGAGTGGCGAACAGGTCCACCTGAGGGGTTCCCCACGTCCGAAAGACCTGACAAACCACCTCTGGATGAAGCCTCCACTCGTGGTCGGCTGAGAACTGCCGACTGAGACTGTCTGCACGAACGTTCAGAACTCCGGCCAGATGATTTTCCATCAGACAAATCTGGTGGTACTGAACCCAGGACCAGAGACGCAGAGCTTCTCTGCAGAGAAGATGCGACCCCACTCCTCCCTGCTTGTTGACATACCACATCGCGGTCGTGTTGTCCGTTAGGATCTGAACCGACTGACCGCGAAGGGAAGGGAGGAAGGCCTTGAGTGCCAAACGAATCACCCTCAATTCCAGAAGGTTGATGTGAAGCAACCTTTCCTCTGGAGACCAAAGACCCTTGATCTCCAGATCCCCCAGATGAGCACCCCACCCTAGAGTGGAGGCATCCGTTATCACTGTGGCAACCGATGGAGGCAGATGAAAGGGCTTTCCTTGAGACAGATTGCCCTCCACGCTCCACCAAGACAGATCCACTGCAGTTTCTCTGGAGATCCTCACAGACTCCAAGCTTCCAGCACTCGCGCTGCGTGTAAAACGCTCTTCTTGCATTTTAATATTTTAAAATTGTTATTCCTTTGCTTTGCGCCGAGCGCCCGCTCTTTCTACATTTCTTTTGCCTGCGCCGCTTAGAGGGAATTACAGGGAGCTCTTACCCGCATTTAATTCCTGCACACCCACACTTCGTGGGGTAGAAGGGACTCGGGGGCACTGTGTAATCATCGCGCCGGTTTCAGAGCGCCATCTTGGATTGGGGAGAAGGATTTCCTCACGGAGCGCCATCTTGGGTGAGGGAGAGCCACTCGCCCTGCCAGGACCCACGTGATCTCTTAGCCTGGCTTTTTAAGATGGCTGCTAGACAGGCGCGCAGCGACGGTGCGCAGCGGGTGCGCCGCAGGGGCGCCGGAGGTGCGCCAGAGGTAAGCCCGTTTGCGCCCGTTCGCGCAACGGACGCGCCGGGGGCCGGTCCCCCTGGATTACCATCTCAGGAGACTATCACCTACACTCAAGATGAACTCCTATGCATTAACACCAGTTCCTCGCTAAGGGGACTAGCAGTGGCATCGGGGAAGCAGACAGACTCTTTTAGCTGCGGCCTTCTGAACGTAAGGTCGCTGTGTTCACATCATGGAGATATCGCCTTCATAATTGACTGCCATGAGTTAGATATTCTACTCATGACAGAGACATGGACAAGCAGGGACTGTGCAGTGGAGCTGGGCTTGGCCTGCCCCTCTGGATATAAAATCAGGCACATCCCTCGGATTGGTGCTAGAGGGGGTGGACTGGGCTTAATTTTCAGAGAGTCAATAGATCTATCCCTGATTGACATCAAGACCATTCCTGGTTGTGAACTACTAGCCTTCTCTCTGAATGGGCAGGGGGGCGCTCTATTTACCGGTCTGCTCTGCTATAGACCTCCATCCAGCCCTTTTTCGGCCGTGACAGGGCTGATTGAGCTAATCCTTGATTTATCCACCTCGCACTCAAGGTTAATGGTACTAGGAGATTTCAATCTCTGGTTAGGCGGTTCTGGAGATACAGCGCTCACAGACCTGACCCAGACCTGCCTGAGTATTCAGCTGCAGCAGTTGGTCCTCACCCATACCCACTTAAAGGGCCACATACTGGACTTAGTTTTCGCAGATCCAGAGTATGTAACTGTACGGAACATCCTGCCCCAGTGTTGGACGGACCATGCGCTGGTGCATTTCTCTCTTACGCCCAAGGTGGGGCAGGTGAGAAATAGGAATCCAGGTGGTGTTAAAAGTACCAGACAATGGTCAAAACTCTTGAGTCAGTCCCCTCTACCTTCACTACTCTCAGAGGGTTTCACCTTAGAGGAAAACGTAGACTTGAGCTACGAAAGGCTTAACCAACGGATCGTGTCCTCCCTAGACTCCTTGGCCCCTTTACGGAAAATCAGAAACAGGCCTATTCCGGCTATGCCATGGTTTTCCGAGGAGTTGCTTCAACTTAAACTCCAATGTAAGCGGGCCGAGCGTACTTGGAGAAAGAACTACCTGGACTCCGATCGGGCTCTCTACAAACAGGCCCTGTCCATCTATAAAGCACAGATTAAATGTGCGAAGGCCAGGTTTTTGGAAGAGTCTTTGCGGGTGGCAGTAAACAAATCACAGACCTTGTTTAAGATTGTGAAGGACCTGTCATGCCCTGCTAGTGCGGCTAATGCTATCTCCACATCTCAGTCTCTGTGCAATTCATTGGCACAGGCCTTTGAGGACAAAATCGCAGCCATTCTGAACAATCTTGGCGCTACATCCAGCAGTAATCCTCAAGGATGTAACGAAACGCATCCCGGGCCTACTATAGAAATAACCCCCAGCTCTGCCAGGTTGGACTGTTTTCCTTCTCCAACTTTTGAGGAATTCTGTTCCTTGGCTCACAGCGTGTCGTCGGGATCACCTTTTGACCCGCTTCCACATAAACACTGGAAGCTGTTCCGGGAAGAACTTTTCCCCCCGCTGTTTGCCATCTGTGATCAGTCCCTGGTTTCAGCACGGGTACCAGACTGCTGGAAATTAGCCGTGGTATCCCCTCTTCTTAAAAAGGACACCTTGGACCCGGCTTGCCCAGCGAATTATCGACCTATCTCCCTGCTCCCGTTTCCAATAAAGATTCTGGAAAAGTGGGTTAGAAAACACCTGTCTAAGTACCTGGAGACCGGGTCCTGCTTGGATGAGGTTCAATTCGGGTTTAGACCGGCCCACTGGACGGAATCAGCGTTGGTGACTGTGCTATACGATCTCGGGACGCGAGCCGACCATGGAAGAGCAGCCTTTTTAGTGCTGCTCAATATGTCGGCCGCGTTCGACACAGTCAGTCACGCAATTCTGATTAAAAGATTAGAGGAAGTAGGGGTGACAGGCCATGCCCTGAAGTGGCTGACATCATACCTTGGAAATCGCCATCAGGTAGTGTCATTGCCACCTTTCAAATCTAACATCAGAAGAGTGGAGCAAGGTGTTCCACAAGGGTCGGCCATCAGCCCTATCCTCTTTAACCTGTACCTGCGGCCCCTGGTTGCGTTGATTAGATCTTTCGGCATAGCGGTGATGAATTACGCGGATGACACTCAACTTGTCTTCTCGCTTGAGGGCAAGGAAGCAGTGGCGCTAGACACCTTCCACCGTTGTATGCTCGCAACTGCGGACTGGCTAAATCAGAATTCGCTGCAGTTTAACAGCTCTAAGACAGAAGTCTTACACTGCACTACTGATCGCGTCCCTAGACCTCTCCCGCCGGACTTTTGGCCGCCTTCCTTCCAGAGCACGACTGTGTCTGCCACCTCGGTCCGTAATCTGGGAGTGATGTTTGGGTCCAACCTCCAACTGGATGCAGCCGTCAATAAAACAGTGAGCACTTGTATGGGACTGCTTCGCATGCTGAGAAAGGTCCTTCCGATGCTTCCCATGGACAGCAGGCCAGAGGTGGTGAGGAGCATTATTGTAAGTCGCTTGGACTACTGTAATGCTCTATTTCTCGGAGCATTACAGGGAACCGGCATTGACCGAGTATCCACAGAGAGGCGAGTCATTATCCGGACTGACGCCTGAGCACCACGCTGAGGGTGCACTGCGTGCATGGCCAATCGCTGCCTGCATTAAAAACCTCATACTCCGCCCGCGCGAAGAGCGGTAAAGCGCCTGAGCACCACGCTGAGGGTGCACTGTGTGCATGGCCAATCGCTGCCTGCATTAAAAATCTCATACTCCGCCCGCACGAAGAGCGGTAAAGCACGGCTATCCGGCGGAAACAAAAACGGGACACGTGTTTCCCAATTAAAAAACCAACATTGCAACTGGATCCCGCTAAGGACCTCTGTGCCATTTCAACCCCTTGCTTGGCGTTTAGATCGTGAATTGCGCCAAACAAACCAAGGAGTGCATGAGACCTCCCACGTGAGGCCTCTCACCTCGAACAATAGAGGCTTTGTTACATTCAGGCATGTTTTCCTTTTATCTTTAAAGTCCTGATGATGATCCCATGCATTAAATGAGCAATAGGGATCGAAACGTCGACACCCAAAAGTGGGGTTACACTTACAATATTGTCAAATGAAAATGTGTAGGCTCCACTTCAGGTGACACTGTTAGTGATCTTGAATTTATCTACAGTGCCCTGCTCTTGCTCCCTTCCTTTGCCTGAAAAAACACCCCTTTCACTCTACTCCTATTTTTCCTCTTTCCTCTTGGTACGGCACAGGCTTGTGTCATGCTATTTCGATTTGTACTGTATATTTGACATTGTGTCTTAAAAATAAATTCCTTTCCCGGCTGGGTCAGGAAACCTTAACCGTATAGTATTCCATTGTGTTCCTATACTGTATTGTATGTATGTTGAATAAGCTAAGTACCTTTGTTTCCTATAACCTATTTCTCGGAGCACCATCTACTCTGATAGGAAAACTGCAACGGGTGCAGAATCTCGCAGCCAAATTAGCGCTTGCTCGTCGCCGCCTTGACTCTTCATCTCAGGCACTAAGGGACCTTCACTGGTTACCGGTCCTTCAGCGGATCGATTTTAAATCTTTATGTATTGTATTCAGGGCCCTTCATGGACAAGGCCCAGTGCCACTACAGAATATGTTCCATTGGTACACTCCGTCCAGACTCCTTCGTTCGGTTTCTGCTTACCTTGCTGTGGTGCCTAAAGTTCTGAGATCGCGGCTGGGCGGCCGATCTTTCAGCTTTACGGCAGCCAGGCTATGGAACGCTCTTCCGCTAGGACTGAGAAGCATGAATGATCTCAATTCCTTTAAGAAAAATTTAAAAACACATCTCTTTCCTAGGGTTGGATCACTTTAGTTCTTGTAAGTCAGCATGGTGCGAAGCTGGTTCCTTCTAGTCAAAGTGCCAGGATACCCGTTGGGTGACAGACATGCGCTATAAAAGAGTACCAATACAATACAATACAATACTCCCTGAGATCTCCTTTGTGCTGATACCACTGCCTGCGAAGGCACCACTGGAGCGCCCTCATGTGCCAGCGTGCATGGTTGATCTGCAGAATGCAGGAAGCAAACAGACCTAGCAGGCGAAGGACCTTCAGGACTGGAACAACCGCTCCATTGTAAAACAAAGGAATCCTTTCCTGAATGTCGAGAATCCTTTGAGGAGGAGAGAATGCTCGACAAACAGTAGTGTCCAGTACTGCCCCTATGAACAGGTTGCGCTGTGAGGGCACCAGGTGAGACTTGGGTACACTTATCGAAAAACCCAACCTGTACAACAACTGAGTTGTCTCTTGCAGATGATGGAGCACCTTCTTTGGAGACTCTGCTTTGGTCAGCCAGTCGTCCAGATATGGGAATACAGGAATCCCTGCCCTCCTGAGATGGGCTGCCACCACTGCCATCACCTTGGTAAAAACTCAAGGTGCAGTAGTAATTCCAAACGGAAGGACCGCAAACTGATAATGTTGCGACCCCACCGTGAAACGGAGATACTTCCCGTGCGACTCCAGGATCGGGATATGAAAATACGCGTCCTGCAAGTCCAGCAACACCATCCAGTCTTCTTCCAGCAGCGCCTGAAGAACCTGCGCAAGGGTAAGCATCTTGAACTTCTCTTGTTTCAGATAAAGATTCAAGATCCTGGGATCCAGGATTGGGCGAAGCTTGCCATCCTTCTTGGGAATCAGGAAATACCGGGAGGAGCATCCCTGACCCCTTTCCTGCTCTGGAACCACCTCTATTGTGCCTTTCTTTAACAAGGTCAGAACTTCCTCCTGTAGGAGACGCAGATGTTCTTCTGAGCAAGCCCCTTGACAAGAAGGGTAATTTTGAGGGAATTCCCGAAAGGGAAGAACATACCCATTTGCCACAAGATTGAGAACACATTGGTCTGTAGTGACCGATTCCCAATCCCGCAGAAAATGGGTAAGCCGACCCCCCACAGGACCAACATGACTGGGAATGGGGAATCTAGGGCTGCTTTGCTGCGGTGATAGGAGGAGAGGTAGAGGAAGAGGAGGAGGAGGGTTGACGACCTCGTGGATGACCTCTGTTTCTTCCCTTATATGATTTATACAGCGTATTTTGTTGCGGCTGCTGCTACTGCTGACGAGGCTGCCCATGCGAGCAAAAGGATGACTTCCCAAATCTTCTGTATCTACGAAAGGAACCTCTGGATTGAGTCTGCAAGCCAAGTGATCTTGCCGTGGCCTTACTATCTTTGAATCTTTCAAGTGCGGCATCAGCCTTCTTACCAAACAGACCTGTACCATCAAATGGTAAGTCCAACAAAGTAGCCTGCACATCCTGAGAAAAGTCTGTAGACTTCAACCAAGCTCCCCTTCCCGTAGCCACTGTAGAGCCCATAATTCTAGCCACAGAGTCAGCCGTATCTAGGCCACTTTGAATGACCTGGCACGCAGCAGCCTGGGTATCATCCAAAACCTCTTGAAAGTTCATCAGACAGTTTTGGCAGCAACTGATTAGAGGAATCCATCAAGGCATGGATATAACTTCCCATCAAGCAAGTTGCATTTGTTGATTTCAGTGCCATGCTTGCAGATGAAAACACCTTCTTAGCAGACTGGTCAATCCGTTTTGACTCCCTGTAAGCTGGAACCTGAGGGAATGCTCCTGCAAGACCTCTTCGAGCAAGCCGCCTGAACTACAAGGCTCTCAGGCAAAGGGTGAGCTGACAACAATTCTGGATCCTCCGGTGCCACCCTATATCTCTGTGCCACAGTCCTGGAGACTGCAGGTGCAGACAAAGGCTTCTTCCAAACCTCTAACACCGGCTCCAGAATTGCCTCATTAAACGGTAACAGAGGCTCAGACACAGAGGCGGAGAATGCAACACTTCAGTCAATAAATTAGACTTAAATTCGGTGGAAGGAAGATTAATATCCAACAATTCAGCAGCTTTTCTCAGAACTGCATGATATGGGGCTACCTCCTTCGAAGGAGCATCTGAACCTGGAGAAAATTTCCACTCAGGGGAAACATCAAGACCACTTGCATCTTTTAATTCTGCAAAAAAGTCCTCAGAATCAGGAAGTTCACCTTCCTCCATCTCCTGCCGATAGCGTGCCTCTTCCACAACTCTTTGGGCCTCCCTCCTGGAACGGATCCTCGGGACTGGAGTCGATGGATCCACATCCGACTCTATCCGATTCGGGACCAGCGTCGAGCGTGGATCTGATGGCGCCGCTTGCGCCGAACAAGGGCGAACAGACGGCACCGGAGATTCTCGGTACGGCGCCGGAGATTCTCGGTACGGCGCCGGAGCCCTCGGCGCCGGAAAATTCCAGGACAGCGTCGCTGGAAGAAAGGGCATAAATGGAGCCTGGGCATATGCCTGAGGAACACCCAAATTGAAGGCAAAAGGATCTGTGGGACCCGTAGGCACATCAGAGTGGTACATGGCCCTCGCAAAGACACCATACATAGCGTTAAGATAGTGTGATGGGTCTTGACCTGGAGCCGGGAAAGGAGGATCATTTCCGGGCGCCGCCTCCGAAGTCAGTGTACCTGGAGTCGGGCCCGTCGGCGCCGACAAAGGAACCTCTTCAGGCTGCTCCTGATCTTCTTGCTCTGGCTCGACTTCATCCGGAACCGAAGAATGAATCGAATCCGAAGGAGCCGACGTCGGTGATCGAGAGACTTCGACTTCGGGAGTCACTTTCTTCTCTGGCGAGGCCGGAATTGAAGGAGTAGGATCGACCTCACCTCTGTGACGTTGATGAGAAGATGACCTCGCGCCGGTTCCTTATCAGAATGACGCCTCGAAGAGTGCTTCTTTTTCTTATGTCTCTTCGACTTCGAATGTCCCGACGCCGACCTCGATCTTCTCTTACTCGTCTTCTTATCCTTCTTCATCTTGGCTATAAATACCTTCGCCTCCCTTTCCTTTACTGCCTTAGAGGTCATCTTCCTGCAGCACGCACATCCATCGACGACGTGATCGGAAGACAAGCACCATACGCAATCCTCGTGCGGGTCTGTGATGGACATCTGCTTACCGCACTCCCTGCAGGGCTTGAAACCAGATTTTCTCCCAGGCATTTTCGAAAGGAAACGAGAAGAACAGACAAGAACAACTATAATAACAATGTTACTACGGAGAGTCCCAAGAAACCGTTGGTGTCGACGGCGCGGAAAAAAGGGAACTGACGTCATCACGCCAAAGAGGCCCTATTATGGACCCAGTGACGTCAGTGGGGTCGCGAGCGGAGTCGTACCCTCTGTGACGTCGTCCATGACCTCGCCGGCGTGGAGAGCTAAAAAAGTTTCCGATTGGCTGCTGCGCAGGGGATATTCCAAGGTGAGGAATCCACTGGCAGATGTATCTAGCAGAAAAATCCAGACTGTCAAAAGTATGTGCGCCCACAGCACTAAAATGGCCAGATGCTTTACCCATGGTATTGATGAGTCTGAGAAGCATTCCTGATAAAAAAAAGACTGGATTATACCCTCATGAAGTTATAATGGAGAGGCAATGAGACAGCCGATTGCACCATCAAATCAACTGATGACTATTACTGATGATCTAGGGTTTGATTATTGCAAAGGATTGGCTGATGTGGTGCGTTCTGTGTCTCATAAGGTTGGAGAAATTGCAACCACAACACTGCAGGAGCAAGCACATGAATTAAGTCCAGGAGAGTGGATTACTGGTGAAAAAGCATGTAAGAAAGTCGTGTCTGAAGCCACGTTGGCATGGGCCATACCAGGAAACACTGGTGACAAAGACATCAGTGAAGTGTGGTGGCTTGCCAAATTGGATACACACAAGTTATACAAGAAGAGTCCCAAGTCCACTTGAAAGATAAGAAGAAGAAGAACAGCAACTGGAAGAGAGTTGGGAAGAGCCAGAGGCTGTAGAGGCAGAGGTCGAGGAATCTAAAGCTGTAGATTCTGAAGCTGATGAACAGGGAAAAAGTCGAATTAAGTGGGCACCAGCTACTGGGGCTTGTAAAACTGCTGTTGAAAGAGATGATGGAGAAGTGTTGAATGAGAATCAAGAGCAAGTGCGACAGAGAAAATAAATGAATAAAAGAGTTTGCAAACTTGATACCGAAGCAGAAGAACCTGTGCAAGTTGAAAAAGCAAGAAAAGGTGATGTGTGGCCAAAGGGAGTGAAAAGACTGAAATACACTCTGAAAAAGAAAACACCAGACACGATAGTTGAGGTATCAAGCCAAACTGAGCAGAGTGAGTCAGAAGAAGATTAGGTTCAGAGAATGAAAAGAGCAAGAGATCCGAACAAGAATACACAGCTCCTGAATGGACATATGTGGGGTTGGAAGAGATTGAGCACACAGATCATAGTAAAGAAAATGCTTGTACAGAACAAAGTGAGGCAAACTATTTTAAACCACCTTAAAAGGATTGTGTAAAGTAAACTGAAAAAATGTAAAAGTTTATTTGGAGGAGTGCAGAGAACTGAAGAAGAATAACAAAATTTGATTAAAGAATTGTGAAGATATTTAAAAAATATAAAGCGGGGGTAAAGAAGGAAGGCTTAAAGAGGCTTAAAGTATTAGATATGGTAGTGGAGGTGAATGCACTAAAGCTTTCCGCGTTAACAGAGGGGTGAGGGGGGTTGCGTCCTAGCCACCTTCCTGTTTTCATTATATATTAATAGCGTATGGGAGGTACTTGCAATGTCAACTAAAGATTTACCACAAATAGGAACGCGCCTAGCCCCGGCCCTCCTATACGCTGACGAGGCCGTTCTTATGGCTTGCACCCCTTAGCTCTACAGTCCTTGGTGTCTAATATTGCACATTACATGAAAGATCTTGGACTCTTAATTAATATAGGGAAAACATACATTATGAAATGTGGGAGGGCAACTAAAAAGTGCAGAGAGATTAATATTGAGGATACTACAATTAGCTTCACTAATACATTTTCTTACCTGGGTGTCTTATTCAATCAAGCTTGCTTATGGTGGTGGGGGGGATCCAAAGCTCTATAGACAATCCGAGTTCAAGCCTGCGGCCCCAGTGATTGAAATTTACAATGTTCAGGCAAGATCAGGGGCTGAACTCTGGGGGCACCGGAAATCTTGCAGCCTAGCAAAGATTGAACACACCTTCTTGCAGACTGGAAAAGACTGTGGTCTGTCCCGGAACTTGAGTTTTACAGAAATGAATTTAGGGAAATCTGACAGGCGTTGCAAGGAAAGAATATTGGGTGGCTCACCCACATTAAGACAACCTGTTATAGGATAGGCCTACCAGAGTTATGGGAGACCCCGGAAATTACCTGCCCAGTGATTCCTAAAACCGAGCTCATTGGCCATTACAAGAATTCCCATTTAGCCTCTTTGCATTTGAGCTCGGAGGTGGGAAGATTGACCACTGAGTTCCTGCAAGTTAAGGTAAACTACAAGAAGGAAGAATTTTTAGATGTGATATTCCCTGCAGTAGCAAGAAAATTGTATATGCAGTTAAGACTGGGCACCCTGCCACTTAGAGTATTTACATGTAAGTGGGATAGCAACAAGTCTAAGGAGTGTCCTGTCTGTGGATTCCATCTGGAGAACGAAATTCATGTTTTGTTTTTCTGCTTCGGGTATCAGGGGGCACGTAGATACTGGATAATGCCTATTTGCAGAAGCTTGGGTTTCCGTCAATGTCTACATGCTTTTAGAGCTTTGAAATATGATACGCACCCCCCCATTGTCTTTGCAGTTTTGCGTTTTCTAAATGTGATGTGGATCAGACGTAGGAAACTAGGAATTGATGCCAGCGTCTAGTATGCTTTTACTTTCTATTTTAATTAATGAAATGTTCGATAATGAATTTCTTGTTTAATTCTGTCTTATGGTGTATATAGCATTGTAATTTTAAATATTCTCTGCAAATGCTATTTTAAATGTGGTTATATTTATTATCTTATTACCTGTATTGTATGTATTTTTATGAACTTTTATGGTCCTTTGAGTCCGAAATAAAGTTATCGAACGAACGCTTATGGAATAAAGCTTTTTCCAACAGAAAGTTACTCTTTAGTAAAGCCTGTATGGCACTTAGATGCTTTGCAAAACGTTTGGGCACTGACCCACCGGAGTTAATGATGAAAATATAGAAAGCCAAGTGCCTGAGTATAGCGACATATGAGGCAAGTCTGTTGGGGTACAAAAATTGCATTGAATTACAAACAGTGGAAAACAAATTTTTTAGATATCTGCTCGCCGTTTGTAAACGCATCTCTGCCTATGTCATGCATGCGGAATTGGGGGCACAATATGTTACAGATATGATAAAGTTACATCTAATACTCCTTTGGCACAAAATCTAGACTTCAGAGTATACAGTACCTAACCAAGCAATTATTAGGGACAGCCTGAAACTGAGTCAGCATAAAGAAATATTATGGTTAAAGTTCGTACAACGCACGCTTAAAGATACAGGATGTAGTGAATACTATGAGAGACCTGACACAATATGCACCATCAGCAAAAAAAGACTAAGAGAGAAAGGACAGAGACATTTAGAGACTCTTAGATCGACACTCGAAGTCACGAAACCTAGTGTGCTAAGGAACCAACTAATTATAACTAAGTTTAACATGCAACCTTATCTTGAATCTGTTCTGCACGCTAGTCATAGATTTATTTTAACCCATCTGAGATTGGATATTATCCATTGATTAGTTACCTTCCCAAAGATGAATAACTGGGCAGCAAATTTGAACCACTGCCCTTGTGATAACTGGCTGGCCCAGGATACATTGCACGTGGTTCTTCTATGCAAGTTTTCCACCAATCCATGGAAAAGATACATCGTCCCTATATTAAAACAGCATGACTTTACTCAATGCCGGCCCGCTTACTTATCCCTGCAATCTTTACCTTCTTTAGAAATATGCTGTAGAATGGTGCCTTTTTTATGGGCGGCTTTTTATATTAGAAAGAATATGGTTTTCACATTATGATCAGACTGAGCTGTACTAAATTTTATATCTTTTTACATGAATTTTTGGTGGGATTTAGAGTTGTGAAATGCAACATTTTCATAGTTATAATTTGTAATTCCTTTTCAGCACATAGGCACTTTACAAAATATGGCCAGATATGACCTCAATTAAACCTGTATACAGAGTGGGTCATGGCTGTATATAACCATGATAGGTCAATATAAATGGTATTTTAAGTTTTCAGTGTAATTTTTAACTGATTAAAGCAGGTCATGTATACTCTTGCATATCTATTTTAGAATGTTGTTTTAATGCTTGTTATGCTTTTTTGGATGTCTTTTATCCATTGAATAAAGATTATTACTACTTACTACTACTGCTTAAAGTGCCTGTCTTGATGGTAACTAATGAGAAACATAATACGTATTGTTTGGTGAGTGAGAAAGTAGATTCTAAAAGTCTTAAAGAAGTCTCACATACTAATATAGAAAAGATGGTAGATGACAGCATTTATCGTCAAGATAATTTAATTAATGATTTTTCATTACATGTTTTTACTAAGCTGTTGTTTGAGGATGTTGATACGATGGATGCAAGAGATTGCTATGTGTGCATACAACTACCATTGTCTATCTCAAAGGGGGTGACTTACCATCACCTACCTTTAACATTTAGCGTGTCTTGTAGTGTTTTAAAGAGCCTATTTTAGGAGAAGGGTAGCTTACAATATTATTATTCTAACATGGACTTAGTATTTTCAGACATTCCCATTAGAAAGAACATGAATAGAGTAAATAGTGCTAAATATGCAGAGCTTATGGAGGAATGTTTCCATTCAACAAAGACAATAGACAAAGACTATGCACATCGAAATAACCTGACTTGTAGCTTACGGTTTGAAGAAATAGAAAAGCTGCTGAGCACATGTACCTCCATGGGCTTATATAGAAGGAAATTATGAAAATAGGGAGACATACGCTGCCATGGCCCTGGATTGGCACAATAGAGGCAAGGATTTAAAACTGCTTATAACTATTATTTCATTGGTTCTATTGAGTGTGATCATACGTACCTAATTACGGGAGAATGGGGAATAAGAGGAGGAACTGATCCTGTCTTTCCAGGAATTTATTATGTGTTTGATAAAAATGCTTATTATAGATTGCCTGTACACAAAAGAAAGAGAGAAGAAAGAGTTAGCGGGCAGGAAAGGAAATTACTATGAAATAATGAAGGATTTAGATGGAATAATGCTAAAACGAGAGAGAACAATTGCTTTCTAAAAGTGATAATTTGTATTGGTAGGTATTTTGGTGATGGCTCAAAAACGCCATCCGAGGGGGGATTGATGAAGCAGGGTTTTCACGAAATGAAACCTGCTCAAATTGAGCGCTCAGTAAAATTTATTAACTGTGTGCAGTGAAAAAATGCGGAAAAGAGTCTAACATGAGGGAAAATGCTGCTGCGAAAGCGCGTACTCAAAGCACCAGAATAGGCCTCAAATGCTTCTGACTAATGAAATAAAAGGACTAATGCTGCTTTTATGCATTTTATTAACGTTTGCTAGGAAAATAATCATAACTCAGGTTGCGTATGGGTAGATGCAACAGAGGGTGGCTGCGTAATGGAAAGCATTTATGCTTGAGTTTGTTTTTCGTAGAAGTATGGTTTTCTGCTCTTCGGGAAACGTTTGGGTTAATGAAAGAAAACGTAGAATGATTTATTTCTATTTTTTTAAATGTATTTATTAATTTTTCAAACAGACATCATAAGCTATGGCACAGCAAAGAACAAACAAAAAGAAGACATTTAAATTGCAAAACAGCATTACTTGAAATTTCCATTGAAAATAAGTTTGGGCCAAAGAATAAGAAGAGAAGAATCGGAATAGAAAGAACTAAACTAGGTATGAGACAGAAAAAAAAAAAAAACCAACAACAAAAAAGAAAAGAAAAAAAGAAAAACCTCTGCTTTATCCAATCCATTCTGTAATTGGATCCCAGATTTTCCGGCCCATATCCCACCTTCTACGGCCTTTTAGGTTATATACAGCTAATTCCATGTTGTAAATGGCCAGCAAGCGTGCCCTCCAGTTAATACATGTAAAGGGGTCAAGGCTAAGCCCTTGAGAAGTTATAATGGTTCTTAGAATAGACATAGCAATAAACAGAAAACTTTCTTCGACTTTGTTCCTCACTGCTCACCGTTGTGTTTGATCAACCGCCAGAATTACAAAAATGGGTGTTAGCAACACTTCTTTGCCTGTGATCTGGGCTAAAAAAATTCAATATCCTGAATATATTTGGACAGTTTGGGGCAGGAAAAAAACATATGAACCGTATTGGCTGCCAGCAAGCAGCATCTGCTGCACAAGTTCCCCTGGCTACTCGACCATCTCGATATCTTCCTAGGAGTATAATATAAGTCAAAAGCTGACATGTAATGTTGGGCCCTCAGCCTACCAGTTATAAAAATCTGGTTGGCCAGTACTAAAGAAGTCTCTAGGTTAGTACCCTCTCGTTCAAATTTCCTGTCCCACCTCTCATTTTGTGTAATTAAGTCATCGGGTAACCCAGAAATAAGTGTTTGATAAATTACCCCAATCCGAGATCTCTTTCCTATTATCTCCAACAGAGGGATTTTGGCAAACTTATCTACTCCTAAGGTTCCTTGCTTAAGTAGGTAACTTCTTATTTGTAAAAACTTAAAGAAGTGTTGAGTAGGGAGCCCATACTTAGCTTGAAGGTCAGAAAAAGAGGCAACTTGGACATCAACAAAAAGATCACCCAGTACATTTATACCTAGAGTGCCCCATCTAATTGGAATCAGATCCTGAAAAATTTAAGGGAGCAGGCCATGTGACAGCAAAGGGGTATGAGCATTAATGTAAGATATGCCAAAACGTCGGCTGATTTTTTCCAAACAGAGTAGGCAGATTGAATGACTTTAAATTTGACTTTTTTATAATAGCTTGGTTCAAGTTTTTTAACCTAACAGTCCCGAGCATCTTCCCCCAATAAAGCTTCAAAGATTGTAGGTCTGAAGAATTCCGGCACCACTTCCTTATCCCCCAACAATAGTATTCCCATTTGCTGCAAAATTGCAGCCCAATGATAAAACAGAAGTGAAGGTAGGCCCCAACAACCCCTTGCCCATGGCAGTATAAGCCATTTGGTGGCTCGTCTGGCTTTATGATACGCCCACACAAATCTAGTACAAGCCCTTTCTGCGCTAGAAATACAGTGTGCTGGAAATTCTTTAGGAATGGTCCTAAATAGATGCAGAAACTTAGGAAATATGGACATTTTAATAACGTTAGAACGGCCATGAAGTGAAAGGTGCAGGTGGTCTAACCTTTCCAAGGTCTGATTCACATCTTTAATTACCGGAGACATGTTAATTTCGGGTATCTGCTCTACAGAAGGGGTGATCTTCACCTACAAGTAAGTAGCAACTGGGGTTGTAGGAAGCCCTTCTGGTTTTGAAAAATCTGAGTGTAGAACTTGGGTTTTATCTACATTGAGCCTATAGCCCAAAACTGCCCCAAATTGCTTGGAGAGATCATAAACTTCTGGGAGGGCAACACTGATATCCTTCGTAAAAATGGCCACATCTTCGGCATAGGCTAGTGAGTTATAAGTCACGCCGTTGACGATCGCAGCCTTTATACATGGACTGTTATCCAGCTTAAACAGAAATGGGTCAATATAAATTGAAAATAAAAGCGGGGAGCAGGGGCAACCCTGCTGGGTTCCTCTACTGATGGAGAAGGGACGAGATTCTTGTTCAGCAATTCTAACAGAGGCTACTGGGGAAAGATAAAGTGCCTGTATGGCTGTAATGAACTCCTGTGGGAATCCCTTACTTCTTAGCAATAGCCATAAAAAAAAACTCAGGAGACCCTGTCGAATGCCTTCTTGGAGTCCAACAGGATCATTGCCAAAGGCTGTTTGCAAACCTGGGCCCAATCAAATAGTGCTATTGCCCGCCTGATGTGATCTGATGTATCCGACCTGGGATGAACCCATGTTGATGGATGGACACCAGGGGGGCAATAACCTTACCTAATCTGAGTGCAATAATTTTAGCGTAAATTTTGCTATCTGCACAAATCAAAGAAATCGGGAAGTAAGATGAGGGGTTAAGTTCTGGTTTGTCTTTCTTCTTAAAAACTATGATAGTTGTCTTATGCCATGAGTCCGGTGTCTGGCCTTTCTGCGCAAGTAAGAACAAGGACTCCAGCTCTGCAAAGAGAGTATGTCTGAATGTACGATAGAATTCAAGAGGCAGTAAGTCAGAGCCTGCCGCCTTTCCTGCTGCCAGAGAGGTTAATGCAACTTCCACCTCCTCCCTGGTTATCGGAGCAGAGAGTTAAACCCTTTGTTCTGGTGTGACCTTAGATGTTAAATAGTCTCCCAGAAATCCCTCCCCAGTTGTAGCAACCTCATTCCCGTCTGGAGAATAAAGTGTTTTGTAGAACTCTTGGAAAACCTCCATTACCTTGCCTGAATGGTCCTGAGTCTGGCCTATTTTGTCGTTGATTTTACAGATCTGATTTGCAGCAGTATTATTTTGAAGCCTTTTAGACAGTAGTCTACTGGTATTTTCACCAAACTCGTAGACGTCCGTTTTATATTGAATACATTTAGCTGCAAGTTCCTCCCTGTAGTATTGAAATAGCCTGTTTTTCACAATAGCTATCTGGCACTGGCATTCCTCTTGTTTGACCTCATCGGCAATTACTCGAATGAGCTCCTCTTCTGCTTCGTGAAGCTGATTAACCCAGCCATTAATCCTCTCTTTAATCATTTTCTGATGATGCAGGGAAAAACTAAGGGCCTACCCCCTCAACGCAGCCTTGAAGGAGTCCCAAACAGTTAGTTGTGGAGCTGTACTCCTGTTTCTACTAAAGAAATTGGTTATCCAGTTTGCCATATAGCTGCAATCTTCTTGATCTAGTAGTAATTTGCGCTCGAATGTCCAGGTTGGCTTTGTTGCTTGACTGGGGGCGTTAGCTGGTACTTGGATTATTAGCGTGTTATGATCTGAGATTAGCCTGAGGTGAAGCTCACAGCTAATACCCTCCTGAATAGAGTCCGAGAAAAAACAATAATCTAACTGAACAAATTTGCTGTGGGGAGCAGAAAAGAAAGTATAACCAGATTTCGTTGGGCACAATTTTTGTCAAACATATACCAAGGCGTGTTCACAAATAAATCCCCGCACAGCTTTAAATGTCTTCCGCTTCCTACCAGAATATGGATCGTTGCCATAAAGATCGAAATTGGAGTTCAAATGTATATTAAAGTCCCCACAGACAATTTTGGGAGAAGACCATAAAGCAAGTTCAATACTCAGGAAGTTCAAAATGGAAGGGTCATCGAGATTGGGGCCGTACAAAGAGCAAATAGTATATGATGAGCCTTTAATTAGTAAATCAACAGTCACCCAGTGGCCTAGATTCTCAGCCTTCAATTGCTTAATGACAGACAGTCCCCGCCTGGCCAATATAGCTACTCCCCTAGTTGTTGTAGCTTGTCGAGTGCATGCAATAACATAGAGGCCCAACTCTTTCAACCAGGCTCGATTGTTCCAGGAGACATGGGGCTCCTGTAAACAAAGTATGTCTATATCCAGATGCCTAATAAGTTTGGAGAAAATGCCCCTCTTTTTTCTGTCATTCAACCCGCAACAGTTTAGAGAACAAATTCGGAAATATTTCCGCCTACCCATTAGCCCTAAATTCTGTCAAAACCGGCACATTGCCCCAAAAACAGAACTGCACAAAATTTCTAATCGGGGTGTACTTACAAATAAGCTTGGTTAAATGCGGATGCAACTAGTTATAACACATTTTGAGCTGCTTGCCATAACTACTTTTGTGTAATGCTGTTACCTGGAATTCGGGAATCAATTGGCGAAGATGCCATCGCAGTTCAACAGTCTTCTGACAAAAGTCAGGGTGCACAAAAAACTACAGCCCCTACCCACTCTGTTACGGTCAGGCCTGGCCAAATCATAAAGGGACTCCCGAGCCAGGAAATTGTTAAGAGATATAAGGATGGCTCGTGGATGACTGACAGCGTGACCCTCAGAGGCACGTTGATTAAAGGGAAAGCGATAAACCCTTTGTATTTGGGTCTTCCAGTCCCATTGCGGGAGATCTGGGAAGGCTTCCTCGAAAAGCTCGATTACAAATTGGCGAGCGTTAGAACCCTCCTGCCCTTCCGGGACGCCCAAAATTCTAAGATTGTTCCGCCTTGAGCGGTTTTCCAAGTCGGTCAGTTTATATACAGTATCATTCTTGGCAGATTGAATAAGCTCAGTTTTTGACTACTGAGAAGCCATTTCATCTTCCAATTGAGAAATCCTAGATTCCGCTTCTCCAATCCTAGCAGAAAAGTCAGAGCACGTCTTGGCTACACGGCGGACCGAATTTTGCAATTTCCTGCAAGCACCTTGTGTCCGAGAGCTTTTAACTCTTGCCTCCTCTCTGTGTGCCATCATCACCTGATATATTGTCGCAAGTGTAATTTCTTCATTACAGAGAGGAGTTGTGTTGGTTCTCAAGGCTACCGCACGGTCCATTGTGCAGTTTTTGTCTAGCAGGTCTGATGTATAGGAATAGTCCCAGGCCATGGCTCCTGAGGTATCCTCTGCCAGAGTGGATCCAGTAGTAGTTGCACTACCTTTTTTAACTGTGTCTGAGTTTAATTGAGACTGGTCCGCGTCACCCTCCCAGTGAAAACTGCTGGTGTCACTCCCATCATCCACCCAATATTTCTCCTGAATATCATCGCCATCAGAAGGTTAAGAGGCATCGGACAAAGATGAAAACTTATCAGCAGTGTCTTCCTCTCTATTAACCACATCGCTGCTTGAGAAATCCCTCTGCTGTGCTGGACAGCAATGAAAACGGTTGTGATCATGACGAGCTCAGCTCTTCATGAGCACAGGAGCACTATACTGCATGACGAGCTGAGCTCGTCATGAGCATAGAAGGAGTTAAGATCATTGTTTTCATATTGACTATTCTGGTCTGCTGCTGTTGGATGAGGATTTGGGTGCCCTAAATGCTCTGAGTCCAGGGCTGCTGCTGTAGCTAAGGGGACTACATTTCCCAGAATACCTTGTGTCTCTTGAGTAAAAGTTAGATCCGTCAGATCAGACTCTAAATTTACTGATGAAACAATCCGGATACTGCCTGAGGCATCACCTGCATCGTTTTGAGTGGCTGTTAATGTACCTGCGGTTTGAGAGGGCAGCTCACTTCCTGTAGTCAGCAAAAGTAAAGAAGGAAGATCGCCACTGACCTGAACAAACAGCACCTCTGAGCAGCAATCTGGAGCAAGCAGTGGTGATTTTGCTTGGATCTACCCCCTTACCGCCCCGGGGGCATTGGATGATGTTTTGACTTTCAAAGGTTGAGACTTGAATAGCGCTGGCAGGGTCTGCTTTACCCGACCAGAGGCAGGCATTTTGGTAGGCTCCACCATGGGTGCAGGCACAGTCAAGAGGATGCCGTCCCCTCTTTTGCTGTCGGTACCAGTATTACCGACATCAGGAGGGGTCTTCGCCTGACAGCTGGAAGCAGGTAGGGAGCCGCGGTCCCTACCGCTTCTGCTTGGTGCTTTCCATGGCACATCAGCCGATGCTGTATACAGTGCTGCGGTGTGAAGTGACACTGGGGCCGCAAACAAGACGCCCTCGAAGATGCCTTGACTGCTGGGAACCAAAAAACAAGGGAGCGGGATGCTCCTGGTCCAGAACGGAAAACACCAGATCATTTGGGGTGTCCGGTTGTGCTCGATCGCCTCAGGTACACAGGTTGGCGTAGATCCTCATCGCAAGTAGACATGTCAGTGGTGGAGAGATAGGGGAGCAGCTCACTCGGCCGACAAAGTGGCTGCCATCTTGCCTCCCTGTGAATGATTTATTTCTAAATGAGAAGGGGAAGGTGGAAGCCAGTTGTCCTTCACAAGTTCTACGTGCCTGCATGAAGAAACAAATCCCATTCATTGAGGAGAAGAACACTTCCTTCAACAATGGCGCGAATGGACAAACACGGCACAAAAGTTGTTACATGAACGAAGGAAATGTGTATTAAGACAGCAGCTCGAATTTGTATTTCCCGGGCTGGAAGTTGATAAAGTAAATAAATAAACAATAAGTTATTCAGCGAAAAGCATATCACGAGAGTGGTGTTTAAGTACACCCCCTTCCTTAACCAATCACATGTAGTGAAATTGTCTGTTCTGATTCAAGTGTGGGTTGGACATTTGGGTTTTAGGGTATAATTGAGGTTCCCGTGGGAAGGGTTAGGTTGATTGCTTTCCTACCTGTTTGGGGAGAAGCCATGTGCTGTCTCCTATTCTTGAGCTGGCTGTTCCTGTCTGCTGATTCATGACTTAGACATTGCCTCTTCACCTCTTCTTGAGGGGCCTTGCTGCTCTCATGGCCAGAGAGTAGTTTTCCTATTTCCAATTGGGTTAGTATAGACAATAAACTGAATTTGCATCATCATTTGCAAATGTATTTTGTCTCTGAACCTTTTGTCTCGTCGCCTTTCCACTCCTTTATGCACTGTCAATGAGATACGAATTGCCTTTTTCTCTAATATTGTTTCATCGAGATGGTCTTTGATTCATGCTGTATTTAGTATCGATTAGCATGTTTTCACATTATTTAAATAAAGCAAATAAACATACAAATGAGTTTGTATTTATTAGAGATGCTTCTTCAAAATGTATGAGTATAACTAGAACTAAATATTAGTTTGCCAAACCCTGTCAACTAAAAAAAATTGCTTCACCACATATGGTATACTAGAAATGAAAATACAAATTGGAAGTAAGTTTGCTATTAGTTTGGAATTAAACTCACCCAGCATGAAGGGACTTGTTGGGTAATGTATTTGGGCCTTGTATGTGGAAAATCATTAGTCTCTGATTGCTGGCTCACAGTCATACAGTAGTTTGCAATGTGCTTCCCAGAGGCCCAAAGAGCAATTGTGGTAAGTTATATTTCTCCACAACGACCTCCATTGTTCCTCCTGTATTGTGTATTCCAGCGTATGCTCCCAAAATGCCATGTGCCGTGGTCGCGGTGAAGGCAGTGTGTGAAGTAAGGAGTACAGAAAAGAAATCATGCCTTTATTCGCTTTTACCCCTTTGGAAAGCGCTCTATTTGTGTTTGTTCCCGCATTGCCTCCTCCCTAACATCTGGCTTTAAAGCCCAATGATGTAGTTGCAAGTAATGGTAGAGTTCGGCGTCGATAGCCGAAAGTCTTGTTTACAATTTTCAAAGATGAGGATGTCCCAATTATAAAATAGGTGGGATAGGGTGAGACAACCCCCCTCCTTCCATGCATCAAAGTGCCCTTGTTGTAGCGCAGGTGGGAAGGCTTGTTTGTAATGTATATGAGTTAACGGGGAGGGAAACTTCGTCCAGTCAGCCATCTTAACCATCTCATCCCAGACTTGTAAGGTTGCTCTCGTGGGTGTACTTATGTATGTTTTAGAAGGATGGCCTGCCTCTGGCCTCCTTAACATGGCCAAAAAAACACCCCCCTGCTATCGCCCTGTCCATATGGAGCCAGTGCTTGTCTGACTCTCTCTCTGGTAGTAGAGATGAAAATCTGGAAGTGCTAGCCCCCCTCATCTCTCGGACACCGCACCAGTTTATAGGGGAGGCTGGCTCTTTTATTTTGCCAGATAAACCTTGTCAGGAGAGTGCAGAGTGATTTCAGGTAATCTCTCCAGAGAAATTGGTAAACTCTGGAATAGGTGCAGGAACTTCAGCAAGATTACCATCTTAAATGCATGTATCCTTCCTATCCATGAGAGGTACTTTGGGCCCCTGCTCTTAAGATCACTCCGTACTTTGCGGAGGAGTGGAGGAAAATTGACCACAAATAAGCTAGCAATCTTGGAAGTAAGCATGATACTGTGATGAACAATAGTTACTTACCTGTAATCTGTCGTTCTGCAGTATTGGTGTCTTTCATAGATTCACATGCCTGAATCATTCCCCGTCGTCGGAGTGGGAGTCCCACGGTTCATAAAAAAGCAATAATATGCCTATAGAAAAACCAAAACCTTGGTAATAACAAACCAGGAAGTAAAGTAGCCCTAAGCTGCAGTGTACAAAACTTCCACACTCATGACTATCCTAGTCATTTTGTATAGACCAAACTGCAGCCAATCAGGTGACAGCACCCACCAGAATGTTCTCCTCGGAGGTTCAGGCTCTCAGATTTTCTCGCACAGGAGTGAAACCAAAATAATTGCCTGAGGGAGCCTCTGAGGGGAGGTGGGTGGGTGCATGTGAATCTATGAAAGACACCAATACTGGAGAACCACAGATTACAGGTAAGTAACTATTGTTCTTCTCCAGTATTGGGGTGTCTTTCATAGATTCACATGCCTGAATCAGAGTAGATTGCAGTACAAAATAACATCATGCTCATTAGACGCGTATTGTATCATAAGATAGATGCAAAAATAGCCAAACAATAATAACATGTAAGAAGCGTCTAAAAAGAGCATAGAGGAGGAGGGAGAACAGAGGCTCACCTATTTGAAAAGATTGCGAAGAACTGCTCTTCCCACCGAAGCATCTGCATCACTGGCCGAGTCCAAACAGTAGTGTCTGGTAAAAGTGTGCCTGCTGGACCAAGTTGCAGCTCTGCAGATCTGAAGAAGAGGCACACCTGCGAAAAGAACGGTGGAAGAGGATACCGCTCTTGTAGAATGCGCTCTTGGTAAAGACTGCAAGGGTCTTCCTGCTTGTTGATGACAGAGTCCAATTGCTGAGGAAACCCATTGGGCTATAGTCTGCTTGGATACCGCGCATCCCTGGCGCAGTCTTCCATAGGCCACAAACAGTTGGTCTGTCTTGCGAATAGTGACTTTTCTTTGAAGGTAGAACTTGAGACATCTCCTGATGTCTAAAGAGTGTAAAGCTCTTTCAGCCGCTGATTGTGGATTTGGAAAAAATGTCTTGAGAATCACCGGCTCATTAAGATGAAAGTCAGATGGAACCTTGGGCATGTACCTAGGATTAGTACGTAGCACCACAGAATCTGAAGTAAATTGCAAGAAAGGAGATTTTGAAGTGAAAGCTTGAATGTCACTGACCCTTTCTAGCTGACGTCAATGCGAAGAGTAAAGAGACCTTCCATGAAAGTAATTTGAGATCAATTTTATGAATGGGTTCAAAGGGGTGACGCATGAGTTGAGCGAGCACCACATTCAAATGCAAAGATGGAGGTGGACGTCGAATTGGAGGAAACATACGGAATAGTCCTTTAAAAAAATGCTGAATTACCCTTGAAGAAAAGAGAGAGTTTGATCCATCCTGACGGAATCTGGAAATGGCTGCCAGAAATACTTTTAGTGTTGAATGTGATAAACCTGATCTAGCCAGATGAAGGAAGAAAGGCAAGATCTGTTCTGGTCTAGAATGGATGGGATGCAGATCAGCAGAGCATCACCAGACACAAAAACGCTTCCATTTGAGCTTGTAGGTTTTAATCGTGGCTGGCGCTCTAGCATTGGCCAGAACTTCCTGACAATCTGCAGGTATGTCTAAGTGGGCGAACTCATTGTGTTGAGGAGCCAATCTGATCATTTCAAGGAAGCTGGGTCCGGATGGCACACTTGGCCCCCTTGAGTGGTCAGGAGATTCGGTATTTGTGGCAGTTGGATTGGACTGCACTCCGAGAGGAGGAGAAGTTAAGTGAACCAATATTGTCAGGCCACCTTGGAGCGATCAGGATTAGACAACATGGTTGTCTCTTCATCTTCCTGATGACCTTGGGGATTAAAGGAATTGGTGGAAAGGCGTATGCAAATATCCGAAACCAGTTAATCGAAAGGGCATCCCTGCATGATTTCTTGTGGGGAATCAAGCTTGCAAAGCGTTGGCATTTCCGGTTCCCATTCGTCGCAAACAAATCCAGGTCGGGGTGACCCCACTTTCGGAATACTCGATCCAGGGTTGGCTGATCGATCTCCCATTCGTGATTGGTTACAGCAGACCTGCTGAGGGAGTCCGCTAGCACATTGGAAACCCCTGGAACATGGATCGCTGAAAGATTGATGTCGTGATCCAGAGCCCAATTCCAAATCTCTTGTGCTTGACGAGATAACAGGGCCGACCTTGTGCCGCCCTGTTTGTTCAGGTAATGCATGCTGGTCGTATTGTCTGTTCGAATTAGAACCGTGGAACCCTTGATGATTGTTTGAAAGGACTTTAGAGCGAGAAAGATGGCTTGTAGCTCTAGGAGGTTTATGTGCCACTTTTTCTGTTGTACGTTCCATTTCCCATTGATTGTCATTCCCTGGAGGTGTGCGCCCCAACCCTCCAGAGAAGCATCCGTGGTAACGATGAATCTGGGCACCTCTGTCAGGAATGCACATCCCACTTGCAGGTTGCGCGTTTGCATCCACCATTGAATGGAGCTCCTCATCCGAGGATTTATGCTGATTATGTCCTCGAATGATCCTACCACCTGCAGCCACTGAAGACTGAGTTCTTCTTGCAAGGGCCTCATCCTTAGACGATTAGTTGGCGATGAGAGGGATACAGGACGAGATCATCCCTAGGAAAGACTTGAACTTGTAAACAGAAACGCACTCTTTTTTTCAGCAATATGGAAGCCATCATGTGGATCGTTATCTGTCTTTCTTTTGAAACAAACACTCGAGCGAGTTGGGATGGAGTCAGATGAGACTTTTTGAAATTTACTGAGAAACCCAGGCTCTGGAAAAGTGACAGGCACCTTTGAACGTGAGCTTCTGCTATGACTAGAGAACTGGCCTTGATCAGGCAGTCGTCCAAATATGGGTACATTTGAATTCCTTGCAATCGAAGATGAGCTGCTACCGGAGCTAACATCTTTGTAAAAACTCTGGGGGCTGAAGGCAGTCCAAAAGGGAGAACTTTGAACTGAAAGTCCCTGCCAGCCACCCTGATCCTTAAAAACTTCCTGTGTCTGGGAAGAATGGGTACATCGAAGTATGCGTCCTGAAGGTCGAGTATTGCCATGCGATCCTCTTCTGAGAGAAACTGGAGGATTTCTTGAAGTGTTAACATCCGGAAGGACATTTTTTTAGGTATTTGTTGAGGGCACGCAGGTCGAGGATGGGGCGCCATTTCCCCGACTTCTTGCGAATTAGGAAAAACCTTGAATAAAATCCTTTCCCTCTTTGCAATCGAGGTACTTTTTTGATTGCTCCTTTTCGAATCATGGTATATATTTGGGTGAACAGCTCTCTTTAGATGAGCTGGCGGTGGACCCTTTGGGGGAGAATTTGGAGGGGGTTTGACAAATTCTAGAATGTGGACCCTGGACACAACGTCCAGGACCCATCTGTCTGTAGTAATCTTCCTCCAATTTGTAAATTTGGCTTGGGTAGAGGTGGTGGCAGGTTGTACGCCTCATTTGCTCTTGTTGGTGTCTCTTCCTCGATAAGAGGATTTCCTTCTTGTCTGGGAATAATTATTTCCTTTCGGACCGTACGTCTGTTGTCTGTACGGTTGGTATCTTTGGTTACCCTGCATGTTGTTATATGAACGCTGCTGTGAGTAACCTCCTGTGTTTGAGAAATTGCCTCTTCCTTTCGCACCATGAAAGGAAGACTTACGGAATTGCAGAGTTCCTAGCGATCATGCTGTTTCTGTGTCCTTCTTTATGGCTTGTAGGCCATGTCCATGATCTTAGACTGGATCTCCCAGTGAAAGGATGTAGATTTTAGCCATCCCTGCCTTCTCAGAACAGCTGCACCCGCCAGCTGTCTGAAACCTGTAGCCGCCACGTCCACTGCAGCATCAATTATTTCAGCTGATGCACATTCACCTTCGTGCAAAATCTTCTTGGCTTCAGACTTCTCAGGCTCCGGAAGCTTCTCAATGTAAGGCGCAATGTCTGACCACATCTGCCTGTCATACCTCCCAAGTATTGCTAGGGCGTTCGCGGTGAGGTTCTGTAAATTACGAATTCGTTCGTGCTCAGCCTCCATTTTGTAGTCGCCGCCATTTTATGTTGCCCTCACTCAGGCAGCGCGGTGAACGCAATGTTTTTGTCGTTTCTGCATTTACGTATCAGGTGGCTTCCTTGATGATGCTCCGGCAGTATACCAAGCCATTTCCAAATTGCATACCATCGCCGAGTCGATTCATCAAGACGAAGGAGATTGGTCTCTTATGGGATGGTTTCGGGGAATACTGTCAACTTGGGGATGGAAGATCTTAACATTCCTTGGGCAATTTTGGCCATCATATTCTCTTGTTGTCTGTGTGTTCAATGCGGTCCTGCAGTTTGTGGCCTACTGGCTACTTTATGTGTGTTGCAACCTGTAACACAGAGGACAGAGAATATTAGGATGATGGTGCAGCAACAGCTTGAGGATTTTATGAACATCGATGCTGATTCCGACTCAGATTAGCATGATGGGTTTGTTCTTGCCTGAGTAATGGCAAAAGGAGGGTCTGAGGTTCTGTAAATTACGAATTCGTTCGTGCTCAGCCTCCATTTTGTAGTTGCCGCCATTTTATGTTGCCCTCACTCAGGCAGCGCGGCAAATGCGATGTTTTTGTCGTTTCTGCATTTACGTGTCAGGTGGCTTCCTTGCCTATGTTTACTGACGAGTGTCAGGGTCTGGCCGAGTACACTAATTCCTGTCTGAGCTGATTAATCCCCGTCCGGACTATTTGTTGGTTCACACCATTGTTTCCTCTAAGCTATCTTATCTGCTGTCCTTCGCTACATGTCTCATGTATTATCCTGTTTCACGACTGTCCTTCTACAACATGCAGCTGTGTTTTCTCTACTTGTAAATCGAATTGTGTGGATTCATTTGTAATTTGCTTAAGGGGTCGAGTGACAAACATAACCGGGAACTTGAGTTGCTTTGGACTTAAAACATTGTCTATAAAGTTTGCCTATAGCTCATGCTCTTGTGTGATTGTATTTTGCATTGTATTGTACCGTATATAAACCTGTGCGCCACGGAGTTAAGTGGCAGTCTCTTTTGAACCTCGTTATACCAACGACTTCTAAGACCACTGTACTAGCTGCAGCTAATAAATACCATTTTCTACGCCAGACGAAGAGTCTGTGTCTCTGTTTCTGACAAGGCAGGTGAATCCCGGGGATTTCAGGCGTACCCTGCGCCGCCGGGCCTTAAGGCTGTGGTTCTCCAACTGGTGCCCAACGTGGGGCGACTTCAGTGGTAGCGGTTGAGCCCGAGGGTCGTGAGGAGCCCCGCAAGAAAATTCCGGAGGAGGCGCACCACGTGATCAACCCCTGTATGTCGGAAGTGAACCGAAGGTCTTTTACAGCGCGGCTACTCCTTTCTGACGGCTGCTGACGACTGCTGCCTTGACTGTCGCCCTGCCTTGGACCCTTCTGATGATGTTTGGTAAAGCGAGTCGATAGACGGACCTTCGCTGGTGTAGGACGATCCTTAGTTAAGTATTTGGTGGGTCGCTCCCACAAAACTTTGTTTTGTTTTGTTTTTGGGATTTTATTCAGGTATTGCAATAGCTGAAGCCAAGGGGTAAGTACGTTTGTACTGTTTCGTTGATTTACACCCCTTGTTGTTTGTGAGCAGTTTAGAGAAGTAGTGATGCCTGGACTGAGTAAGTTTAAAAGAATTTGTTGCTTAGGCTGTACGAGGGATTCCCAGTTGGAGGAATCATGTCCGATCCCTCCAGTTGGAACTCCCACTTATGAGCTTTATTCAAAACATGGTATTGGTCCCATTACCTTTAACGAGACATGGGTCCGATACAGGAAGAATAGTGGAGTTTTGAGATGGCCTCAGAATGGTAGTTTTGACCCCGCCATACTAGATAATTTGGAAACGATTCTGTTTAAAAGAAAAGCCCGGCCGGCAATGTTTGACTCTTTTCGCCTTTGGCGTAAGGAAGCCAAACAGAAAGAAATTAAACAAGCAAAAAAGGATAAGAAGGCACAAGACATGTCAATTATACAGGCTGCTCAGCAGTTTAAAAATAACGAAGTAGACAATGCGAATGAGATACTGGAGAGACAACATCGTATGGCGATAGATAGATGCTATCCGATGTTGCCTGCTTCCTCTCCGGATAAAAGTAAGGAATTAGAAGAAGATTCCCTAATGTCTTGTGTTTTGAATTCACCTCCGCCCTATGCCCAAAATCCTAATGCACCTCCATTACCTCCTCCTATCGCTCAACCAGTGGTTGCTCAATTGCCGATTGTTCAGCAACCGGCTCAGCCTACTAATGGTTCTTTACCTGCCTCTGCTCCATCTTTGCATCCTGTAATTCAGCTCCCACCTCCTCTACCATATCCCACTCTTGCTCCTCAGTCGGCTACGTTTCAGTCTCCGTTGCCTTCTGCATCTGTAATGCCTCCTATTCTCTTAAGGGATTCTACCACCTCACATAGGAGAATAGCAGATGCTGTTTCGAATTTCTTTTCTCCTCTTCTTGGGTCTTTGAATCTATCTCCAGCTTTCTCTAGACGACAATCTCGTTGTCAACTTCCTCTTACAGACGAGAAAGTGGTTTTGGGTTCCCTTGCTCGTAAATGGATTGAGCATGGAGTGGAATATAGTACAAAAGATATTATGAGCTCTTTTCATCAATGGGTAGAGCCCACGCAAAGATATGTTTTTAATGTTATGTGTCAAACTCTTATTAAAGTTTGGGAAGATATGGAGTTAGATACAGTCCCTTCGGAGCTACTAAAGTTACAAGCTGATTTTGATAGAGGTTTTATTGTAGGACCGCGAGTTGAAGAAGCAGTGAATAGACTCGTTGCGTTTTGAGCCATGTTTCTGTCCCTGTCTTTTTCCGAGATGGATCCTACTAATAAACGAGGCATTAAGTATTATCCAATGCGTGAAGTTCCTCCTGTATGGAGAGAAGCGGTGCTCGGTCCACCTCCAGTCCCTGCTCATTTCCAGCGTATATGGGTCCATGAACCCTGGAAAAGGTCGAAAGTATTGGCGCTTAAACAAACTCTTCCAGACCGCCGTAAAAATCCTGCTGGATATTACAAGGAATTGTCTCAAACAGTTGACGCCTGTATTATGAATTTAGCTGATATTGATATGTTATTTGGAAATGTTGTTCCGCAAGCAATATGGGCACGGATTCGTAGGGAGAATCATGTTGGTGAATTAGGTGGTGATTGGGCTGCTATTAGGGCCGCGGATGCGAATCAAGTGGGTGGTGCGAAACCCGAGGATCTGATTACGGCCCTACCAGGCAGAATAATTGACTTGATGAAGACAATGAAGAGACGTTTATTGATCATAGTGGTCAGGATCTGAGTGTAGAGGGTGGCCAGCGGTTGTTTGTAGATAAGTTTGTATATAACTTGCTTCCTGAATTGTCGAATAAATTAAAGAGTTCTGAAAGTGCATGGGCTGTCTCTTCCCCTGCTAAAATATTGGCTATTGCACAGTATTATGAGAATAGGGATAAGGAGGATAAGGAGAAACAAGAGAAGAAAAATAGAGATTTGAAAACGAAGGTACTTTTACAGCAGGCTTATCCTCCGCGTACTTCACAGCCTCAGTATTCTCAACCCCCACAGTTTCAGAAAGTATACCAGAAGTCTGAGGTTTTCGTACCACAACCTTCATTAGGTCCTAATCAATGTGCGTATTGTAGGGAAGAGGGACATTACAAGAATAGTTGTCCAGTTTTATTACAGCGTAATAATGGGATGTCTGCTCCACAAGGTCGTGGTAATTTTCAGACAGGATCTAGAGTTAGAGGACGGGGTGTGTCCTCTCAGGAGCAGCGTTCTTTTCCTCCATCTACTACGAATTACTTTGATCAGCAGAGAGTTCAGTCTACGCAGTATTATAATGATGATTATTGTGCTGAAGATGGGGCTGACGATTTCCATGTCGAATAGGACAGCCATGGACGAAGTGAGGGAGTTGTGTCAATTCCAGTAGATCAAAATGGGCCGTATGTCACTGTCAATACTATGGGTGTTTCAGAACCGTTTCTTTTGGATACTGGTGCGATGAGAAGTTCTATCATGCATTCTAAACTCCCTGGGGCACCTTTGTCTAGCTCAATGAATACCTCTGTAGGATTTTCTGGTGCCCCAGTCCGTAATCTGGTTTCTTGTCCTTTGCCCGTTTCGATTGGTCCTTATGATTTGAATGCTTCACTTATTCTGACAACTGGTTGTGGCGAGAACTTGTTGGGTCTGGATTTGTTGAAAAGACTACATGCAACATTGCATTGTTCCCCTTCTGGCGTGCATCTTACGCTAGGGAAGAAATTGACGTCTTCCATATATTTGTCCCGAGACCAGTTCCCACCTGAGTTGCTTTCTCTTCCTGAAAGTCTTTGGGCTACAGGCCCAAATGACGTGGGTTGTCTTGCCATCCCACCGTATGTTGTCACACTGAAAAAGAATGTTAGAATGCCACGCATTCCCCAATACCGTATTTCTAGTGATGGAGAGAGAGCACTTTTGGCTATTGTTGATGATTTTATTCAGAAAGGTTTGGTTGAAGAAAAGAGAGGCAATGTTTGTAACAGTCCTGTTCTTCTGATTCTTAAGAGAACTGATCCTTCACAGCCTCCTGTTTATGGATTTGTTATTGACCTTAGAGAGGTCAATAAAATCGTTGTGCCTTAGTTTCCTGTTGTTCCGGACATTACAGCTTTGTTGACGATGATTCCTGCTTCGGCAGCTTGGTTTTCAGTCATTGATCTTAAGAATGCTTTCTTTAGTATTCCTATTGCTGAAGAAAGTAGGGATATCTTTGGTTTCTCCCTAGGTGGTCGAAGTTTCCGATTTAAAAGAGCTCCTCAAGGCTATTGTGAAAGTCCCTCCATCTATAGCAAGGCTCTTAAGTCACAACTTGATGCTTTCTCTTTGCCTCCAGGTGCTATGCTTGTTCAGTATGTGGACTATTTGCTGGTGGCTGCTGATACGGAAGATGTGTGTAAGAGTGTGACTGTTGCGTTGTTGCAACATTTGCCTGCTTTACATCATAAGGTGTCACCCTCCAAGTTGCAATATGTCCGCCAAGAGGTTACCTATTTAGGTCATCTCTTGTCGAAGGAGGGAATGCGATTGACCCCAGAACGTATTCATGCTATTTCACAGATGTCTGTACCTACCACACAGAGGGAAGTGCGTGCCTTTTTGGGTATCACTTCCTACTGTAGACAATGGATTCCCAATTTTTCACTTTTGGCTAAACCATTGGTGGCACTAACGTTGAAAGATACGCCCCATCCGCTCCCTTGGACGGATGAATGTCAGAAAAGTTTTGTTGACCTATGTACTGCTCTGTGTTCTGCTCCAGTGTTGGGTACCCCGGATTATAGCAAGTCCTTTATACTATACGTTCACGAGAGAGAAGGTTGTGCATTGTCAGTTTTGACACAACAATTCGGAGATAAGCAGAGGCCATGTGCTTATTTCTCCGCTACGTTAGACCCAGTAGCTAAAGCTTTGCCCAGTTGTCTCAGAGCTACAGCAGCTGCGGCAATTTCTATTAGACAGTCTGCCGGATTAGTGTTGGATAATACACTCATTGTTATGGTTCCACATGCAGTGGATACCTTGCTGAATAGAACAAGAACACAGCACCGCACGAATGCTCGTTTGTCTGGATACGAGTTGACACTTTTAGCGAGTCATGTGCATATTAAAAGATGTAACACGTTAAATCCAGCTACATTGTTGCCACTCCCAGATGAGAAAGATGCTCAAGAAAAACATGATTGTTTTCTTCGAACGGAAGAAGAAACGAAGGGTAGGATTGATCTAAAGGGCACTCCGCTTAAGGACCCAGATGGGATCCTATGGGTGTACGGTTCTTGTTTTAAGCTTCCAAATGGGGAGACTACTTCTACCTATGCTGTCACTACCTTATGCACAATTGTTGAGACGGCACGTATTGGACATAATTCAGCCCAAGCAGCTGAATTAATAGCCTTGACTAGAGCGTCTGTGTTGTCAAAGGGAAAGAGAGTGAATGTGTACACAGATAGCCAGTATGCTTTTGGCGTTGCGCATAGCTTCGGTAAGTTATGGAAGGAGAGAGGATTCTTTACCTCTCACGGGACAAAGATCCAGCATGGTCAGTTAGTGACTGATTTTATTGAGTCACTTACCTTACCTGCACAGATAGCGATCATAAAGTGCAGCGCACATAAGAAAGTCACAGATGATGTGGGTCGTGGAAATGCGTTTGCAGACGAGGTAGCTAAAACTACAGCGAGAAACACCGCTAGCCGAATATATGTGGCAGGTCCTGCAAATTGGGTTAGGGAAATTGGAATGTGCGAAGACACGATTGAGAGTGTGAAAACGATTCAGGGAGACTACTGAGAAGGAATTGAGTACGTGGAAAGAAAATACAGGAATGTTAGACTCGATGGGTTGTTGGACGGAGTTGTCAGAACATCAGCGATGGTTATTACCGGACGCTTATGTATTGCCGGTTGTGACTATGGCTCATGGCCCAGCCCACATTAGTGCGAAAGGCATATGTAAGCTCATGGCTCCTGTGTGGCAGAATGTAGGAATCCCGAAATGTGCAGAGAATGTGGTTAAGCATTGTATTGTTTGTTTACTGCATAACCCAGGAAAGGGTACCCCAACTCCGGCAGGTCATTTTTCTCCCCCGTCATATCCTTTTGAAGTGTTGCAGATCGATTACATTCATATGGATCGCTGCAACAACCTTAAGTATGTTCTGGTGGTGGTATGTGCCTTTTCCCGCTGGATAGAGGCCTACCCCTTGAAAGATAACACTGCATTGTCAACTGCTAAAGTGTTGCTTAAAGAATTCTTCCCCAGATTTGGTTTGCCGCAAATTGTCTGGAGTGACAATGGGAGTGAATTTGTGGGCAAATTATGCAGAAAGTGTGTTCTGGCCTTGGTATTAGACAAACGTTCCATGCGGCAAACCATCCACAGTCAGCGGGTTTAGTTGAGTGTTATAATGGTACACTCAAGCTTAAACTAGCCAAGATTCAAGCCAGTACAGGCCTTGCCTGGCCAGATGCCTTGCCCCTAGCTCTTTTGTCAACCAGAACTACTGTGCACTCTCGTATGGGACTTAGCCCATATGAAGTGGTTTTTGGATGCCCAGCGAATGTTTGGGGTGTCCCTTGTCCCAAGAGATACTCAGATATACCATATCCTTTGTTGACTGACTATTTGCATGATTTGACTACTAAATTGAGTATTATTCGTCAACAGGTACAAAGTGCTCTGCCGGAGGCCTCCACAGACCCAGGTCACACCATTTTGCCCGGTGACTGGGTCTGCATCAAAACTTTTCAACAGACTAAGAACTTGGAGCCTCGTTGGTCTGCGCCTACGCACGTTTTGCTCGTCACCCGCACAGCTGTAAAGGTGGTCGGAAAGCGTAACTGGGTGCATGGCGTGCACTGTAAAAAGGTGCCACTGCCATTACCCTTCGACCAGTGGATCCGTAGTGGTGTAAGGGAATCTGAGTCCGCAGCGGTTCCTTGTTTTGTGCCCTTCAGTGATGCTCAAATTTATGGAACTCAGTCCGAGAAAGTAGATGACGACATTCTTCAAGCTGCTGTGCCTGAGCATCTTCGAATAGATACTACTAATCCAGAAACTCTGTTTAAGGACCAGACCGTGCCCGAGCAAAACACGCTACAACTTGAGACCGAGAGCTGACCAAAGGAACTGAACACTTTGAATACTTTTTTGCTTATTACTTAAAGACATTTTTCTTGGACCTTTTTGCCCTTTTGTTTTATGTGTAATATTTAGTATTAGATGTGTCATCTGTCTCCGTCGCAGGGTCACGGTAGGAGACTCAGACTGTAGCCTGGGTTTTGTTCTTTTAGTAAGTGGCTAGTGCCTCAGGATATACAGAAGTAAGTAGCTGAGTGATAGAGGAAGATTGCCGTGAGCGACATTTTTTTTTTAGATAAAGATGGATGGTACAACAACTATAGGTAGGGAAAATAGGAAGCAGGAAATGAGATTGAAGTATTGTAAATTATTGTGTAGTCGCTTTGGCGTAACTTTGTGTGTTTTTATGCTGTTGTGTATTTTATTAGCCTGCACAGGTTGGACCGTACATGTTCTCCAACAGAGAAATGTTGCTAATTCTACAACTTCTTTGCCTTCTCGTCTTTCTGTCTTCTCTCACAAAATGCATGTTCTACCTCCTCATGAACAGATAAGGAGAGCCGAATATATGAATAATACGTTCATTCAGTTGTTACAAAACACATCAGTTGGCTAATAATATGACTGACTGTTGGGTGTGCGGACTTATGCCACACAATACACAAAAGGGAATGCCGTATTTGGTTCTTCCTTTCTCATATGAAGGTTCAGCTTGGGCCTATTTGACTATGTTTTCAGCTGCATACTACAACAGACTTAGAAACCCTGTAAGGACTTCTGGGAATGGATTGTATTTCAGCCACAGCTCCTTGATTAAAGGTATAGTGGTAATGGCTAAGATTGTAGAGAAGAACAAGATTCCGTTAGACGAGAAAAGAGCTTATGAAGGATGGAACGTTACCCATTATGTTTCTAGCCTTGGTGACAAAACTAGAAAGGGTGAGTTTTCTCCAGTATGGACTGTACCCCATCAAGGTAATTTTTGTCTCCAAGTCAACAGTAAGGAAGCTGACATGAAGCAGAGTTGTTTGTACACCTACATTTTCTCGTACCCTGATTTTCCTCCGTTAGTTCCGTCTCAAGGAACATATTTTGTGTGTAATGATCGAGCTTATACATGGCTCCCTTCCAACTTTTCTGGAACCTGTTATATAGCCTTTCTTCTTTCCCCTACATATACGGCTCCGTCAGACCACCACAGAGTTAGACATAGCCGAGGTGTATTCGATGCCAAGGACACGGTAGAACAAGAGGGAGGAGACTTCCTTAAAGGATTCCTTCCCTTTTGGGGCCCGATGGTCAACAGCAGAAACATCAGGCAATTGGTTTGTGTGGTTGAGACCATTATTAATGTTACTGCTGGTGCGATAGGTAACATTACAGCAGAGCTTCAGGCTTACCGTCTTATGACGTTGCAAAATCGTATTGCGCTAGATGTGATCTTAGCAGACCGAGGAGGCGTCTGTAGATTGATCGGATCTAGCTGCTGCATTTATATTCCAGATGATGCTCCGGCAGCATACCAAGCCATTTCCAAATTGCATACCATCTCCGAGTCGATTCATCAAGACGAAGGAGATTGGTCTCTTATGGGATGGTTTTGGGGAATACTGTCAACTTGGGGATGGAAGATCTTAACATTCCTTGGGGCAATATTCTCTTGTTGTCTGTGTGTTCAATGCGGTCCTGCAGTTTGTGGCCTACTGGCTACTTTATGTGTGTCGCAACCTGTAACACAGAGTACAGAGAATATTAGGATGATGGTGCAGCAACAGCTTGAGGATTTTATGAACATCGATGCTGATTCCGACTCAGATTAGCATGAGTTGGTTTGTTCTTGCCTGAGTAATGGCAAAAGGAGGTTCTGAGGTTCTGTAAATTACGAATTAGTTCGTGCTCAGCCTCCATTTTGTAGTCGCCGCCATTTTATGTTGCCCTCACTCAGGCAGCGCGGCGAACGCAATGTTTTTGTCGTTTCTGCATTTACGTGTTAGGTGGCTTCCTTGCCTATGTATACTGACGAGTGTCAGGGTCTGGCCGAGTACACTAATTCCTGTCTGAGCTGATTAATCCCTGTCCGGACTATTTGTTGGTTCACACCATTGTTTCCTCTAAGTTATCTTATCTGCTGTCCTTCGCTACATGTCTCATGTCTCATGTATTCTCCTGTTTCACGACTGTCCTTCTACAACATGCAGCTGTGTTTTCTCTACATGTAAATCGAATTGTGTGGATTCATTTGTAATTTGCTTAAGGGGTCGAGTGACAAACATAACCCGGAAATTGAGTTGCTTTGGACTTAAAACATTGTCTGTAAAGTTTGCCTATAGCTCATGCTCTTGTGTGATTGTATTTTGCATTGTATTGTACCGTATATAAACTTGTGCGCCACGGAGTTAAGTGGCAGTCTCTTTTGAACCTCGTTATACCAACGACTTCTAAGACCACTGTACTAGCTGCAACTAATAAATACCATCTTCTACGCCAGACGAAGAGTCTGTGTCTCTGTTTCTGACAAGGCAGGTGAATCCTGGGGATTTCAGGCGTACCTTGCGCCGCCGGGCCTTAAGGCTGCGGTTCTCCAGCGGCACGAACAGTAGTTGCTGCTATAGTCGAGACCTTCTTGCCTATTGAGTCGAGACGTCTTCCCTTCCTATCCGGGGAGCAGTGATTTGCGCAGAAGGATTTCTGGTCCTCCTCTGAGCCTCCTGGGCAACAACTGAATCTGCTTTAGCTTGACCAATAAGGCATGCCGGTGAAGTGAGAGGCGCCTTATATTTTTTATCTACTCGAGGTAGAACTGCCGGCAGAGAGGTTGGCGTGGCCATTATCTTCAAACCATCCTTCCAAATAAAGTCAATTATTGGGATGGTCTTCACTTGTCTTTGTGGTTGATCCTTAAAATCATATAGAAAGCATTCATCCTGATTAGCCTCCATGGTGATAAGAAACCTCTTAGTTGCCCTGTCCATAATTTGATGAAAAGTCGCAATGACTACCGGCGGAGAGTCCGCCGCAGGTGGACCAGCTGGAGAAGGAGTTTGTGCTTGATAGTCGTCCCACTCCGACAGTACTGACTTGTCGTCTACCTCGCCTTCTTCTCTTTCCTCATCAGAAGTAACTTCATCCTGGGTGTGATGAGATGGTACTGGCGAGGGAGGTATTGTAGGTTGTGTCTCCGAAGTTGGCAGCGGAGAAGATTGTCTTGGTGTTCTTAATGGTGGCGTAGATGTTTGTGGCATAGGTGTTGAGAGGCATGAATCACCTGATTCTGAAGGTGGGAATTGGCGGTAATAATCACTCAACATATACTGAAGGATATGTAGTAGATCCAATGGCATCTGCGCAGAAGGCACCGACACAGGAGCCCGACTAGAAGGCTCAAGGAATTGTTCCTCTTCTTCGGGTTCTTCATCTTGGTATTTTATAAGCAGCTCAGATGGGCTTCTGGCTGTACGAAAACTTTCATCCTCGTAGGATTCTTCCTCTTCCTCCTCAGAATCTAACAACTGCTCTGACAATTTTAGTGGAGATAGAGCTGTTAGGGAAGATCCACGTCTCTCTAGCAATGAAGCTGTGGTAGACGGTGAAGGAATAGGAATTGTAGATGGCTTAGCTGCCCACACTTGCAGTTCTGTACAAGTTGACAGTGCAGGCGTCGACGGTGCCACCATCGTCGGTGCCGTGGACGGAGAAAAAACAGTATCCGTCTGTGGAACAGCAACATTCGTCAATGGTGTGGCTGTCGACGATACCATCTTCGTCGACGATGATGTCGTCGATGGGAGTGTCTTCATCTTCGTCGACGATGATGTCGTCGACGGGGGTATTTTCTTCGTCGACAGTAACGTCGTCAACGGGAGCGATTTCTTCGTCGACGATGATGTCGTCGACGAGGGTGACGTCGACGGGCGGGTGATCTTCGTCGACGATGAGCTCGTCGACGGTATGACAGTCGTCGACGCCTGTGTCGACGCCGAAGTACTCGTCGATGGTACCTTTATGATCTTCGTCGACGGAGGGGCGTCGACGATCGATGGCACTATCTCCGTTGACGAGATGGGACGAATTGATACGTGAACCAGCGTCGACGGTGAGGAGGCTGAAGACATCACCATAGCTGGTCTTGGTGAGGAGAATGTCACTGTAGATTTTGAAGAAGCGCTGACGTGAAGAGATGTTGACGGTGGAGCTGTCGTCGACGCTGAAGTGGACAAAGTCTTGCTCTGAGGTAATATTTTGTGAGAAGCTGTCTTGGAAGATGATGATGATTTTCCAGTTTTCCTTGGGGGCGTACTAGGACCAGATTTAACAGGTGGAGAAGCCTTTTTTGAAGTAGAAGGCACGCCAGGATCCTGAGCGGATTTGGCTTTCTTCAGCACTTTTGCCCCAGGAGAAGCCTTCTCAACCTCAGCCTTCCTCTTTCTGGAGGACATAGTAGACCCTGAGGCTTTACTCCCTACCTCAAAAACAGGGTTATCCTGGTCCTTGATCTTTTGGAGCCGCAGGAGAAGACGACCCTCTCTGTCCCTGAGGGTTTTCTGAGGAAAGGTTCTGCAGATTTTACACTCCTTTACCTCATGATCTGGATATAAACAATATATACACTTCTTGTGAGGATCCTCCTTAAAAAGCCTTAGCTTCCCTCAAGAATCACAAGCCCTAAAGAGGGATCTTGAAGTAGACATCTTTAGAAGGTAAAAAACCCAACCAAAGTAAGAAGAAACTGAGCAGAGCTCAGGGAGACTCCCTTCACACGACGTGCAGTAGAAAATCTGAGAGCCTGAGCCTCTGAGGAGAACATTCTGGTGGGTGCTGTCGCCTGATTGGCTGCAGTTTGGTCTATACAAAATGACTAGGATAGTCATGAGTGTGGAAGTTTTGTACACTGTAGCTTAGGGCTACTTTACTTCCTGGTTTGTTATTACCAAGGTTTTGGTTTTTCTAAAGGCATATTATTGCTTTTTTATGTACCGTGGGACTCCCACTCCGACGACGGGGAATGATTCAGGCATGTGAATCTATGAAAGACACCCCAATACTGGAGAAAAGTAAGTTCCTTCTGCTTCCACTGAAAGGGGGTCCTGGATCATCAGCATCTCCATCTCCTCGTTGGGTAGCAATAAGTTATGGAGGGAGGATTTTCACATATTTATACGGAAGCCAACTGCTTCCTCAAAGAGTTTAAGTGCTGGACAGGGAGTTTCGGGGATCTGATAGGGTCATTAATATAATCATAGGTGAACAGTGAGATCTTATAATTTACCAACCCAAAGCTAATTTCTTTGATAGCTTGGTGTGCCCTTATCTTTGCTGAGAGAGGTTCTATGCTTGGCTCAAAGAGGAGGGGAGAAAGCGGGCACACTCTCATTTCCCTCTCCAGTGTAAACGCCTCATACCTCACTCTATTTACGATTACTCAGGAGCAGAGAGCCACTTCGGTATCCTGGACCATCGTAATGAAGGACTCGGAAAAGCCAAATCGCCTCAGAGTGCTGAATAAGAAGGGCCAGTCCACCTTGTCAAACTACTTCTCAGCATCGAGAACTAGTAGCACTGCTGGGATATTTTTTTTATTAGCCTTCTTGATTAAGTGTATTAATCTCCGTACATTATTCTGGGTCTGCAGTCACTTAATGAAGCCCAATTGATCTGGGTGGATCAATTTGGACATCAAATCCTCTATACATGTGGCTAGGATCTTGGAGTAGAGCTTTGCGTCAATATTGAGGAGTGCTATGGGGCGGTAGGAACCACAGCTCCGCAACTCCTTACCCAGTTTCGGCAAGACTGTGAAGACCGCCTCTCTCCTTGTTGGCATCATTCTCCTCGTTTTTGCTATATGATTAAAGCGGGAAGTTAGGTGAGGGATCAATTCAGAACTATATGTTTTATAAAAAATGGGCTATCAGGCCATCCAGGCCCGGTGATTTATGTAGCTTTAACGTGTCAATGGCCTGTCTAACCTCTTCCTCGCTAATGGGTTTCCCCAAGAGTTTGTTTTGTATGTGTGTCTCTTGTAGCAGATCTATCCTGTGTAGGTAATCTTGCTGAGCTTGTACGTTGACGTTGTCAGAGGTATATAGGGATAAATAAAACTGCCCAAAGAGGTGTGCCTTTCCCTGGTCCGAAGTTTCCATTTCTTCTGTAGAGAGGTGTAGTTCTCCTATATATTTGTTTTCTCTTCTTATCCTCAACTGTCTTGCTGGGTGTGACCCCACCTTATTACCCTGTGAGTTGGACATTTGCTTAAGCCTGAAGAGCGTGAGCTCTGCTCTATTATCATAGATTGCATTAAGTTTCTCCTTTACTGCTGTCACTTTCCTCTGAAGGGCTAGTGTGGGGGTCTGCTTGTGGGCCTTCTCTAAAAACGTAATTCCTCCTCTAAAATTAATCTCTCCATGGTCCTTTACTTATTTAGGGATGGGTTTAGCGCTGCACAGTGGCCTCTCAGGACAGGCGTAAAGGAATCTCAGTTCTTGGAGGAGGATGGAACCTGTTCAGTTGGAAAAACTCTTGTGACATCCTATCCCTAAGCAAGGCATGGGGAAAAAAAACAACATCTTCTTTCGGCGGAGGGTTGGTTCATTCGAGTAAGACGCCTACAGGTGCATGGTCCGATATGATGATTGAGTGAATATTCACTTCTTTAATTTCGTGCATGAGAGCTTGACCTAGGAACGCATACTCCATCCTGGAATGTGAACAATGGACATGGGAGAAAAATGTGTGGTCGCTATCTCTGAGATGCTGCTCCCTCCATACATCAAGTAAACCCAGATCGTGTATGGCGTGTTTTAAGCCTTTTGTGAAGCTACCCATTTGTGTCCTTTGAGGGCGTGTGCTATCCACACAAAAGTGCCATGTGAGATTAAAGACTTCCATGAGAATTATATCTCCTTCTGCAAAGCCCCCTAGGAGTGTCAACAGAGTTCAGATATGGGTTACTTTATTGGAGTTAGGTCGCTGCAATTCCACAGTCATCCCCTAATTCTCCCTTTGACCATGACCATTCTCGCCTCTTTTTCTGTTTTGCAGCCCTCAGGTTGGAATGTTTATGAGAAATGAAATAAAAGTGCGACTCTTGTGTTTTGTATAAGTGTAAGATTTGGTTATCAGGGTTACATTTTATGTTTTAGCCTATGATCCTCTGATCTTTTAAGGTGGGTCTCTTGTAGTGCCACTATATCATACTGTTGGTATAATAAATATTTCCATAGTTTGTGTCTTTTGACTGGGGGATTAATATTCCATGTGAGAAGCGTAAGTACCATGTGGTAGTCATAGAAGCCCCGCCTGCCTCTGGATCTACCTCTTTCCATATAATTTGTCTCCTCTCTGGCCCAGAACTTGTTCTCCCCCTGCTCCCTGGCATTTCCCCCTCCAGTGCATCACCAGTCTGAACCCTTGACATCTTGTGACTCATATTATCTTATACCCCCTGAGTACCTGCAAACAAAACAGAAGGAAAACAAGCATTTGCAATGCAATAGGTCTCGCATTAGGAAAGTTTGAGCTATTGGTATTGTAAATGACAATTGTTTTATTTATGTGTTGGTTTTGAAAACAGCTAAATTAATAGCTTTGTCATTTACAATGCCAATAGTTTTAACTTTCGCAAATGTGACACCTATAGCATTTGTACTGCAATGTGTGTTGTATTTACGTGACTAAGATGTATTGATATTACAAATGACAATGGCTTTTAATTTTTTTAAATAATTAATACTTAAATAAAAGTTTTTGTAATTTATAATGGCAATAGCTTAAACTTTTGTAAATAACTTTTGTGAAGATTATGTTCAGTGTATTTTATTGTGACGAAAATCCAAGAATAGAAGTGAAATATTAACATTTTTTGTGACATTTGTAATAAAGCTTGAAACATTGAGAGAACATATTTGAACCAGTTGTTGTTGAATGGATGCACAGATTGATGCTGTGGTGGCGCTGAGTGATGCTGTGGCATTCAGTGATGCTGTGGTAGCGCATAGTGATGTTGTGGTGCCCCTGAGTGATGCTGTGGTGATGCGACAGATAGAGTGAGTGCGATAGATAGATAGGTAGAGTTAGTGCGATAGATAGAGTGAGTGCGATAGATAGAGTGCGATAGATAGATAGAGTGAGTGCGATAGATACAGTGAGTGCGATAGATAGATAGAGTGAGTGCAATAGAGTGAGTGCGATAGATAGATAGAGTGAGTGCGATAGATAGATAGAGTGCGATAGATAGGTAGAGGGAGGCCGATAGATAGATCGAGGGAGGCCGATAGACAGATAGAGGGAGGGCGATAGACAGATAGAGGGAGGGAGGCCGATAGATAGAAGGAGGGAGGGCAATAGATAGATAGAGGGAGGGCGATAGATAGAGTGATAGAGTGAGGGCGATAGATAGATAGAGGGAGGGCGACAGATAGAGTGATAGATAGATAGAGTTAGGGCAATAGGGCCGCCCACGACTGTGGAATTTCTGCACATTTGCCAGAAGTTTCACAGTTGCAACTGGTATCTGCACCTACACAAATGTACTCATTTGGCCCATTAGGAAGCACCACGAGAAGAATACAAATAAACTGTGGATGGTGTGGTGTCCTCGTAGGGTCATGTGTGGGTACCGAACAGCCCTAAACATACCTGAACACAAAGGAAAAAACAACAGTCTAGCTTAAAGTTTGTTAACTTAGCATAACATAACAATAGAGCGTCCCAGGATGGTATACAGTACATTAATGTGTGGGTCTACGAAGATGCCAATAACAAAATATAGTGGTTTTAGTATTATGTACATCAGAAGAAGTCCCTTAAATGTGTCATATTGTGTTTAGAACCGTACTCAAAATATGTGTTCCCATCACTTCCAGCATTTAAAGGCAATAGGCTTTATTTGTCCTTCCATTATTGGTGAAATATTTTGAAATATTTGAAACCTTCCAAGAGTGTGCCAGCAAATGATGGCCCACCTAATCCCTGAAAGGGCCAATAAATTTGGAGCTATAATACGGTCCCTACTTTGCAGCCAGACACACACAAACATCGACGTGCATAAAAAATGTTGTAAAATGCAATATCGGTGTGGCGTAACTGCAGCAAACATTTGACCACCGAAGCTGCAAGAAAAATGAGGTATTAAACTCGTTAAAAAACTCTATTTGCACAGTCTAGGGTTGAAACGGCTCCAAGTCATGTGAGTGTGCGGCAGCGCCTACCGCACCGTGCTTCCAGCGCCCTGCAATTACGTGCATTCAGATTTTACAATCTGACCCGTGCCCAATAAATTAATGATGACAGCATCCTCTGCTCCGCGGAGCTAATGATTTGTTCCTGCGTCGCGTGCTGGGTGCCAAGCAATTGTTCGCTGCCTCTACCTCCAACGCAGCACACTATAACACCTTTTGTGTGTGTTCCTGGTGAAACGTTTTGCCTGCTTTTCTTTAAAAAGTCTGAATTTGTTCTCGTAACTAGTTGAATGAGCTTAAAAAGCACTGTGATTTGGATTGATATCTCCTCACCAATAATGTCTCAGTCTTGGGGCTAGATGTAACAATATACTGGTTGGAAAAAGTGGTTGCAAATTATGACCAGTTTTTTATGACCACTATAGAATTTTGTAAACCGACCTATGTATTAATAGGTTGCTTCCTACAATTTCTGAATTGTGGTAGGTCACAAACTGTCTTATCTAATTAATTTTAATTGCGACCCACTCCGACAGGAATGGTGGACTTCAAGGGTCAGTAGACACGGTCTGTGATTGCTTTTAAACAGAGAAGCTGTGTTTTGTTAAAGCAGCCAAATGTTCTCACAAAAAATGAGGCACACACTAAAACAAGTTTATATTCTTGCATTCCGAATCCGCCTGTTTCATAAGTATTTTTATCACAGTGCATTTGGAAAACCCAAAATTGGATGGTCTACTCACACATGGACTTCAGGGAACTCGAGAGCTCTGAAACATTGCGTCAGCAGTGTTACTGTGCTAGAGATGTGCAGGGGGACAAGAGGGGATTTACCACGCACACCACAAAACAGTGTTTTAGGTTTTGAGACACTATGCACATTATTTATGTACATTTTCATCATCATCATTTCAGCTGTAATTTGACATTATAGCTACTGACAAATCATCTTGGAAATCAACGATTTTCTTAATTAACATAAGCAACTGTGTCTGAGCAAAATTGCTTCTTACAGACAATACGAGCTGCATCGCAGGATCTAATTATATTTTTCTAATATAATGCTATTTTAAACATCTCTAAGTAGCCATCTCTTGTCAGTGGCATAACATGCCTCATGCAGCATATTTTTGTAAACATTTGCAGAGATAATAGATCTGGCTAAACACGTATAAGGTCCCAAAGGCGAGACCCATTATGCCAATGCTTGTTTTTGGTAGGTAGGCATCGGAAGATTAAGCGACTTGCCCCGGATCACAGGATGTGGACGCGACCCCGACCCTGAGTCTCGAACCTTGGTTTCCCAGCTCTAAAGTGGCAGTCTAGCCGTCATACCACATCCTCTCCCCATTGCCGGGATTCTCGGGAAAACTTTAAGCCCCAACAGTTTTTCTTTACAAATTACCCACTAGTTTGTGCACTCCATTCTCTGGTCCTCCGGTTTCTTCGGATAGAATCTCCGTCTTCTTTCTGGCACTACCTCTCTCACACTGCACAGCAGCCATATTTACTGCTCAGTCGTAGGAAAGAGACGCTATACATTCCCCGTCCATACGCATGCGCAGGAGGCCATCTTTGAGCATCAAGCCTCGTTCTCAATCTTCCCACAACTTCGTGTTTTAATTTTGTGGAGGGGAGAGGAAGACCTGACCGGAGACCGCAGGCAAGATGTCGATTAAGGAGATGACCGATGCTGTACACTTCTTAAAGCAAAAACTGACGTTGCTGAATTCCGAGGCGCCGAACCAGGAGGGGAAACCTGAGGCTCAGAAGGTGAGTAGGGCGCAGCAAAGATCGTTCACATGAGCGAGAAGGCTCCGTTCGGAATAACGGTGGCGGAAACCCAGCGCGAGGGACGGTGCGCGCGATGCTAACAAAATGGCTGCAGGCACCTGCTTGTGGGGCACATGTGTGAAAGTTGCAGGAGGTGTGTGTGTGCATGCGTGCATGCATGAGTGTGGCTGTATGTGTGTGTTTGCGCACTGGGAATCTGAGGCAGGAGATGGGCACGGCGCTGGCCTGGACGTGCGCGTCCACAAACACCAATCGCCGCGTGTGCCCGACCCCTGTCTCAGAATCCCAGGTGACGTGCGACATTAGTTGTCGAGCAGGACGCAATGCTTCGCATTGCTTTCTCCAGCTCGACCTAAAAAGGTCCCCAAATAATACTGCAAAAGTACTGTTCCTCCCTGGGCACTCTTAAAGTAAACACACTTCAGTAACCATCATTTGGTAATAAGTTCCATAAGAATCTATATATTTAACATATAGGTACAGTCGTATGTACACTATGCACAGTACTTCTGCTTTTGTGGTGCCCACGTAGTGGATATTGTGGGGTTGTATGGTAACCTCTCTTCCCTTTGCAGCACTGTTTATTAACAAGTGTCTGTTAACTTTGCCCAGATTGAGAGTAGTGCGCCCAAGTCTAAACCTGGTTACCAGGATAGTTTGTCTAGTTTAGTACCCAATAAAACGGGTTAGGACAACAGGTCTCAAATTTAGTCCAATAACAAATTAGATGATAGCCATGGAAGGCGATTTGTACCAAAGACGCTACTATGTCTATATCATTGTAATCATGTGCGAGACCCATATTCTGCTGCTACAGAATTATCAGCAACAGTCTCCTATTTTCTGAAGAGTGTTGGAGTTCGGAAGTCTGGCAAATGTTGATGAGGCAGATCCCCCACTGCGGGGCCGAAGTAAGCAACTGTGGGTTACGGTTAGGACCCCTTCGAAGACTTAGTCCCATATATGCTATGTATCATGTTGAAAGCCTCTAAGCTAGTGCTGGTTCCAAGGCCTCATCTCCTCAGCGCATCTTCTGCTTGTGGGACCGTTGGGAGAGTTAGGCCCCCCGGTAGATCTTGTGGGTTCTCTTCCAGATGTTGTGGGTTTGCAAACTGTCTTGCCACTTCCGTGTGGCCCCCGCTAGATCAGCCAGCTCCCTCACGATCGGAGCTGTCCCCCTCATCATCCGCTCGCAATCTGAGCACTGGGGCTGTGGACACAACTATATTGAAGACCAGTGAGTGCCACCTCAACAATTCTCCAGTAGTGCTGTTCACTTTCAGACTTTATCCTGCATTTCTTTTGGAAAGGTAGTTGAGCCATTATGGGTTATGTCCACACGGCCATCTTGGCTGGCCACGCCCCTCCTGTTTGTTTTTCTCTATTTTCTCTGACTGTTTCAAAATCTACATGAAACCAATTTCTACGTGTTCAATGATACCATATTTTCTAATGTTGATCTCCATCATCTTTATTTTATGATCACTGTGTGATCTGTAATTATAACACTAAACGTCCAATGAAATAAACTTGTCTCAAACACATTTTCATGTGTTTAGGAGATATGATATCTTAACCATGAACTTCAACTGCATCTTGCCTCTGGTCTTTATTTATTTGTTGTTTTAAGCTACTTGTTGGAGGAGTAATGTTCAAACTAAGGCAGCATTTTGTGATGACCTCCATGGAATACCTTCAATCCATGATTCTCTATCTTCATATGCACTGCTCAAATCTTGATTATGTTTCCTCCATACTGATTACAATGGTAGAACTGCAGACCCCCTTCGCTGCTGGTTGCTTTTTACCTGTTGACCACACAGTCATCTCCATCATATCATAGCTTGGTGACGTTGTTTCATTTACAAAAGGTATCATCCCCCATTGTCATTCATTATTTGGATTAATCTGTCAACTACAAACATTTAGTGTCTTTACTAGCCCACTTTTGTATGTTGTCCCTTATGTTAATGTTGTTGCATAGGTTTCCATACCTTTTCAGAAGCAGACAGGACATTTTCCAAATACACTGGGACTTTATCTGGTGTCACAAGGCTAAGTATTTGCTTTAGCAGGTTAGAGTTTTCAATGACTTCTGGTTTCGTCACGAGCACAGCTGTTTCATTTGGTGACAGATTTTCAATAAGCACCTTCTAAATATGACAGAAACAAGCATAATATGTTGAAACTGCAGGCCTCTAGCATACGGCAAGCTGTCAAGCAAATACCTTTACATAAAATTCATACATTAATATATATACATAGTTTCTGGAGACAATATGACAACAGACTGTTTGCAGATTTACAACAAATTTTCCTGAGTGTATTTAAAATAGAAACTTCAAATGCATCTACTCTGTGCCATCGAAAGTGCTCCCTTCTAAAAGTCTTGCAACATTTTTACAAAAGCATGTAAGTTGAGTTGTGAAGCACTGATATTACTACTCAAATAAACATATAGTACCAGTATCAATGCTAGACTAAAATCCTACCCTGAATAAAGATGGTGACATACAAGAAAGGAAAGGAAAACAATGATGTAGGGAGAAAAGACTTCCGACAAACCATTTGCCACTGAAAAAATTGTGCAGCAAACAAATGTGGTTTTCAGCTGCACCACTTACTATGCTTAGATTGGGGTACAGGGCTATAAGTTTCGAGACTGAAGCATATGAGAAGAATGCACCCAAATTCTTCACCAGCCATTCCTTTGTTCCATTTGTATTTGATGTACATGAGGAGCCTAAAAAAAAAGTAAGGTTTCATTAAGTACCGAATAATAGGTGTTAAGTCACGCTCTATAATTCTACTAAGTCAGTTGTGCTGATATATATCTCAAATGTGCCTAAAGAAATAAGTCTCAAAACTAAAATTAGTCTAACATGCACCTATGTCAATAACTGGTATATGACGTTACAATGTGGTCTTTACACCGCAATACATTTCAATGTGGTCATTACAATGCAAGTCGTTACAACTACTTGCGCTAGAGGCGCTGGACTTTACAATAGTATGATTTACTATTCCAACTCCAGCCAATGTAAAGGTAGGGAAGGTGTTGAAATAGTAAATCATACTATTCCTTAGTGTAAAGCGCCATCCAGCGCAAGTCGTTGTAATGCCTTGCGTTGTAATGACTACGTTGTAAACGTATTATGGTGTGAAGACTGCGTCGTAATGGATGTCTCCGGTCAATAACAGATTTTGCTGGTCACTGAACTATCCATTTTGGACTTTGTGATCGGGGGACTATTTGAATACTTATTGCTTATGCAAATCGGACATAATGTTCACATCATATTTTTTACAAAGGTCACACCATCTAAATCTAACCTTCTATGTCAGGCCTACCTGTGACGAAGTGTTCTCTTTACCTGTATGCCCCACACTTGCAGTGTGACAGCGAGTAGCACTGGTATTTTACCATATTCCGTTAAAGAACAGCATTAATCAATACATTAATCAAGAATTGCTTATGTGGAAAGTGAGTTATTAACTTCTGTCTAGCTTCAGACTACTTTTTCTTGTAACATTCTCATCTTTTTAAATGGGTGTATTTTCGCTTCTTTCATTTCCTTGGGTAGATATAGTTTAGTTTCTGATATCAGTAATTTACACATGCAGAGAATCATGAAAGTCACTTTAACAATTTTCTTGAAGTGCACCATAAGGTGATAATACATTTTTTTATTCACTAAAAGAATATTTGATACGAACATAATAGAGAATTTCTTTCGAAAATTGGTTTTGCAATGCAGATTCCTATAGTAATTTTTCAATTGTAAGGGTGCGCTAAAGGTCCCACCTAGAATACAGCTGTATTGGAGCATCCCAGAAGTACTGAGGTCGGTAATTCCGGGTGTGAGATTAAAGATGTTGTGCATTCCGCCCAGCAGCGATAAAGTCACAAGCTTCATATTGCAATAAAAAGAATTGTACCTGATTTGTTGAACTGTTGAGAAAGGTATGTTTCACTGAATTCGTAAATGGCACGTTTGTTATTGACATCTAGTTCAAGGACTACATCGCTCAGCTGTTTTATTCTGTAGTCATTAATAAGGGAAAAAAGGAAATATTAAGACTAAATAGAAAACCAATCCATTCACTATTAATTGCAGATATTTGAAGTAGGCATTGAAGACTTTTACTTACATTATTTGGTAGGCATCACATGATATATTAAGTGGTAATCGTGATAGATCGGATTCATCGATGACCCTCAGAAATAGTTCAATGACAATCTGGAAAAGTCTGACCCATTCATTCATATTTTTCAAGCTCCAGTTCATGTTGAGTGCAGATAAAGTGTTGTTCAAAAACTCTTTTTGAGTTGAAAGTGTGAAGAAAGCTGACGCATTACACAAAGTCACATTTGTAGATGAGTTTGAGCTCTATGAAAGGCAAAAAATATATATCAGTGATAAATGCTTGTGATGTGAAGTAGAAGTATGTTTAGAAGATAATGATTTATAGCTGAAAACAGAAACCATTTTAGAAAGGGTATTATTAATTTCTTTTTCGGTTGCTGAGGAGGGTTGATTACTTCAACACTCTGATCACAAACTTTAAAAAAGATAGTAATTTTGGATGAGACGCACAATGTCACTTAGAAATTAGGCTATTTTTAATATATTGATACACCCTGTGTGAATAATACAATACTTACGAGACAAATAGTCATCTTTAAAGTGCTAAGATACTGCAAAAATACTTCAATGTTGTCAAAGTGCAAGATTTGACCCAGAATTAATGTTTTTAATGTTTCATTTTTAAATTCATCCACATATATGGTGATTCCAGCCAGCTCTTCTGCTGTAAGATTACTGGGTATAAACACCTAGAGAAAATAAAGAGCAGTGAATTTCACATTTGAATCTTGAATGAATTCAATATTGAAAGAGTGTTATTATTGATTTATCCTTCAGTGGATATTATTGAAACACATAATTTCATACTCAAAAAGGCAAATTCATGTATTTCTTCTAATGTTTGAAGGTGTATTTAAAATGGCCTACCTTGTTAAAATTACTGTTGAACTGTGCAAGATCTTCAATGTTAGATTGCTGAATGAACTGCATTAGGTTTTCCTCTACCCATAATTTAATGCCTGATGTTTCACACGCGATGCCTGTGCCTGAAATAGAGTTGCGTTAAAGATTAACTCTAGTCTTGTGAAAACTTTTGCATTTTGAAACACCCTAAGTGCGTCTCTTCTTTTGAATGATAATAGCATAAAGTTTGCATCTGCTTTAGTTCTTTTGCACAAGTCATCTTTAGCTCTTGCGAAAATGAAAACAATAAATCTGGCACCTTATAAATAGGAACATGTTTGCTGCTTATGATGAAGGATATTCTGTGTTTGATTTGGTCTGTGGTAGATTTGTACATAATATTAACATTACTTTTACACTATGACACTTTCCTATTATCAAGTTGTCAACACATTACAGAAATTGCTTCTGTTGCGGTTAAGTGGTCAATTTTACACATCAGTGCATCACATGCATGTATGCATCAGGTTCTACTCAACCCTATCCTTAAGTATATGTGTAGACAATTCTTGATCGCTCAATCATATTTGGCTGCTGTTTTGTCCCCCATCATTGTTTTTCTTGTGCATGTGTAATTATGACTAATTTCTAGTTCCTAAAACAATGCATAATTTGTCACTGACAGTTTTCAGCAGCTTTTCCACGAAACTCTGGTGAAGTTTTCAAGACCCAAGGACCAGCCCCAAAGTTCTTACTTGCATAGCCTGTCTTTATTCACCTCTAGTTCTGGATCCCAACCACTAAAACTGGCCCTTCGAGGATGGGTAATACACCAGTTTATGCACTTCCCAAGCCTTCTCCTTCCAAATAACTCAATACGGGATGTGAATACTGACTAGAGAATGCAAGCGGCGATCATGGAAACCTGCATTCCAAACAAAATCTACTCATGGCCAAGGCTTTGGTAGTGCTGTCTGTTGAAGCCTGATGCAGCTGGCACATTAGTCCTACATCTATATGCATGAAACAGCAAATCATAGCCAAGAACAATTAGTCCTACTGTTAAGCAATAGGTCCTCCATCAGGATTCTATTCTTTGATGTGGAGGAAGCCTTTGTCTCAGCCTGTGGTATGAAAATGTCTTGGACAATTGTCGTAATGCAGCTGACACTGCAGACTTTTTATCTAAGATCAACCAAGAGTATCGGGGCTCATTTAGAAATCAGCAGAGTGTTGGCAAGAGCCAAAAACTAGCAAATGACGTGTGCTCCCCTAATTGCGATCCCGCCTGATTGAGCAGTGGGAGATTGCTTTCTTTTTAAATATGGAGCCTCATTTTGATTTCCTATCTAAGAGACTTTGCTGTAGGCTGACCACCACAGGTTCACCCACTTAACAGTCCTGGAACCTCCACTCCACTTAGAATCAGACTTTAAGCATGTTTGTTCTTATGGCGTCATAAAAAGCATGGTCGCTCGAAAGAGGAAATAAAATGATAGCCACATTTAGGGAGAAACCTTCCAGTGCACCAGAGACATTCCTTTCTTGTTTTGCCAAACACAGGTTAAGGGGTTGTATCTGGAAAAACAAAACAATGCCAATTGGAGCCTTCCTAACATATGGGGGTAGCACTGTTGCCCAGAAATTCTCCACCACAGTGATGGGGAACCCTAAGCATGTTATGGTAGCATTCATTTGCCAGACTGCAGTGTAGCATCCTCTGCCAGCAGCATGGCAGATGGCCCACTGTCCTCTCATCTGCTAACTTTGCTGATAAAATCTCTAGATGAAAAGACAACCATTATCCAAAATGAGAGGGAGGTAAAATGGATACATACAGGGGGAAATTGCTCAAATGCTTACTTCCCGAGACAGTGTAAAACTAATGCCATCAAGGAAAGCTGTGGCAAGAGTTTGACAGGTACACTTCTTGGTGCAGAGATTATGCCCAGCAGGAGTTTAAGGCCTGAACCTGCCGGTCTCCTAGAATCGTTTTTTTATACTCTTTGTAAGGGTATAGGGGTCAAGGTTCTACTCCATTTTAAACATCTGTCATGTAAGATAATTTATCTCCCTTCAAAACCTCAATATTCTGCCTTTGGCTCAAGTGTTAACAGGTATCCCAAACAACAAACACATGTGCTCTATATAACAGAGGCACACATAAGAAATAGGAGGTACTGCATTTAATTTTGGGAAGCCAACATTCCCAGTTACGAACACTGCCAGTTGGCCTCAGTGTCACCTGCTAGTATTGTCGGAACCCTTTCTGCAGTTGTAGTAGGCCTATCGCCTCTCATATGTTGATGAGTGCTTTGAATGGAACAGCATGAAGGCAGTGATTGTGTACGTCCTTGCTCCTTTTATCCAGTTTGAGATGAACTACCCTGAATCGTTCTTGCTACCTGTGGTTATTAGTAGGCCAGGGCGGATTTTGCAGAGTCGCAGTATTCGGAGCTCCACGTAGTGCTAAAAAAACTCTGCCATGCTATGCAGAGCTCAGTGAGCGGCGGTGTCCAATACATCACGCATTTTGTGCAAATTTTTGTGCCGAAAGTGTCACTTCCCTGTAAAATCAGTGTGAACGAAATCACGTGGACCACCAGAGAGCACTTCTTCCACTCAAGTAGATTTCCTACTCGAGCGGCAGCTTCTTCAACGAGAGCTGCAGCTTTCTCAATGCGAGTGGTTGCGACCCACCACAACCGCCTTTATTCAGAAATATCGCTGGGAGGTGGTCTAGCGTTCAAATTCTCTAGCTTGCTTTCACCAACTTAACTTCTCTCAGCATCTCTTCACATAGTTTTTCTCAGATCCACACAGAGGGTGGAGTGGGCACAACTCCACAAACTTTGCCTCCCCCTATTTATTAGGGTAATTCTGGGCACCATCCTAGAAAATGCCTTCAAATAAAAGGTAATGGATATCAGTCAGAGAGTGGATCACTTTCTGATTATTGACCATGGGATGTCCTTTTGGTACCAGATAACACCCGTTGCCAATGTGGCTATAGTTTCACAGGTACATTGGTGGATTCAGATGTCACAGCTGAACTCGTATGATAGGTGCTCAGCTATCACAGAGTGCCTCTCTGCAGTGTGTCCTCAGCCGTCAGCAGAGTGGGTCAGTGAGAGGGTGAATCAAGAATGAACTCTAGCTTTCACCTAATGTTCAGACATATCATATTCAGTGAGTGTTTTTTCATGTCTGTTTAGATCCAAGAAACCATGCATATTGATCAAAATCGGACACACTTTACACCTTTTCAGCACCTATGTTTTGGAATAATACAGGACATTGATGTGTGATATAATAATGATCATAACAGAAAATGATATAGCCATAAACAATTGCCTTTGCAGTTTACTGTACCTGTGTTAGGAGATTTTTTAGATTCTTGGCTTAGAAATTCCTTGATATAAAATCTGTAGACATCCACTTTTGAGTCAGTTGTTAGAGAAATGTACTGCATGTCAAATCCTTTCAGTCTGCAAAAGATATATGAACAGCTTTAATATTTTACCATTTTCTACCAGTTGACATTTGATTGCAATTAGTTACCATTGCTGCGGTATAAGCTGAAAGCAGATTCAACTTTGTATAACATGTCAATCTACAGAATTCTTTCTAAGGATTTGATTCCAGCAAATTTAATCTCAGTTGTTTCTTGTAGAAAGCAAATCCAAATACTTACATTTCATGGTAGGAGTCGCAAGTAATATTTTTTGGTAGTTGATGAAGATGGGTTGCATTGAAGCTTCCCAACAATTCAAACAGATACGTTTGAAAGAACTGTTTCCAATCATTCAGGGTGAAAGACGAGAAGTTGGAGCTCACATTTTCCAAAATAACTGTTATTAAGATCTGTTTTATTGTGTTGATTTGGGAAACACTGAGATTTTCCTGAAAAAAATGAAAAGTACAAGTTATATTTTTAATAAATAAACAAACTCTGAATTATTTCTTTAAACTAACAAACACAATAATGCTATTTCCAAGAAGAGGTTGTTTAGGTAGACATTTTCAAGGAGGAGTGCAGTTTGGTCACATAAATATGGTGATAATTAAACAACACTATTGCAATTGCTTAGTAGAAAGATATTGCTCTATAAATAATGGCAAGGTGTTTAAACACTGAAGGAAGTCAGGAGAGTAGATAAAACACAAAGGTTTAATTCCTTAATCAGTTCTGCTTTGCTGCTGGAACATCATGTATGCCCTCCATCCCCTTATTTAGAGGAGTATTTCATAAATATTTTACGGAGGAATAACAATGGCCTAAATAATTTGTTTTGTATTACCTGTTTGTTTTTCTACATTTTATCTGAATATTTCAAAATCGATATTAAACATGTCTCTACATGTTCTATGATACTGTATTTTGTAATGTTGCTCTCCATCTTCTTTATTTTCTTATCATTGTATGATATGCAATTATAACACTAACGTCCAATAAAATCAACTTTTCTCAAACAGTTTTATGTCTTAAGGGTATTTAGTATCTTTACCATGAACTTCTTCTGCTTGCCTCTGGTGTCTACATATTAGTTGTTGTAAGCTACGTGCAGGAGGATTAATGTTCAAACTAAGAGAGCAATTTGAAATGACCTCTGTGGAACACCTTCAATCTATGATTCTCTCACTTCATATACAATGCTCCCCTCTTGGTTATGTTTGCAGCAGCGGGCGGCAGTAAGAGTTCCTGCAGGGTGGTGATGAGGGGAGGGGCAGGGTGGGGGATAGTAATGTATGGATTACGGAGTTTAACAGGTGAGTAAACATATAAATAAATAAAACGAATTTCAATGCGCGCACTGCATCGCATTTGGTGATGCAGTGCACGCAACAAAATTATTTTTATTTATTTACATGTTTACTTACCTGTTAAACTCTGTAATTAATACATTACAAAACCCCACCCTTCCTCTCCCCCTTCCCACGTCACCGCCCTGCAGTAACTCCTACTGCCGACCGCGGCTGTATGTTTGTTCTATGAAGATTACAATGGTAGAACGGCAGAACCCCTTTCTATTGGTTGTTGCTTTCGACCTGTTCACCACACAGTCATCTTCATCATATTATGTCTTTGTGACATTGTTTCAATTACAAAAGGTTTCATCCCCCATTGTCATTCATTATTTGGGTTCATTTGTCAACTACAAACTTTTAGTGTTTTTACTAGCCCACTATTTTATGTTGTCCCTTAAATTGATGTCATTGCATAGGTTTCCATACCTTTCCAGAAGCAGACAGGATATTTTCCAAATACACTGGGACTTCATCTGCTGTCACAAGGCTAAGTATTTGCTTTAGCAGTGTAGAGTTGTTGATGACGTCTGGTTTCGTCAAGAGCACAGCTGTTTCATTTGGTGATAGATTTTCAGTGAGCAGCTCCTGAATATGACAGAAACAAGCATACAATGTTCAAACTGCCAGGACTCTAGCATGTAGCAAGCTTTAAAGCAAATAACTGTACTTAAAATTCATACATTAACATATATACATAGTTTCTGGAGTCAGTATGACACCAGACTGATTGCAGATTTAAAACAAATTCCATTGAGTGTATTTAAAATAGAAACTTCAAGTGCATCTACTTTGTGTTATAGAAAGTGCTCCCGTCTAAATGTCTGGCCATTCTTTTATAAAAGCGTGTAAGTTAACTTGAGGAGCACTATTATTCTTATTCGAAGAAACATATAGTGCTGGTATCAATGCTAGGAAAATCCTGCTAATTTAAGCTACTGATCCTGCCCTGAATAAAGATGGTGACATACAAGAAAGTAAATGAAAAGAATGATGTAGTGAGAAAAGACTTCAGACAACCCATCTGCTACTGGTGAAATTGTGCTGCAAAGAAATATGTTTTTCAGTGGCACCACTTACTATGCTTAGATTGGGGTACAGGGCTATAAGTTTCGAGACTGAAGCATAGGAGAAGAAGGCCCCCAAATTCTTCACTAGCCATTCCTTTGTTCCGTTTGTATTTGATGCGCATGCAGAACCTAAACAAAATAAAGGTTTCATTAAGCACTGAATAACAGGTTTTAAGGCATTGTGATGAATTTGCAATGAAAGCAGAATATTTAACAGCTGCTCTATAAGTCAGTTGCACTTATATATATCTCAAATGTGCCTAAAGAAAGAAGTCTCAAAACCAAAGTTGGTCAAAAATGCACCTATGTCAATAACAGATTTTGCCAGCCACTGAACTGTCCGTTTTGGACTTTGTGATTAAGGGGAGCATTTGAATACTTTTTTGATGCAAATCCAACATAATGTTCACATCATATTTTTTACAAAGGGGACAGCATCTAAATCTAACCTTTTATATGAGGAAGTGTACTATTTACCTGTATGGCCCACACTAGCAGTGTGACAGCGAGTAGCACTGGTATTTTACCATATTCCATTGTAGATTAATAAAATTATATTTTTGTGAGAACAGCATTAATCAATACATTTTAGAGAATTTCTTATGTGGAAAGTGAGTTATTAACTTCTGTCTAGCTTCAGACTACTTTTTGTTGTAACATTCTCATCTTTTTAAATGGGTGTATTTTCGCTTCTTTCATTTCCTTGGGTAGATATAGTTTAGTTTCTGATATCAGTAATTTACACATGCAGAGAATTATGAAAGTCACTTTAACAATGTTCTTGAAGTGCACCATAAGGTGATAATACATTTTTTTATTCACTAAAAGAATATTCGATAGGAACATAATAGAGAATTTCTTTCGAAAATTGGTTTTGCAATGCAGATTCCTATAGTAATTTTTCAATTGTAAGGGTGCGCTAAAGGTCCCACCTAGAATACAGCTGTATTGGAGCATCCCAGAAGTACTGAGGTCTGTAATTCCGGGTGTGAGATTAAAGATGTTGTACATTCCGCCCAGCAGCGATAAAGTCACAAGCTTCATATTGCAATAAAAAGAATTGTACCTGATTTGTTGAACTGTTGAGAAAGGTATGTTTCACTGAATTCGTAAATGGCATGTTTGTTATTGACATCGAGTTCAAGGACTACATCGCTCAGCTGTTTTATTCTGTAGTCATTAATAAGGGAAAAAAGGAAATATTAAGACTAAATAGAAAACCAATCCATTCACTATTAATTGCAGATATTCGAAGTAGGCATTGAAGACTTTTACTTACATTATTTGGTAGGCTTCACATGGTATATTAAGTGGTAATCGTGATAGATCGGATTCATCGATGACCCTCAGAAATAGTTCAATGACAATCTGGAAAAGTCTGACCCATTCATTCATATTTTTCAAGCTCCAGTTCATGTTGAGTGCAGATAAAGTGTTGTTCAAAAACTCTTTTTGAGTTGAAAGTGTGAAGAAAGCGGACGCATTACACAAAGTCACATTTGTAGATGAGTTTGAGCTCTATGAAAGGCAAAAAATATATATCAGTGATAAATGCTTGTAATGTGAAGTAGAAGTATGTTTAGAAGATAATGATTTATAGCTGAAAACAGAAACCATTTTAGAAAGGGTATTATTAATTTCTTTTTCGGTTGCTGAGGAGGATTGATTACTTCAACACTCTGATCACAAACTTTAAAAAAGATAGTAATTTTGGATGAGACGCACAATGTCACTTAGAAATTAGGCTATTTTTTAAATATTGATACACCCTGTGTGAATAATACAATACTTACGAGACAAATAGTCATCTTTAAAGTGCTAAGATACTGCAAAAATACTTCATTGTTGTCAAAGTGCAAGATTTGACCCAGAATTATTGTTTTTAATGTTTCATTTTTAAATTCATCCACATATATGGTGATTCCAGCCAGCTCTTCTGCTGTAAGATTACTGGGTATAAACACCTAGAGAAAATAAAGAGCAGTGAATTTCACATTTGAATCTTGAATGAATTCAATATTGAAAGAGTGTTATTATTGATTTATCCTTCCGTGGATATCATTGAAACACATAATTTCATACTCAAAAAGGCAAATTCATGTATTTCTTCTAATGTTTGAAGGTGTATTTAAAATGGCCTACCTTGTTAAAATTACTGTTGAACTGTGCAAGATCTTCAATGTTAGATTGCTGAATGAACTGCATTAGGTTTTCCTCAACCCATAATTTAATGCCTGATGTTTCACACGCGATGCCTGTGCCTGAAATAGAGTTGCGTTAAAGATTAACTCTAGTCTTGTGAAAACTTTTGCATTTTGAAACACCCTAAGTGCGTCTCTTCTTTTGAATGATAATAGCATAAAGTTTGCATTTGCTTTGGTTCTTTTGCACAAGTCATCTTTAGCTCTTGCGAAAATGAAAACAATAAATCTGGCACCTTATAAATAGGAACATGTTTGCTGCTTATGATGAAGGATATTCTGTGTTTGATTTGGTCTGTGGTAGATTTGTACATAATATTAACATTACTTTTACACTATGACACTTTCCTATTATCAAGTTGTCAACACATTAAAGAAATTGCTTCTGTTGCGGTTAAGTGGACAATTTTACACATCAGTGCATCACATGCATGTATGCATCAGGTTCTACTCAACCCTATCCTTAAGTATATGTGTAGACAATCCTTGATCGCTCAATCATATTTGGCTGCTGTTTTGTCCCCCATCATTGTTTTTCTTGTGCATGTGTAATTATAACTAATTTCTAGTTCCAAAAACAATGCATAATTTGTCACTGACGGTTTTCAGCAGCTTTTCCACGTAACTCTGGTGACGTTTTCAAGACCCAAGGACCAGCCCCAAAGTTCTTACTTGCATAGCCTGTCTTTATTCACCTCTAGTTCTGGATCCCAACCACTAAAACTGGCCCTTCAAGGATGGGCAATACACCAGTTTATGCACTTCCCAAGCCTTCTCCTTCCAAATAACTCAATACGGGATGCGAATACTGACTAGAGAATGCAAGCGGCGATCATAGAAACCTGCATTCCAAACAAAATCTACTCATGGCCAAGGCTTTGGTAGTGCTGTCTGTTGAAGCCTGATGCAGCTGGCACATTAGTCCTACATCTATATGCATGAAACAGCAAATCATAGCCAAGAACGATTAGTCCTACTGTTAAGCAATAGGTCCTCCATCAGGATTCTATTTTTTGATGTGGAGGAAGCCTTTGTCTCAGCCTGTGGTATGAAAACGTCTTGGACAATTGTCGTAATGCAGCTGACACTGCAGACTTTTTATCTAAGATCAACCAAGAGTATCGGGGCTCATTTAGAACTCAGCAGAGTGTTGGCAAGAGCCAAAAACTAGCAAATGACGTGTGCTCCCCTAATTGCAATCCCGCCTGATTGAGCAGTGGGAGATTGCTTTCTTTTTAAATATGGAGCCTCATTTTGATTTCCTATCTAAGAGACTTTGCTGTAGGCTGACCACCACAGGTTCACCCACTTAACAGTCCTGGAACCTCCACTCCACTTAGAACCAGACTTTAAGCATGTTTGTTCTTATGGCGTCATAAAAAGCATGGTCGCTCGAAAGAGGAAATAAAATGATAGCCACATTTAGGGAGAAACCTTCCAGTGCACCAGAGACATTCCTTTCTTGTTTTGCCAAACACAGGTTAAGGGGTTGTATCTGGAAAAACAAAACAATGCCAATTGGAGCCTTCCTAACATATGGGGGTAGCACTGTTGCCCAGAAATTCTCCACCACAGTGATGGGGAACCCTAAGCATGTTATGGTAGCATTCATTTGCCAGACTGCAGTGTAGCATCCTCTGCCAGCAGCATGGCAGATGGCCCACTGTCCTCTCATCTGCTAACTTTGCTGATAAAATCTCTAGATGAAAAGACAACCATTCTCCAAAATGAGAGGGAGGTAAAATGGATACATACAGGGGGAAATTGCTCAAATGCTTACTTCCCGAGACAGTGTAAAACTAATGCCATCAAGGAAAGCTGTGGCAAGAGTTTGACAGGTACACTTCTTTGTGCAGAGATTATGCCCAGCAAGAGTTTAAGGCCTGAACCTGCCGGTCTCCTAGAATCTTATTTATACTCTTTGTAAGGGTATAGGGGTCAAGGTTCTACTCCATTTTAAACATCTGTCATGTAAGCTAATTTATCTCCCTTCAAAACCTCAATATTCTGGCTTTGGCTCAAGTGTTAACAGGTATCCCAAACAACAAACACATGTGCTCTATATAACAGAGGCACACATAAGAAATAGGAGGTACTGCATTTAATTTTGGGAAGCCAACATTCCCAGTTAAGAACACTGCCAGTTGGCCTCAGTGTCACCTGCTAGTATTGTCGGAACCCTTTCTGCAGTTGTAGTAGGCCTATCGCCTCTCATATGTTGATGAGTGCTTTGAATGGAACAGCATGAAGGCAGTGATTGTGTACGTCCTTGCTCCTTTTATCCAGTTTGAGATGAACTACCCTGAATCGTTCTTGCTACCTGTGGTTATTAGTAGGCCAGGGCGGATTTTGCAGAGTCGCAGTATTCGGAGCTCCACGTAGTGCTAAAAAAACTCTGCCATGCTATGCAGAGCTCAGTGAGCGGCGGTGTCCAATACATCACGCATTTTGTGCAAATTTTTTGTGCCGAAAGTGTCACTTCCCTGTAAAATCAGCGTGAACGAAATCACGTGGAGCACCAGAGAGCGCTTCTTCCACTCAAGTAGATTTCCTACTCGAGCGGCAGCTTCTTCAACGAGAGCTGCAGCTTTCTCAATGCAAGTGGTTGCGACCCACCACAACCACCTTTATTCAGAAATCTCGCTGGGAGGTGGTCTAGCGTTCAAATTCTCTAGCTTGCTTTCACCAACTTAACTTCTCTCAGCATCTCTTCACATAGTTTTTCGCAGATCCGCACAGAGGGTGGAGTGGGCACAACTCCACAAACTTTGCCTCCCCCTATTTATTAGGGTAATTCTGGGCACCATCCTGGAAAATGCCTTCAAATAAAAGGTAATGGATATCAGGCAGAGAGTGGATCACTTTCTGATTATTGACCATGGGATGTCCTTTTGGTACCAGATAACACCCGTTGCCAATGTGGCTATAGTTTCACAGGTACATTGGTGGATTCAGATGTCACAGCTGAACTCGTATGATAGGTGCTCAGCTATCACAGAGTGCCTCTCTGCAGTGTGTCCTCAGCCGTCAGCAGAGTGGGTCAGTGAGAGGGTGAATCAAGAATGAACTCTAGCTTTCACCTAATGTTCAGACATATGATATTCAGTGAGTGGTTTTTCATGTCTGTTTAGATCCAAGAAACCATGCAAATTGATCAAAATCGGACACACTTTACACCTTTTCAGCACCTATGTTTTGGAATAATACAGGACATTGATGTGTGATATAACAATGATCATAACAGAAAATGATATAGCCATAAACAATTGCCTTTGCAGTTTACTGTACCTGTGTTAGGAGATTTTTTAGATTCTTGGCTTAGAAATTCCTTGATATAAAATCTGTAGACATCCACTTTTGAGTCAGTTGTTAGAGAAATGTACTGCATGTCAAATCCTTTCAGTCTGCAAAAGATATATGAACAGCTTTAATATTTTACCATTTTCTACCAGTTGACATTTGATTGCAATTAGTTACCATTGCTGCGGTATAAGCTGAAAGCAGATTCAACTTTGTATAACATGTCAATCTACAGAATTCTTTCTAAGGATTTGATTCCAGCAAATTTAATCTCAGTTGTTTCTTGTAGAAAGCAAATCCAAATACTTACATTTCATGGTAGGAGTCGCAAGTAATATTTTTTGGTAGTTGATGAAGATGGGTTGCATTGAAGCTTCCCAACAATTCAAACAGATACGTTTGAAAGAACTGTTTCCAATCATTCGGGGTGAAAGACGAGAAGTTGGAGCTCACATTTTCCAAAATAACTGTTATTAAGATCTGTTTTATTGTGTTGATTTGGGAAACACTGAGATTTTCCTGAAAAAAATGAAAAGTACAAGTTATATTTTTAATAAACAAACAAACTCTGAATTATTTCTTTAAACTAACAAACACAATAATGGTATTTCCAAGAAGAGGTTGTTCAGGTAGACATTTTCAAGGAGGAGTGCAGTTTGGTCACATAAATATGGTGAAAATTAAACAACACTATTGCAATTGCTTAGTAGAAAGATATTGCTCTATAAATAATGGCAAGGTGTTTAAACACCGAAGGAAGTCAGGAGAGTAGATAAAACACAAAGGTTTCATTCCTTAATCAGTTCTGCTTTGCTGCTGGAACATCATGTATGCCCTCCATCCCCTCATTTAGAGGAGTATTTCATAAATATTTTACGGAGGAATACCAAGGCCTAAATAATTTGTTTTGTATTACCTGTTTGTTTTTCTACATTTTATCTGAATATTTCAAAATCGATATTAAACATGTCTCCACATGTTCTATGATACTGTATTTTGTAATGTTGCTCTCCATCTTCTTTATTTTATCATTGTATGATCTGCAATTATAACACTAAACGTCCAATAAAATCAACTTTTCTCAAACAGTTTTATGTGTTAAGGATATTTAGTATCTTTACCATGAACTTCTTCTGCTTGACTCTGGTGTCTACATATTAGTTGTTGTAAGCTACGTGCAGGAGGATTAATGTTCAAACTAAGAGAGCAATTTGAAATGACCTCTGTGGAACACCTTCAATCTATGATTCTCTCACTTCATATACACTGCTCCACTCTTGGTTATGTTTGCAGACGCGGACGGCAGTAGGAGTTCCTGCAGGGTGGCGACGAGGGGAGGGGCAGGGTGGGGGATAGTAATGTATGGATTACGAGTTTAACAGGTAAGTAAATATATAAATAAATAAAACGAATTTCAATGCGCGCACTGCATTGCATTTGGAGATGCAGTGCATGCAACAAAATTCTTTATATTTATATACATGTTTACTTACCTGTTAAACTCTGTAATTAATACATTACTAAACCCCACCCTTCCTCTCCCCCTCCCCACGTCACCGCCCTGCAGGAACTCCTACTGCCGACCGCGGCTGTATGTTTGTTCTATGAAGATTACAATGGTAGAACGGCAGAACCCCTTTCTATTGGTGGTTGCTTTCGACCTGTTCACCACACAGTCATCTTCATCATATTATGGCTTTGTGACATTGTTTCAATTACAAAAGGTTTCATCCCCCATTGTCATTCATTATTTGGGTTCATTTGTCAACTACAAACTTTTAGTGTTTTTACTAGCCCACTATTTTATGTTGTCCCTTAAGTTGATGTCATTGCATAGGTTTCCATACCTGTTCAGAAGCAGACAGGATATTTTCCAAATACTCTGGGACTTCATCTGCTGTCACAAGGCTAAGTATTTGCTTTAGCAGTGTAGAGTTGTTGATGACGTCTGGTTTCGTCAAGAGCACAGCTGTTTCATTTGGTGATAGATTTTCAGTGAGCAGCTCCTGAATATGACAGAAACAAGCATACAATGTTGAAACTGCCAGGACTCTAGCATGTAGCAAGCTTTAAAGCAAATAACTGTACATAAAATTCATACATTAACATATATACATAGTTTCTGGAGTCAGTATGACACCAGACTGATTGCAGATTTAAAACAAATTCCATTGAGTGTATTTAAAATAGAAACTTCAAGTGCATCTACTTTGTGTTATAGAAAGTGCTCCCGTCTAAACGTCTTGCCATTCTTTTATAAAAGCGTGTAAGTTAACTTGAGGAACACTATTATTCTTATTCGAAGAAACATATAGTGCTGGTATCAATGCTAGGAAAATCCTGCTAATTTAAGCTACTGATCCTGCCCTGAATAAAGATGGTGACATACAAGAAAGTAAATGAAAAGAATGATGTAGTGAGAAAAGACTTCAGACAACCCATCTGCTACTGGTGAAATTGTGCTGCAAAGAAATATGTTTTTCAGTGGCACCACTTACTATGCTTAGATTGGGGTACAGGGCTATAAGTTTCGAGACTGAAGCATAGGAGAAGAAGGCCCCCAAATTCTTCACTAGCCATTCCTTTGTTCCGTTTGTATTTGATGCGCATGCGGAGCCTAAACAAAAGAAAGGTTTCATTAAGCACTGAATAACAGGTTTTAAGGCATTGCGATGAATTTGCAATGAAAGCAGAATATTTAACAGCTGCTCTATAAGTCAGTTGCACTTATATATATCTCAAATGTGCCTAAAGAAAGAAGTCTCAAAACCAAAGTTGGTCAAAAATGCACCTATGTCAATAACAGATTTTGCCAGCCACTGAACTGTCCGTTTTGGACTTTGTGATTAAGGGGACCATTTGAATACTTTTTTGATGCAAATCTAACATAATGTTCACATCATATTTTTTACTAAGGGGACAGCATCTAAATCTAACCTTTTATATGAGGAAGTGTACTATTTACCTGTATGGCCCACACTAGCAGTGTGACAGCGAGTAGCACTGGTATTTTACCATATTCCATTGTAGATTAATAACATTATATTTTTGTGAGAACAGCATTAATCAATACATTTTAGAGAATTTCTTATGTGGAAAGTGAGTTATTAACTTCTGTCTAGCTTCAGACTACTTTTTGTTATAACATTCTCATCTTTTTAAATGGGTGTATTTTCGCTTCTTTCATTTCCTTGGGTAGATATAGTTTAGTTTCTGATATCAGTAATTTACACATGCAGAGAATCATGAAAGTCACTTTAACAATTTTCTTGAAGTGCACCATAAGGTGATAATACATTTTTTTATTCACTAAAAGAATATTCGATAGGAACATAATAGAGAATTTCTTTCGAAAATTGGTTTTGCAATGCAGATTCCTATAGTAATTTTTCAATTGTAAGGGTGCGCTAAAGGTCCCACCTAGAATACAGCTGTATTGGAGCATCCCAGAAGTACTGAGGTCTGTAATTCCGGGTGTGAGATTAAAGATGTTGTACATTCCGCCCAGCAGCGATAAAATCACAAGCTTCATATTGCAATAAAAAGAATTGTACCTGATTTGTTGAACTGTTGAGAAAGGTATGTTTCACTGAATTCGTAAATGGCACGTTTGTTATTGACATCGAGTTCAAGGACTACATCGCTCAGCTGTTTTATTCTGTAGTCATTAATGAGGGAAAAAAAGGAAATATTAAGACTAAGTAGAAAACCAATCCATTCACTATTAATTGCAGATATTTGAAGTAGGCATTGAAGACTTTTACTTACATTATTTGGTAGGCTTCACATGGTATATTAAGTGGTAATCGTGATAGATCGGATTCATCGATGACCCTCAGAAATAGTTCAATGACAATCTGGAAAAGTCTGACCCATTCATTCATATTTTTCAAGCTCCAGTTCATGTTGAGTGCAGATAAAGTGTTGTTCAAAAACTCTTTTTGAGTTGAAAGTGTGAAGAAAGCTGACGGATTACACAAAGTCACATTTGTAGATGAGTTTGAGCTCTATGAAAGGCAAAAAATATATATCAGTGATAAATGCTTGTGATGTGAAGTAGAAGTATGTTTAGAAGATAATGATTTATAGCTGAAAACAGAAACCATTTTAGAAAGGGTATTATTAATTTCTTTTTCGGTTGCTGAGGAGGGTTGATTACTTCAACACTCTGATCACAAACTTTAAAAAAGATAGTAATTTTGGATGAGACGCACAATGTCACTTAGAAATTAGGCTACTTTTAAAATATTGATACACCCTGTGTGAATAATACAATACTTACGAGACAAATAGTCATCTTTAAAGTGCTAAGATACTGCAAAAATACTTCAGTGTTGTCAAAGTGCAAGATTTGACCCAGAATTATTGTTTTTAATGTTTCATTTTTAAATTCATCCACATATATGGTGATTCCAGCCAGCTCTTCTGCTGTAAGATTACTGGGTATAAACACCTAGAGAAAATAAAGAGCAGTGAATTTCACATTTGAATCTTGAATGAATTCAATATTGAAAGAGTGTTATTATTGATTTATCCTTCAGTGGATATCATTGAAACACATAATTTCATACTCAAAAAGGCAAATTCATGTATTTCTTCTAATGTTTGAAGGTGTATTTAAAATGGCCTACCTTGTTAAAATTACTGTTGAACTGTGCAAGATCTTCAATGTTAGATTGCTGAATGAACTGCATTAGGTTTTCCTCTACCCATAATTTAATGCCTGATGTTTCACACGCGATGCCTGTGCCTGAAATAGAGTTGCGTTAAAGATTAACTCTAGTCTTGTGAAAACTTTTGCATTTTGAAACACCCTAAGTGCGTCTCTTCTTTTGAATGATAATAGCATAAAGTTTACATCTGCTTTAGTTCTTTTGCACAAGTCATCTTTAGCTCTTGCGAAAATGAAAAAAATTAAATCTGGCACCTTATAAATAGGAACATGTTTGCTGCTTATGATGAAGGATATTCTGTGTTTGATTTGGTCTGTGGTAGATTTGTACATAATATTAACATTACTTTTACACTATGACACTTTCCTATTATCAAGTTGTCAACACATTACAGAAATAGCTTCTGTTGCGGTTAAGTGGTCAATTTTACACATCAGTGCATCACATGCATGTATGCATCAGGTTCTACTCAACCCTATCCTTAAGTATATGTGTAGACAATCCTTGATCGCTCAATCATATTTGGCTGCTGTTTTGTCCCCCATCATTGTTTTTCTTGTGCATGTGTAATTATGACTAATTTCTAGTTCCTAAAACAATGCATAATTTGTCACTGACGGTTTTCAGCAGCTTCTCCGCGTAACTCTGGTGACGTTTTCAAGACCCAAGGACCAGCCCCAAAGTTCTTACTTGCATATCCTGTCTTTATTCACCTCTAGTTCTGAATCCCAACCACTAAAACTGGCCCTTCAAGGATGGGCAATACACCAGTTTATGCACTTCCCAAGCCTTCTCCTTCCAAATAACTCCATACGGGATGCGAATACTGACTAGAGAATGCAAGCGGCGATCATAGAAACCTGCATTCCAAACAAAATCTACTCATGGCCAAGGCTTTGGTAGTGCTGTCTGTTGAAGCCTGATACAGCTGGCACATTAGTCCTACATCTATATGCATGAAACAGCAAATCATAGCCAAGAACTATTAGTCCTACTGTTAAGCAATAGGTCCTCCATCAGGATTCTATTCTTTGATGTGGAGGAAGCCTTTGTCTCAGCCTGTGGTATGAAAATGTCTTGGACAATTGTCGTAATGCAGCTGACACTGCAGACTTTTTATCTAAGATCAACCAAGAGTATCGGGGCTCATTTAGAAATCAGCAGAGTGTTGGCAAGAGCCAAAAACTAGCAAATGACGTGTGCTCCCCTAATTGCGATCCCGCCTGATTGAGCAGTGGGAGATTGCTTTCTTTTTAAATATGGAGCCTCATTTTGATTTCCTATCTAAGAGACTTTGCTGTAGGCTGACCACCACAGGTTCACCCACTTAACAGTCCTGGAACCTCCACTCCACTTAGAATCAGACTTTAAGCATGTTTGTTCTTATGGCGTCATAAAAAGCATGGTCGCTCGAAAGAGGAAATAAAATGATAGCCAAATTTAGGGAGAAACCTTCCAGTGCACCAGAGACATTCCTTTCTTGTTTTGCCAAACACAGGTTAAGGGGTTGTATCTGGAAAAACAAAACAATGCCAATTGGAGCCTTCCTAACATATGGGGGTAGCACTGTTGCCCAGAAATTCTCCACCACAGTGATGGGGAACCCTAAGCATGTTATGGTAGCATTCATTTGCCAGACTGCAGTGTAGCATCCTCTGCCAGCAGCATGGCAGATGGCCCACTGTCCTCTCATCTGCTAACTTTGCTGATAAAATCTCTAGATGAAAAGACAACCATTATCCAAAATGAGAGGGAGGTAAAATGGATACATACGGGGGGAAATTGCTCAAATGCTTACTTCCCAAGACAGTGTAAAACTAATGCCATCAAGGAAAGCTGTGGCAAGAGTTTGACAGGCACACTTCTTTGTGCAGAGATTATGCCCAGCAAGAGTTTAAGGCCTGAACCTGCCGGTCTCCTAGAATCTTATTTATACTCTTTGTAAGGGTATAGGGGTCAAGGTTCTACTCCATTTTAAACATCTGTCATGTAAGCTAATTTATCTCCCTTCAAAACCTCAATATTCTGGCTTTGGCTCAAGTGTTAACAGGTATCCCAAACAACAAACACATGTGCTCTATATAACAGAGGCACACATAAGAAATAGGAGGTACTGCATTTAATTTTGGGAAGCCAACATTCCCAGATAAGAACACTGCCAGTTGGCCTCAGTGTCACCTGCTAGTATTGTCGGAACCCTTTCTGCAGTTGTAGTAGGCCTATCGCCTCTCATATGTTGATGAGTGCTTTGAATGGAACAGCATGAAGGCAGTGATTGTGTACGTCCTTGCTCCTTTTATCCAGTTTGAGATGAACTACCCTGAATCGTTCTTGCTACCTGTGGTTATTAGTAGGCCAGGGCGGATTTTGCAGAGTCGCAGTATTCGGAGCTCCACGTAGTGCTAAAAAAACTCTGCCATGCTATGCAGAGCTCAGTGAGCGGCGGTGTCCAATACATCACGCATTTTGTGCAAATTTTTTGTGCCGAAAGTGTCACTTCCCTGTAAAATCAGCGTGAATGAAATCACGTGGAGCACCAGAGAGCGCTTCTTCCGCTCAAGTAGATTTCCTACTCGAGCAGCAGCTTCTTCAACGAGAGCTGCAGCTTTCTCAATGCGAGTGGTTGCGACCCACCACAACCACCTTTATTCAGAAATCTCGCTGGGAGGTGGTCTAGCGTTCAAATTCTCTAGCTTGCTTTCACCAACTTAACTTCTCTCAGCATCTCTTCACATAGTTTTTCGCAGATCCGCACAGAGCGTGGAGTGGGCACAACTCCACAAACTTTGCCTCCCCCTATTTATTAGGGTAATTCTGGGCACCATCCTGGAAAATGCCTTCAAATAAAAGGTAATGGATATCAGGCAGAGAGTGGATCACTTTCTGATTATTGACCATGGGATGTCCTTTTGGTACCAGATAACACCCGTTGCCAATGTGTCTATAGTTTCACAGGTACATTGGTGGATTCAGATGTCACAGCTGAACTTGTATGATAGGTGCTCAGCTATCACAGAGTGCCTCTCTGCAGTGTGTCCTCAGCCGTCAGCAGAGTGGGTCAGTGAGAGGGTGAATCAAGAATGAACTCTAGCTTTCACCTAATGTTCAGACATATGATATTCAGTGAGTGTTTTTTCATGTCTGTTTAGATCCAAGAAACCATGCATATTGATCACAATCGGACACACTTTACACCTTTTCAGCACCTATGTTTTGGAATAATACAGGACATTGATGTGTGATATAACAATGATCATAACAGAAAATGATATAGCCATAAACAATTGCCTTTGCAGTTTACTGTACCTGTGTTAGGAGATTTTTTAGATTCTTGGCTTAGAAATTCCTTGATATAAAATCTGTAGACATCCACTTTTGAGTCAGTTGTTAGAGAAATGTACTGCATGTCAAATCCTTTCAGTCTGCAAAAGATATATGAACAGCTTTCATATTTTACCATTTTCTACCAGTTGACATTTGATTGCAATTAGTTACCATTGCTGCGGTATAAGCTGAAAGCAGATTCAACTTTGTATAACATGTCAATCTACAGAATTCTTTCTAAGGATTTGATTCCAGCAAATTTAATCTCAGTTGTTTCTTGTAGAAAGCAAATCCAAATACTTACATTTCATGGTAGGAGTCACAAGTAATATTTTTTGGTAGTTGATGAAGATGGGTTGCATTGAAGCTTCCCAACAATTCAAACAGATACGTTTGAAAGAACTGTTTCCAATCATTCGGGGTGAAAGACGAGAAGTTGGAGCTCACATTTTCCAAAATAACTGTTATTAAGATCTGTTTTATTGTGTTGATTTGGGAAACACTGAGATTTTCCTGAAAAAAATGAAAAGTACAGGTTATATTTTTAATAAACAAACAAACTCTGAATTATTTCTTTAAACTAACAAACACAATAATGCTATTTCCAAGAAGAGGTTGTTCAGGTAGACATTTTCAAGGAGGAGTGCAGTTTGGTCACATAAATATGGTGATAATTAAACAACACTATTGCAATTGCTTAGTAGAAAGATATTGCTCTATAAATAATGGCAAGGTGTTTAAACACCGAAGGAAGTCAGGAGAGTAGATAAAACACAAAGGTTTAATTCCTTAATCAGTTCTGCTTTGCTGCTGGAACATCATGTATGCCCTCCATCCCCTTATTTAGAGGAGTATTTCATAAATATTTTACGGAGGAATACCAAGGCCTAAATAATTTGTTTTGTATTACCTGTTTGTTTTTCTACATTTTATCTGAATATTTCAAAATCGATATTAAACATGTCTCTACATGTTCTATGATACTGTATTTTGTAATGTTGCTCTCCATCTTCTTTATTTTATCATTGTATGATCTGCAATTATAACACTAAACGTCCAATAAAATCAACTTTTCTCAAACAGTTTTATGTGTTAAGGATATTTAGTATCTTTACCATGAACTTCTTCTGCTTGCCTCTGGTGTCTACATATTAGTTGTTGTAAGCTACGTGCAGGAGGATTAATGTTCAAACTAAGAGAGCAATTTGAAATGACCTCTGTGGAACACCTTCAATCTATGATTCTCTCACTTCATATACACTGCTCCACTCTTGGTTATGTTTGCAGCCGCGGACGGCAGTAGGAGTTCCTGCAGGGTGGTGACGAGGGGAGGGGCAGGGTGGGGGATAGTAATGTATGGATTACGGAGTTTAACAGGTAAGTAAACATATAAATAAATAAAACGAATTTCAATGCGCGCACTGCATCGCATTTGGTGATGCAGTGCACTCAACAAAATTCTTTTTATTTATTTACATGTTTAATTACCTGTTAAACTCTGTAATTAATACATTACTAAACCCCACCCTTCCTCTCCCCCTCCCCACGTCACCGCCCTGCTGGAACTCCTACTGCCGACCGCGGCTGTATGTTTGTTCTATGAAGATTACAATGGTAGAACGGCAGAACCCCTTTCTATTGGTGGTTGCTTTCGACCTGTTCACCACACAGTCATCTTCATCATATTATGGCTTTGTGACATTGTTTCAATTACAAAAGGTTTCATCCCCCATTGTCATTCATTATTTGGGTTCATTTGTCAACTTCAAACTTTTAGTGTTTTTACTAGCCCACTATTTTATGTTGTCCCTTAAGTTGATGTCATTGCATAGGTTTCCATACCTTTTCAGAAGCAGACAGGATATTTTCCAAATACACTGGGACTTCATCTGCTGTCACAAGGCTAAGTATTTGCTTTAGCAGTGTAGAGTTGTTGATGACGTCTGGTTTCGTCAAGAGCACAGCTGTTTCATGTGGTGATAGATTTTCAGTGAGCAGCTCCTGAATATGACAGAAACAAGCATACAATGTTGAAACTGCCAGGACTCTAGCATGTAGCAAGCTTTAAAGCACATAACTGTACATAAAATTCATACATTAACATATATACATAGTTTCTGGAGTCAGTATGACACCAGACTGATTGCAGATTTAAAACAAATTCCATTGAGTGTATTTAAAATAGAAACTTCAAGTGCATCTACTTTGTGTTATAGAAAGTGCTCCCGTCTAAATGTCTTGCCATTCTTTTATAAAAGCGTGTAAGTTAACTTGAGGAGCACTATTATTCTTATTCGAAGAAACATATAGTGCTGGTATCAATGCTAGGAAAATCCTGCTAATTTAAGCTACTGATCCTGCCCTGAATAAAGATGGTGACATACAAGAAAGTAAATGAAAAGAATGATGTAGTGAGAAAAGACTTCAGACAACCCATCTGCTACTGGTGAAATTGTGCTGCAAAGAAATATGTTTTTCAGTGGCACCACTTACTATGCTTAGATTGGGGTACAGGGCTATAAGTTTCGAGACTGAAGCATAGGAGAAGAAGGCCCCCAAATTCTTCACTAGCCATTCCTTTGTTCCGTTTGTATTTGATGCGCATGCAGAGCCTAAACAAAAGAAAGGTTTCATTAAGCACTGAATAACAGGTTTTAAGGCATTGTGATGAATTTGCCTGAATGTTTTTAATATCTGTGATTTAAAACGGAAAATCGACTTTTTAAAAATTTGCTACTCGCATTCTTGCACGCATAATCACCACACTTCAGATTGGTGTAGAATAGCCGTAGGAGACGCATCTCGGACTGCTGATTCGTCTTCCCTCTGATTGCAAGGGGGAGGACACCACTTCCTGCTAGAACTGCTTGGCGGTTAGCGCTCTAGCAGCTGGGTCTCTCTGGGCTATTTAGGCTGAGCCTGACTTTCACGCGCTGCGGTAAGGGGTAGTGGCAGTTCCTCCTGACCCGCTAGCTCTCCAGAGGCTATAGCATTGAGCCTGCGCTCCAACCACATGTAAATTGTGATTTGCCTGAATGTTTTTAATATCTGTGATTTAAAACGGAAAATCGACTTTTTTTAAATTTGCTACTCGCATTCTTGCACGCATAATCACCACACTTCAGATTGGTGTAGAATAGCCGTAGGAGACGCATCTCGGACTGCTGATTCGTCTTCCCTCTGATTGCAAGGGGGAGGACACCACTTCCTGCTAGAACTGCTTGGCGGTTAGCGCTCTAGCAGCTGGGTCTCTCGGGGCTATTTAGCCCTCGCCCCCAGTGAGCGCGCAGCAGGCGCGCGCAGTGGAGCCGAAGCTACGCCGAAGAGTAGCCAAAGAGTAGCCCGTCTGCGCCCGTCCGCGACTGGACGGGGCCAGGGGCCATCCACTCTGCTCCTTTTTCTTGCTACTCTATCGTTCACCATGGCTACACCTGAAGACTCTCGTATCAGGTACTCCTCACAAACTCTACTAGCTCTCCGACCCCAGGGTCTTCGAAGATGTGCCGATGACAGATGGCCATGCCCAGAAGGTCCCTTTTTCTGCTCCCGTTGTAGATTCCAAGCCACTTCCAACGCCATAATAACAGGGTCTCTACAAAACACCAAGCCAGAAACAAAAGTCTGGAAAAGCTTCCTACTAAATGTTCGATCACTACCGCGTCATTGTATTGAAATATGGGACACCATCCTTAGCCTCAAACCGGAAATATGCTTTCTCACGGAAACTTGGTTAAAGCCACACACTGTCCCAACTGTTACGGTAGGAATTCCTTTAGGATATAAAATTCTAAGACAAGACCGCCCAATAAAAACAGGTGGCGGTACTGCCATAATTTACAAAGACAGCCTCCACATTACAATAATAGAACAGGCCTTACTCCCTTCTATGGAGATAATGATCTTTAAAATAAATACTGGAACTAAGAATCACTGGAAAGGAGCCCTAGTATACCGACCCCCCGGCCCTAACACCGGCTTTTCATTAACCTTAACTGAAGCACTTGCTCCACATATGAAGGCCAGAGAACATTTCATTTTACTTGGAGACTTTAATTTCTACGCTGATGTACCAGAGGATCCTGATACCAAGCTTCTTCTAGCTGACCTCGCCCTCCTAGGCCTACATCTGCGGAACAGCGGCCCTACCCACAGGGGAGGCCATACCCTAGATCTTATCTTCTCTAATGATCCATCCATTCACTGCCATCCCCCCAGATCCGTACACTGGTCAGATCATAGCATGCTGGAATTCTCCATCATGCAGTTAACCAAACCTTCTGACCCCCCTGCCACTTTGAGCACTAAACGAAGATCATGGCACAAGATCACCCCAGATGCATTTACAGAAGCCTGGAGAAAACCGATTTTTACTGACTCTGACAATTCTGAGTCGGCCCTAGCCAAACTCAACAACTCTCTCCTCGATACCATAGACCTCTTAGCCCCACAAAAATTAGTCAAACAACCATCGGCCAACAAAAAGGAAACTTGGTATACTGAAACGCTAAAATTAGAGAAACAAAAATGTAGGAAACTAGAAAAACAATGGAGAAAGAATCATTCCAGTGTAAGTAAGGAGCTTTACCAACAGGCAGTCTCCTCCTACTACAAAAACATAAAAAAGGCAAGAAAAACCAGTCTTCTATCTCAAATTGATGAAGCTGACAATTCGACTAGAGAACTATATAAAATTATTCGAAATTTCACCAATCCCTCAGCATGCGAAAGCCCTGACACTTTCTCTCAAGAGTTATGCAATAATATCTCACAATTTTTTGAAGATAAAATCGATACCATTTATAATAAAATTCTGGCCTAACACCCTAACACTATAGAGACTTCCAGTGCCTCCTGCACACAGACTAATACTGAGACCTTCACTGACATCCCTGAAACCACCGAGGATGACATAAGATCATTACTAAACAATATAAAAACTGGATCCCCCCTTGACCTTCTCCCCCCCAGAGTGATGAACACTTTGAGCACAACACTCTGCCCCGTTATTCAAAAAGTCTTGAACCTTTCCTACAAAGAAGGTAAACTCCCTCAGCAATGGAAAGAGGCAGTAGTGAATCCTATACGAAAAAACTCCACCTCCCCTTGGACAGAGCTCTCCAATCTCCGCCCTATCTCTCTTCTGCCCCTCCTGAGTAAACTGGCCGAGAAACATGCTAACACCCACATGTCCAGTTTCATAGAGGCGACAGGGGGCCTGGACCACTCACAATCTGGGTTCAGGCCCAACTACAGCACCGAATCAGCACTCCTCTCCGTGACCGATAACATCAAGATGTCACAGGATAGAGGAGGCTCAATGATTCTGGTGCTGTTAGACCTGTCGGCCGCCTTTGATACTGTGTCTCACAAGATCCTCGTGAGCCGTTTAAAGGGAGTGGGCATTGGAGGACAGGCCCTCTCCTGGCTGGAGAGTTTCCTGACCGGGCGCTCACAATCCGTCAGCTTGGGCCCCTATCGTTCATCATCAAGGGTGCTCACGAAGGGGGTGCCACAGGGCTCATGCCTAAGCCCCACATTGTTCAATGTGTACGTGGCCCCCCTTGCTGAGATTGTGAGGAAATACGGATTCACTCCGGTGTCCTACGCTGACGACACCCAACTCCTCTACCCTTTCCACTCCCTCAACTCCAATGTTAGGGATAATTTTGCTGAAGGCATGAGGGCTATCTCTAATTGGATGGCTTCCAACCGTCTCCAATGCAACGTTGGGAAGGCGGAAGTAATGCTCTTTGGAAAAGCATCCATACTATGGTCCCCTGACTGGTGGCCTCTGGACCTAGGGCCAGTACCTTCCCCAAAATTGACAGTAAAGAACCTGGGGGTGAAGTTAGATCAAAATTTAACCCTAAAGGAACATGTGAACACGATCGCTGGGGCATGTTTCCACACCATCGGCCTGCTGAGACGAGTCTTCCCTTATCTACCGGACAATTACAGAAAGACCCTCGTACAGACCATGGTGATAAGTCGACTAGACTACTGTAATGGGCTCCTGATACAAGCCAACGAGGATGCCATAAACCGCCTACAGGTAGTACAGAATACAGCGGCAAGACTGATTCTGAATGCCCCCCCGAGAACCCCCTCCAAGCCTCTGTTGAGAGAACTCCATTGGCTACCGATAAGACAACGAGTCAAATTTAAAATCTGTTGCACTGTCCACAAATGCCTGTTCGGAAATGCCCCCAACTATCTGTCTCAAAAAATACATCTCTACAAACCAGATAGATCCCTACGCTCAAGCAACCTACTGCTGATAAAAACCCCTTTTGTAAAAAAGACCAGACAGGGTGGCCGTGCCTTCTCCCTGGTGGGGCCGACCCTATGGAACAGTCTCCCCTACAGCATTAGGCAAATTTCTAATCACCTTGCCTTTAGGAAAAAGTTAAAGACCAACCTGTTCCTAGAAGAATAACGAGACTGTCAGTCTACTAGAGCACAGCGCATCTGCAACAGTTCCTCCTTCTACACCTTAGCGAGCAAAGTGCGGAGATACCCCGTACGGGGTCGATTCCTGCGCTCTACAAGAAATTAAATAAATAAATAAAATAAAGCAGAATATTTAACAGCTGCTCTATAAGTCAGTTGCACTTATATATATCTCAAATGTGCCTAAAGAAAGAAGTCTCAAAACCAAAGTTGGTCAAAAATGCACCTATGTCAATAACAGATTTTGCCAGCCACTGAACTGTCCGTTTTGGACTTTGTGATTAAGGGGACCATTTGAATACTTTTTTTGATGCAAATCCAACATAATGTTCACATCATATTTTTTACAAAGGGGACAGCATCTAAATCTAACCTTTTATATTTACCTGTATGGCCCACACTAGCAGTGTGACAGCGAGTAGCACTGGTATTTTACCATATTCCATTGTAGATTAATAAAATTATATTTTTGTGAGAACAGCATTAATCAATACATTTTAGAGAATTTCTTATGTGGAAAGTGAGTTATTAACTTCTGTCTAGCTTCAGACTACTTTTTCTTGTAACATTCTCATCTTTTTAAATGGGTGTATTTTCGCTTTTTTCATTTCCTTGGGTAGATATAGTTTAGTTTCTGATATCAGTAATTTACACATGCAGAGAATCAAGAAAGTGACTTTAACAATTTTCTTGAAGTGCACCATAAGGTGATAATACATTTTTTTATTCACTAAAAGAATATTCGATAGGAACATAATAGAGAATTTCTTTCGAAAATTGGTTTTGCAATGCAGATTCCTATAGTAATTTTTCAATTGTAAGGGTGCGCTCAAGGTCCCACCTAGAATACAGCTGTATTGGAGCATCCCAGAAGTACTGAGGTCTGTAATTCCGGGTGTGAGATTAAAGATGTTGTACATTCCGCCCAGCAGCGATAAAGTCACAAGCTTCATATTGCAATAAAAAGAATTGTACCTGATTTGTTGAACTGTTGAGAAAGGTATGTTTCACTGAATTCGTAAATGGCACGTTTGTTATTGACATCGAGTTCAAGGATTACATCGCTCAGCTGTTTTATTCTGTAGTCATTAATAAGGGAAAAAAGGAAATATTAAGACTAAATAGAAAACCAATCCATTCACTATTAATTGCAGATATTTGAAGTAGGCATTGAAGACTTTTACTTACATTATTTGGTAGGCTTCACATGGTATATTAAGTGGTAATCGTGATAGATCGGATTCATCGATGACCCTCAGAAACAGTTCAATGACAATCTGGAAAAGTCTGACCCATTCATTCATATTTTTCAAGCTCCAGTTCATGTTGAGTGCAGATAAAGTGTTGTTCAAAAACTCTTTTTGAGTTGAAAGTGTGAAGATAGCTGACGCATTACACAAAGTCACATTTGTAGATGAGTTTGAGCTCTATGAAAGGCAAAACATATATATCAGTGATAAATGCTTGTGATGTGAAGTAGAAGTATGTTTAGAAGATAACGATTTATAGCTGAAAACAGAAACCATTTTAGAAAGGGTACTATTAATTTCTTTTTCGGTTGCTGAGGAGGGTTGATTACTTCAACACTCTGATCACAAACTTTAAAAAAGATAGTAATTTTAGATGAGACGCACAATGTCACTTAGAAATTAGGCTATTTTTAAAATATTAATACACCCTGTGTGAATAATACAATACTTACGAGACAAATAGTCATCTTTAAAGTGCTAAGATACTGCAAAAATACTTCATTGTTGTCAAAGTGCAAGATTTGACCCAGAATTATTGTTTTTAATGTTTCATTTTTAAATTCATCCACATATATGGTGATTCCAGCCAGCTCTTCTGCTGTAAGATTACTGGGTATAAACACCTAGAGAAAATAAAGAGCAGTGAATTTCACATTTGAATCTTGAATGAATTCAATATTGAAAGAGTGTTATTATTGATTTATCCTTCAGTGGATATCATTGAAACACATAATTTCATACTCAAAAAGGCAAATTCATGTAGTTATTCTAATGTTTGAACGTGTATTTAAAATTGCCTACCTTGTTAAAATTACTGTTGAACTGTGCAAGATCTTCAATGTTAGATTGCTGAATGAACTGCATTAGGTTTTCCTCTACCCATAATTTAATGCCTGATGTTTCACACGCGATGCCTGTGCCTGAAATAGAGTTGCGTTAAAGATTAACTCTAGTCTTGTGAAAACTTTTGCATTTTGAAACACCCTAAGTGCGTCTCTTCTTTTGAATGATAATAGCATAAAGTTTGCATCTGCTTTAGTTCTTTTGCACAAGTCATCTTTAGCTCTTGCGAAAATGAAAACAATAAATCTGGCACCGTATAAATAGGAACATGTTTGCTGCTTATGATGAAGGATATTCTGTGTTTCATTTGGTCTGTGGTAGATTTGTACATAATATTAACATTACTTTTACACTATGACACTTTCCTATTATCAAGTTGTCAACACATTACAGAAATTGCTTCTGTTGCGGTTAAGTGGTCAATTTTACACATCAGTGCAGCACATGCATGTATGCATCAGGTTCTACTCAACCCTATCCTTAAGTATATGTGTAGACAATCCTTGATCGCTCAATCATATTTGGCTGCTGTTTTGTCCCCCATCATTGTTTTTCTTGTGCATGTGTAATTATGACTAATTTCTAGTTCCTAAAACAATGCATAATTTGTCACTGACGGTTTTCAGCAGCTTTTCCACGTAACTCTGGTGACGTTTTCAAGACCCAAGGACCAGCCCCAAAGTTCTTACTTGCATAGCCTGTCTTTATTCACCTCTAGTTCTGGATCCCAACCACTAAAACTGGCCCTTCAAGGATGGGCAATACACCAGTTTATGCACTTCCCAAGCCTTCTCCTTCCAAATAACTCAATACGGGATGCGAATACTGACTAGAGAATGCAAGCGGCGATCATAGAAACCTGCATTCCAAACAAAATCTACTCATGGCCAAGGCTTTGATAGTGCTGTCTGTTGAAGCCTGATGCAGCTGGCACATTAGTCCTACATCTATATGCATGAAACAGCAAATCATAGCCAAGAACGATTAGTCCTACTGTTAAGCAATAGGTCCTCCATCAGGATTCTATTCTTTGATGTGGAGGAAGCCTTTGTCTCAGCCTGTGGTATGAAAATGTCTTGGACAATTGTCGTAATGCAGCTGACACTGCAGACTTTTTATCTAAGATCAACCAAGAGTATCGGGGCTCATTTAGAAATCAGCAGAGTGTTGGCAAGAGCCAAAAACTAGCAAATGACGTGTGCTCCCCTAATTGCGATCCCGGCTGATTGAGCAGTGGGAGATTGCTTTCTTTTTAAATATGGAGCCTCATTTTGATTTCCTATCTAAGAGACTTTGCTGTAGGCTGACCACCACAGGTTCACCCACTTAACAGTCCTGGAACCTCCACTCCACTTAGAATCAGACTTTAAGCATGTTTGTTCTTATGGCGTCATAAAAAGCATGGTCGCTCGAAAGAGGAAATAAAATGATAGCCACATTTAGGGAGAAACCTTCCAGTGCACCAGAGACATTCCTTTCTTGTTTTGCCAAACACAGGTTAAGGGGTTGTATCTGGAAAAACAAAACAATGCCAATTGGAGCCTTCCTAACATATGGGGGTAGCACTGTTGCCCAGAAATTCTCCACCACAGTGATGGGGAACCCTAAGCATGTTATGGTAGCATTCATTTGCCAGACTGCAGTGTAGCATCCTCTGCCAGCAGCATGGCAGATGGCCCACTGTCCTCTCATCTGCTAACTTTGCTGATAAAATCTCTAGATGAAAAGACAACCATTATCCAAAATGAGAGGGAGGTAAAATGGATACATACAGGGGGAAATTGCTCAAATGCTTACTTCCCAAGACAGTGTAAAACTAATGCCATCAAGGAAAGCTGTGGCAAGAGTTTGACAGGTACACTTCTTTGTGCAGAGATTATGCCCAGCAAGAGTTTAAGGCCTGAACCTGCCGGTCTCCTAGAATCTTATTTATACTCTTTGTAAGGGTATAGGGGTCAAGGTTCTACTCCATTTTAAACATCTGTCATGTAAGCTAATTTATCTCCCTTCAAAACCTCAATATTCTGGCTTTGGCTCAAGTGTTAACAGGTATCCCAAACAACAAACACATGTGCTCTATATAACAGAGGCACACATAAGAAATAGGAGGTACTGCATTTAATTTTGGGAAGCCAACATTCCCAGTTAAGAACACTGCCAGTTGGCCTCAGTGTCACCTGCTAGTATTGTCGGAACCGTTTCTTCAGTTGTAGTAGGCCTATCGCCTCTCATATGTTGATGAGTGCTTTGAATAGAACAGCATGAAGGCAGTGATTGTGTACGTCCTTGCTCCTTTTATCCAGTTTGAGATGAACTACCCTGAATCGTTCTTGCTACCTGTGGTTATTAGTAGGCCAGGGCGGATTTTGCAGAGTCGCAGTATTCGGAGCTCCACGTAGTGCTAAAAAAACTCTGCCATGCTATGCAGAGCTCAGTGAGCGGCGGTGTCCAATACATCACGCATTTTGTGCAAATTTCTTGTGCCGAAAGTGTCACTTCCCTGTAAAATCAGTGTGAACGAAATCACGTGGAGCACCAGAGAGCGCTTCTTCCACTCAAGTAGATTTCCTACTCGAGCGGCAGCTTCTTCAACGAGAGCTGCAGCTTTCTCAATGCGAGAGGTTGCGACCCACCACAACCACCTTTATTCAGAAATCTCGCTGGGAGGTGGTCTAGCGTTCAAATTCTCTAGCTTGCTTTCACCAACTTAACGTCTCTCAGCATCTCTTCACATAGTTTTTCGTAGATCCGCACAGAGGGTGGAGTGGGCCCAACTCCACAAACTTTGCCTCCCCCTATTTATTAGGGTAATTCTGGGCACCATCCTGGAAAATGCCTTCAAATAAAAGGTAATGGATATCAGGCAGAGAGTGGATCACTTTCTGATTATTGACCATGGGATGTCCTTTTGGTACCAGATAACACCCGTTGCCAATGTGGCTATAGTTTCACAGGTACATTGGTGGATTCAGATGTCACAGCTGAACTCGTGTGCTAGGTGCTCAGCTATCACAGAGTGCCTCTCTGCAGTGTGTCCTCAGCCGTCAGCAGAGTGGGTCAGTGAGAGGGTGAATCAAGAATGAACTCTAGCTTTCACCTAATTTTCAGACATATGATATTCAGTGAGTGTTTTTTCATGTCTGTTTAGATCCAAGAAACCATGCATATTGATCAAAATCGGACACACTTTACACCTTTTCAGCACCTATGTTTTGGAATAATACAGGACATTGATGTGTGATATAACAATGATCATAACAGAAAATGATATAGCCATAAACAATTGCCTTTGCAGTTTACTGTACCTGTGTTAGGAGATTTTTTAGATTCTTGGCTTAGAAATTCCTTGATATAAAATCTGTAGACATCCACTTTTGAGTCAGTTGTTAGAGAAATGTACTGCATGTCAAATCCTTTCAGTCTGCAAAAGATATATGAACAGCTTTCATATTTTACCATTTTCTACCAGTTGACATTTGATTGCAATTAGTTACCATTGCTGCGGTATAAGCTGAAAGCAGATTCAACTTTGTATAACATGTCAATCTACAGAATTCTTTCTAAGGATTTGATTCCAGCAAATCTAATCTCAGTTGTTTCTTGTAGAAAGCAAATCCAAATACTTACATTTCATGGTAGGAGTCGCAAGCAATATTTTTTGGTAGTTGATGAAGATGGGTTGCATTGAAGCTTCCCAACAATTCAAACAGATACGTTTGAAAGAACTGTTTCCAATCATTCGGGGTGAAAGACGAGAAGTTGGAGCTCACATTTTCCAAAATAACTGTTATTAAGATCTGTTTTATTGTGTTGATTTGGGAAACACTGAGATTTTCCTGAAAAAATGAAAAGTACAAGTTATATTTTTAATAAACAAACAAACTCCGAATTATTTCTTTAAACTAACAAACACAATAATGCTATTTCCAAGAAGAGGTTGTTCAGGTAGACATTTTCAAGGAGGAGTGCAGTTTGGTCACATAAATATGGTGATAATTAAACAACACTATTGGAATTGCTTAGTAGAAAGATATTGCTCTATAAATAATGGCAAGGTGTTTAAACACCGAAGGAAGTCAGGAGAGTAGATAAAACACAAAGGTTTAATTCCTTAATCAGTTCTGCTTTGCTGCTGGAACATCGTGTATGCCCTCCATCCCCTTATTTAGAGGAGTATTTCATAAATATTTTACGGAGGAATACCAAGGCCTAAATAATTTGTTTTGTATTACCTGTTTGTTTTTCTACATTTTATCTGAATATTTCAAAATCGATATTAAACATGTCTCTACATGTTCTATGATACTGTATTTTGTAATGTTGCTCTCCATCTTCTTTATTTTATCATTGTATGATCTGCAATTATAACACTAAACGTCCAATAAAATCAACTTTTCTCAAACAGTTTTATGTGTTAAGGGTATTTAGTATCTTTACCATGAACTTCTTCTGCTTGCCTCTGGTGTCTACATATTAGTTGTTGTAAGCTACGTGCAGGAGGATTAATGTTCAAACTAAGAGAGCAATTTGAAATGACCTCTGTGGAACACCTTCAATCTATGATTCTCTCACTTCATATACACTGCTCCACTCTTAGTTATGTTTGCAGCTGCGGACGGCAGTAGGAGTTCCTGCAGGGTGGTGACGAGGGGAGGGGCAGGGTGGGGGATAGTAATGTATGGATTACGGAGTTTAACAGGTAAGTAAACATATAAATAAATAAAACGAATTTCAATGCGCGCACTGCATCGCATTTGGTGATGCAGTGCACGCAACAAAATTCTTTTTATTTATTTACATGTTTACTTACCTGTTAAACTCTGTAATTAATACATTACTAAACCCCACCCTTCCTCTCCCCCTCCCCACGTCACCGCCCTGCTGGAACTCCTACTGCCGACCGCGGCTGTATGTTTGTTCTATGAAGATTACAATGGTAGAACGGCAGAACCCCTTTCTATTGGTGGTTGCTTTCGACCTGTTCACCACACAGTCATCTTCATCATATTATGGCTTTGTGACATTGTTTCAATTACAAAAGGTTTCATCCCCCATTGTCATTCATTATTTGGGTTCATTTGTCAACTACAAACTTTTAGTGTTTTTACTAGCCCACTATTTTATGTTGTCCCTTAAGTTGATGTCATTGCATAGGTTTCCATACCTTTTCAGAAGCAGACAGGATATTTTCCAAATACACTGGGACTTCATCTGCTGTCACAAGGCTAAGTATTTGCTTTAGCAGTGTAGAGTTGTTGATGACGTCTGGTTTTGTCAAGAGCACAGCTGTTTCATTTGGTGATAGATTTTCAGTGAGCAGCTCCTGAATATGACAGAAACAAGCATACAATGTTGAAACTGCCAGGACTCTAGCATGTAGCAAGCTTTAAAGCAAATAACTGTACATAAAATTCATACATTAACATATATACATAGTTTCTGGAGTCAGTATGACACCAGACTGATTGCAGATTTAAAACAAATTCCATTGAGTGTATTTAAAATAGAAACTTCAAGTGCATCTACTTTGTGTTATAGAAAGTGCTCCCGTCTAAATGTCTTGCCATTCTTTTATAAAAGCGTGTAAGTTAACTTGAGGAGCACTATTATTCTTATTCGAAGAAACATATAGTGCTGGTATCAATGCTAGGAAAATCCTGCTAATTTAAGCTACTGATCCTGCCCTGAATAAAGATGGTGACATACAAGAAAGTAAATGAAAAGAATGATGTAGTGAGAAAAGACTTCAGACAACCCATCTGCTACTGGTGAAATTGTGCTGCAAAGAAATATGTTTTTCAGTGGCACCACTTACTATGCTTAGATTGGGGTACAGGGCTATAAGTTTCGAGACTGAAGCATAGGAGAAGAAGGCCCCCAAATTCTTCACTAGCCATTCCTTTGTTCCGTTTGTATTTGATGCGCATGCAGAGCCTAATCAAAAGAAAGGTTTCATTAAGCACTGAATAACAGGGTTTAAGGCATTGTGATGAATTTGCAATGAAAGCAGAATATTTAACAGCTGCTCTATAAGTCAGTTGCACTTATATATATCTCAAATGTGCCTAAAGAAAGAAGTCTCAAAATCAAAGTTGGTCAAAAATGCACCTATGTCAATAACAGATTTTGCCAGCCACTGAACTGTCCGTTTTGGACTTTGTGATTAAGGGACCATTTGAATACTTTTTTTGATGCAAATCCAACATAATGTTCACATCATATTTTTTACAAAGGGGACAGCATCTAAATCTAACCTTTTATATGAGGAAGTGTACTATTTACCTGTATGGCCCACACTAGCAGTGTGACAGCTAGTAGCACTGGTATTTTACCATATTCCATTGTAGATTAATAAAATTATATTTTTGTGAGAACAGCATTAATCAATACATTTTAGAGAATTTGTTATGTGGAAAGTGAGTTATTAACTTCTGTCTAGCTTCAGACTACTTTTTCTTGTAACCTTCTCATCTTTTTAAATGGGTGTATTTTCGCTTCTTTCATTTCCTTGGGTAGATATAGTATAGTTTCTGATATCAGTAATTTACACATGCAGAGAATCATGAAAGTGACTTTAACAATTTTCTTGAAGTGCACCATAAGGTGATAATACATTTTTTTATTCACTAAAAGAATATTCGATAGGAACATAATAGAGAATTTCTTTCGAAAATTGGTTTTGCAATGCAGATTCCTATAGTAATTTTTCAATTGTAAGGGTGCGCTCAAGGTCCCACCTAGAATACAGCTGTATTGGAGCATCCCAGAAGTACTGAGGTCTGTAATTCCGGGTGTGAGATTAAAGATGTTGTACATTCCGCCCAGCAGCGATAAAGTCGCAAGCTTCATATTGCAATAAAAAGAATTGTACCTGATTTGTTGAACTGTTGAGAAAGGTATGTTTCACTGAATTCGTAAATGGCACGTTTGTTATTGACATCGAGTTCAAGGACTACATCGCTCAGCTGTTTTATTCTGTAGTCATTAATAAGGGAAAAAAGGAAATATTAAGACTAAATAGAAAACCAATCCATTCACTATTAATTGCAGATATTTGAAGTAGGCATTGAAGACTTTTACTTACATTATTTGGTAGGCTTCACATGGTATATTAAGTGGTAATCGTGATAGATCGGATTCATCGATGACCCTCAGAAATAGTTCAATGACAATCTGGAAAAGTCTGACCCATTCATTCATATTTTTCAAGCTCCAGTTCATGTTGAGTGCAGATAAAGTGTTGTTCAAAAACTCTTTTTGAGTTGAAAGTGTGAAGAAAGCTGACGCATTACACAAAGTCACATTTGTAGATGAGTTTGAGCTCTATGAAAGGCAAAAAATATATATCAGTGATAAATGCTTGTGATGTGAAGTAGAAGTATGTTTAGAAGATAATGATTTATAGCTGAAAACACAAACCATTTTAGGAAGGGTATTATTAATTTCTTTTTCGGTTGCTGAGGAGGGTTGATTACTTCAACACTCTGATCACAAACTTTAAAAAAGATAGTAATTTTGGATGAGACGCACAATGTCACTTAGAAATTAGGCTACTTTTAAAATATTGATACACCCTGTGTGAATAATACAATACTTACGAGACAAATAGTCATCTTTAAAGTGCTAAGATACTGCAAAAATACTTCATTGTTGTCAAAGTGCAAGATTTGACCCAGAATTATTGTTTTTAATGTTTCATTTTTAAATTCATCCACATATATGGTGATTCCAGCCAGCTCTTCTGCTGTAAGATTACTGGGTATAAACACCTAGAGAAAATAAAGAGCAGTGAATTTCACGTTTGAATCTTGAATGAATTCAATATTGAAAGAGTGTTATTATTGATTTATCCTTCAGTGGATATCATTGAAACACATAATTTCATACTCAAAAAGGCAAATTCATGTATTTCTTCTAATGTTTGAAGGTGTATTTAAAATGGCCTACCTTGTTAAAATTACTGTTGAACTGTGCAAGATCTTCAATGTTAGATTGCTGAATGAACTGCATTAGGTTTTCCTCTACCCATAATTTAATGCCTGATGTTTCACACGCGATGCCTGTGCCTGAAATAGAGTTGCGTTAAAGATTAACTCTAGTCTTGTGAAAACTTTTGCATTTTGAAACACCCTAAGTGCGTCTCTTCTTTTGAATGATAATAGCATAAAGTTTGCATCTGCTTTAGTTCTTTTGCACAAGTCATCTTTAGCTCTTGCGAAAATGAAAACAATAAATCTGGCACCTTATAAATAGGAACATGTTTGCTGCTTATGATGAAGGATATTCTGTGTTTGATTTGGTCTGTGGTAGATTTGTACATAATATTAACATTACTTTTACACTATGACACTTTCCTATTATCAAGTTGTCAGCACATTACAGAAATTGCTTCTGTTGCGGTTAAGTGGTCAATTTTACACATCAGTGCATCTCATGCATGTATGCATCAGGTTCTACTCAACCCTATCCTTAAGTATATGTGTAGACAATCCTTGATTGCTCAATCATATTTGGCTGCTGTTTTGTCCCCCATCATTGTTTTTCTTGTGCATGTGTAAATATGACTAATTTCTAGTTCCTAAAACAATGCATAATTTGTCACTGACGGTTTTCAGCAGCTTTTCCACGTAACTCTGGTGACGTTTTCAAGACCCAAGGACCAGCCCCAAAGTTCTTACTTGCATAGCCTGTCTTTATTCACCTCTAGTTCTGGATCCCAACCACTAAAACTGGCCCTTCAAGGATGGGCAATACACCAGTTTATGCACTTCCCAAGCCTTCTCCTTCCCAATAACTCAATACGGGATGTGAATACTGACTAGAGAATGCAAGCGGCGATCATAGAAACCTGCATTCCAAACAAAATCTACTCATGGCCAAGGCTTTGGTAGTGCTGTCTGTTGAAGCCTGCTGCAGCTGGCACATTAGTCCTACATCTAAATGCATGAAACAGCAAATCATAGCCAAGAACTATTAGTCCTACTGTTAAGCAATAGGTCCTCCATCAGGATTCTATTCTTTGATGTGGAGGAAGCCTTTGTCTCAGCCTGTGGTATGAAAATGTCTTGGACAATTGTCGTAATGCAGCTGACACTGCAGACTTTTTATCTAAGATCAACCAAGAGTATCGGGGCTCATTTAGAAATCAGCAGAGTGTTGGCAAGAGCCAAAAACTAGCAAATTACGTGTGCTCCCCTAATTGCGATCCCGCCTGATTGAGCAGTGGGAGATTGCTTTCTTTTTAAATATGGAGCCTCATTTTGATTTCCTATCTAAGAGACTTTGCTGTAGGCTGACCACCACAGGTTCACCCACTTAACAGTCCTGGAACCTCCACTCCACTTAGAATCAGACTTTAAGCATGTTTGTTCTTATGGCGTCATAAAAAGCATGGTCGCTCGAAAGAGGAAATAAAATGATAGCCACATTTAGGGAGAAACCTTCCAGTGCACCAGAGACATTCCTTTCTTGTTTTGCCAAACACAGGTTAAGGGGTTGTATCTGGAAAAACAAAACAATGCCAATTGGAGCCTTCCTAACATATGGGGGTAGCACTGTTGCCCAGAAATTCTCCACCACAGTGATGGGGAACCCTAAGCATGTTATGGTAGCATTCATTTGCCAGACTGCAGTGTAGCATCCTCTGCCAGCAGCATGGCAGATGGCCCACTGTCCTCTCATCTGCTAACTTTGCTGATAAAATCTCTAGATGAAAAGACAACCATTCTCCAAAATGAGAGGGAGGTAAAATGGATACATACAGGGGGAAATTGCTCAAATGCTTACTTCCCGAGACAGTGTAAAACTAATGCCATCAAGGAAAGCCGTGGCAAGAGTTTGACAGGTACACTTCTTTGTGCAGAAATTATGCCCAGCAAGAGTTTAAGGCCTGAACCTGCCGGTCTCCTAGAATCTTATTTATACTCTTTGTAAGGGTATAGGGGTCAAGGTTCTACTCCATTTTAAACATCTGTCATGTAAGCTAATTTATCTCCCTTCAAAACCTCAATATTCTGGCTTTGGCTCAAGTGTTAACAGGTATCCCATACAACAAACACATGTGCTCTATATAACAGAGGCACACATAAGAAATAGGAGGTACTGCATTTAATTTTGGGAAGCCAACATTCCCAGTTAAGAACACTGCCAGTTGGCCTCAGTGTCACCTGCTAGTATTGTCGGAACCCTTTCTGCAGTTGTAGTAGGCCTATCGCCTCTCATATGTTGATGAGTGCTTTGAATGGAACAGCATGAAGGCAGTGATTGTGTACGTCCTTGCTCCTTTTATCCAGTTTGAGATGAACTACCCTGAATCGTTCTTGCTACCTGTGGTTATTAGTAGGCCAGGGCAGATTTTGCAGAGTCGCAGTATTCGGAGCTCCACGTAGTGCTAAAAAAACTCTGCCATGCTATGCAGAGCTCAGTGAGCGGCGGTGTCCAATACATCACGCATTTTGTGCAAATTTTTTGTGCCGAAAGTGTCACTTCCCTGTAAAATCAGCGTGAACGAAATCACGTGGAGCACTAGAGAGCGCTTCTTCCACTCAAGTAGATTTCCTACTCGAGCGGCAGCTTCTTCAACGAGAGATGCAGATTTCTCAGTGCGAGTGGTTGCGACCCACCACAACCACCTTTATTCAGAAATCTCGCTGGGAGGTGGTATAGCGTCCAAATTCTCTAGCTTGCTTTCACCAACTTAACTTCTCTCAGCATCTCTTCACATAGTTTTTCGCAGATCCGCACAGAGGGTGGAGTGGGCACAACTCCACAAACTTTGCCTCCCCCTATTTATTAGGATAATTCAGGGCACCATCCTGGAAAATGCCTTCAAAAAAAGGTAATGGATATCAGGCAGAGAGTGGATCACTTTCTGTTTATTGACCATGGGATGTCCTTTTGGTACCAGATAACACCCGTTGCCAATGTGGCTATAGTTTCACAAGTACATTGGTGGATTCAGATGTCACAGCTGAACTCGTATGATAGGTGCTCAGCTATCACAGAGTGCCTCTCTGCAGTGTGTCCTCAGCCGTCAGCAGAGTGGGTCAGTGAGAGGGTGAATCAAGAATGAACTCTAGCTTTCACCTAATGTTCAGACATATGATATTCAGTGAGTGTTTTTTCATGTCTGTTTAGATCCAAGAAACCATGCATATTGATCAAAATCGGATACACTTTACACCTTTTCAGCACCTATGTTTTGGGATAATACAGGACATTGATGTGTGATGTAACAATGATCATAACAGAAAATGATATAGCCATAAACAATTGCCTTTGCAGTTTACTGTACCTGTGTTAGGAGATTTTTTAGATTCTTGGCTTAGAAATTCCTTGATATAAAATCTGTAGACATCCACTTTTGAGTCAGTTGTTAGAGAAATGTACTGCATGTCAAATCCTTTCAGTCTGCAAAAGATATATGAACAGCTTTCATATTTTACCATTTTCTACCAGTTGACATTTAATTGCAATTAGTTACCATTGCTGCGGTATAAGCTGAAAGCAGATTCAACTTTGTATAACATGTCAATCTACAGAATTCTTTCTAAGGATTTGATTCCAGCAAATTTAATCTCAGTTGTTTCTTGTAGAAAGCAAATCCAAATACTTACATTTCATGGTAGGAGTCGCAAGTAATATTTTTTGGTAGTTGATGAAGATGGGTTGCATTGAAGCTTCCCAACAATTCAAACAGATACGTTTGAAAGAACTGTTTCCAATCATTCGGGGTGAAAGACGAGAAGTTGGAGCTCACATTTTCCAAAATAACTGTTATTAAGATCTGTTTTATTGTGTTGATTTGGGAAACACTGAGATTTTCCTGAAAAAAATGAAAAGTACAAGTTATATTTTTAATAAACAAACAAACACAATAATGCTATTTCCAAGAAGAGGTTGTTCAGGTAGACATTTTCAAGGAGGAGTGCAGTTTGGTCACATAAATATGGTGATAATTAAACAACACTATTGCAATTGCTTAGTAGAAAGATATTGCTCTATAAATAATGGCAAGGTGTTTAAACACCGAAGGAAGTCAGGAGAGTAGATAAAACACAAAGGTTTAATTCCTTAATCAGTTCTGCTTTGCTGCTGGAACATCATGTATGCCATCATCCCCTTATTTAGAGGAGTATTTCATAAATATTTTACGGAGGAATACCAAGGCCTAAATAATTTGTTTTGTATTACCTGTTTGTTTTTCTACATTTTTTCTGAATATTTCAAAATCGATATTAAACATGTCTCTACATGTTCTATCATACTGTATTTTGTAATGTTGCTCTCCATCTTCTTTATTTTTTCATTGTATGATCTGCAATTATAACACTAAACGTCCAATAAAATCAACTTTTCTCAAACAGTTTTATGTGTTAAGGATATTTAGTATCTTTACCATGAACTTCTTCTGCTTGCCTCTGGTGTCTACATATTAGTTGTTGTAAGCTACGTGCAGGAGGATTAATGTTCAAACTAAGAGAGCAATTTGAAATGACCTCTGTGGAACACCTTCAATCTATGATTCTCTCACTTCATATACACTGCTCCACTCTTGGTTATGTTTGCAGCTGCGGACGGCAGTAAGAGTTCCTGCAGGGTGGTGACGAGGGGAGGGGCAGGGTGGGGGATAGTAATGTATGGATTACGGAGTTTAACAGGTAAGTAAACATATAAATAAATAAAACGAATTTCAATGCGTGCACTGCATCACATTTGGTGATGCAGTGCACGCAACAAAATTCTTTTTATTTATTTACATGTTTACTTACCTGTTAAACTCTGTAATTAATACATTACTAAACCCCACCCTTCCTCTCCCCCTCCCCACGTCACCCCCCTGCTGGAACTCCTACTGCCGACTGCAGCTGTATGTTTGTTCTATGAAGATTACAATGGTAGAACGGCAGAACCCCTTTCTATTGGTGGTTGCTTTCGACCTGTTCACCACACAGTCATCTTCATCATATTATGGCTTTGTGACATTGTTTCAATTACAAAAGGTTTCATCCCCCATTGTCATTCATTATTTGGGTTCATTTGTCAACTACAAACTTTTAGTGTTTTTACTAGCCCACTATTATATGTTGTCCCTTAAGTTGATATCATTGCATAGGTTTCCATACCTTTTCAGAAGCAGACAGGATATTTTCCAAATACACTGGGACTTCATCTGCTGTCACAAGGCTAAGTATCTGCTTTAGCAGTGTAGAGTTGTTGATGACGTCTGGTTTCGTCAAGAGCACAGCTGTTTCATTTGGTGATAGATTTTCAGTGAGCAGCTCCTGAATATGACAGAAACAAGCATACAATGTTGAAACTGCCAGGACTCTAGCATGTAGCAAGCTTTAAAGCAAATAGCTGTACATAAAATTCATACATTAACATATATACATAGTTTCTGGAGTCAGTATGACACCAGACTGATTGCAGATTTAAAACAAATTCCATTGAGTGTATTTAAAATAGAAACTTCAAGTGCATCTACTTTGTGTTATAGAAAGTGCTCCCGTCTAAACGTCTTGCCATTCTTTTATAAAAGCGAGTAAGTTAACTTGAGGAGCACTATTATTCTTATTTGAAGAAACATATAGTGCTGGTATCAATGCTAGGAAAATCCTGCTAATTTAAGCTACTGATCCTGCCCTGAATAAAGATGGTGACATACAAGAAAGTAAATGAAAAGAATGATGTAGTGAGAAAAGACTTCAGACAACCCATCTGCTACTGGTGAAATTGTGCTGCAAAGAAATATGTTTTTCAGTGGCACCACTTACTATGCTTAGATTGGGGTACAGGGCTATAAGTTTCGAGACTGAAGCATAGGAGAAGAAGGCCCCCAAATTCTTCACTAGCCATTCCTTTGTTCCGTTTGTATTTGATGCGCATGCAGAGCCTAAACAAAAGAAAGGTTTCATTAAGCACTGAATAACAGGTTTTAAGGCATTGTGATGAATTTGCAATGAAAGCAGAATATTTAACAGCTGCTCTATAAGTCAGTTGCACTTATATATATCTCAAATGTGCCTAAAGAAAGAAGTCTCAAAACCAAAGTTGGTCAAAAATGCACCTATGTCAATAACAGATTTTGCCAGCCACTGAACTGTCCGTTTTGGACTTTGTGATTAAGGGGACCATTTGAATACTTTTTTTGATGCAAATCCAACATAATGTTCACATCATATTTTTTACAAAGGGGACAGCATCTAAATCTAACCTTTTATATGAGGAAGTGTACTATTTACCTGTATGGCCCACACTAGCAGTGTGACAGCGAGTAGCACTGGTATTTTACCATATTTTATTGTAGATTAATAAAATTATATTTTTGTGAGAACAGCATTAATCAATACATTTTAGAGAATTTCTTATGTGGAAAGTGAGTTATTAACTTCTGTCTAGCTTCAGACTACTTTTTCTTGTAACATTCTCATCTTTTTAAATGGGTGTATTTTCGCTTCTTTCATTTCCTTGGGTAGTTATATTTGAGTTTCTGATATCAGTAATTTACACATGCAGAGAATCATGAAAGTGACTTTAACAATTTTCTTGAAGTGCACCATTAGGTGATAATACATTTTTTTATTCACTTAAAGAATATTCGATAGGAACATAATAGAGAATTTCTTTCGAAAATTGGTTTTGCAATGCAGATTCCTATAGTAATTTTTCAATTGTAAGGGTGCGCTAAAGGTCCCACCTAGAATACAGCTGTATTGGAGCATCCCAGAAGTACTGAGGTCTGTAATTCGGGGTGTGAGATTAAAGATGGTGTACATTCCGCCCAGCAGCGATAAAGTCACAAGCTTCATATTGCAATAAAAAGAATTGTACCTGATTTGTTGAACTGTTGAGAAAGGTATGTTTCACTGAATTCGTAAATGGCACGTTTGTTATTGACATCGAGTTCAAGGACTACATCGCTCAGCTGTTTTATTCTGTAGTCATTAATAAGGGAAAAAAGGAAATATTAAGACTAAATAGAAAACCAATCCATTCACTATTAATTGCAGATATTTGAAGTAGGCATTGAAGACTTTTACTTACATTATTTGGTAGGCTTCACATGGTATATTAAGTGGTAATCGTGATAGATCGGATTCATCGATGACCCTCAGAAATAGTTCAATGACAATCTGGAAAAGTCTGACCCATTCATTCATATTTTTCAAGCTCCAGTTCATGTTGAGTGCAGATAAAGTGTTGTTCAAAAACTCTTTTTGACTTGAAAGTGTGAAGAAAGCTGACGCATTACACAAAGTCACATTTGTAGATGAGATTGAGCTCTATGAAAGGCAAAAAATATATATCAGTGATAAATGCTTGTGATGTGAAGTAGAAGTATGTTTAGAAGATAATGATTTATAGCTGAAAACAGAAACCATTTTAGAAAGGGTATTATTAATTTCTTTTTCGGTTGCTGAGGAGGGTTGATTACTTCAACACTCTGATCACAAACTTTAAAAAAGATAGTAATTTTGGATGAGACGCACAATGTCACTTAGAAATTAGGCTACTTTTAAAATATTGATACACCCTGTGTGAATAATACAATACTTACAAGACAAATAGTCATCTTTAAAGTGCTAAGATACTGCAAAAATACTTCATTGTTGTCAAAGTGCAAGATTTGACCCAGAATTATTGTTTTTAATGTTTCATTTTTAAATTCATCCACATATATGGTGATTCCAGCCAGCTCTTCTGCTGTAAGATTACTGGGTATAAACACCTAGAGAAAATAAAGAGCAGTGAATTTCACATTTGAATCTTGAATGAATTCAATATTGAAAGAGTGTTATTATTGATTTATCCTTCAGTGGATATCATTGAAACACATAATTTCATACTCAAAAAGGCAAATTCATGTATTTCTTCTAATGTTTGAAGGTGTATTTAAAATGGCCTACCTTGTTAAAATTACTGTTGAACTGTGCAAGATCTTCAATGTTAGATTGCTGAATGAACTGCATTAGGTTTTCCTCTACCCATAATTTAATGCCTGATGTTTCACACGCGATGCCTGTGCCTGAAATAGAGTTGCGTTAAAGATGAACTCTAGTCTTGTGAAAACTTTTGCATTTTGAAACACCCTAAGTGCGTCTCTTCTTTTGAATGATAATAGCATAAAGTTTGCATCTGCTTTAGTTCTTTTGCACAAGTCATCTTTAGCTCTTGCGAAAATGAAAACAATAAATCTGGCACCTTATAAATAGGAACATGTTTGCTGCTTATGATGAAGGATATTCTGTGTTTGATTTGGTCTGTGGTAGATTTGTACATAATATTAACATTACTTTTACACTATGACACTTTCCTATTATCAAGTTGTCAACACATTACAAAAATTGCTTCTGTTGCGGTTAAGTGGTCAATTTTACACATCAGTGCATCACATGCATGTATGCATCAGGTTCTACTCAACCCTATCCTTAAGTATATGTGTAGACAATCCTTGATCGCTCAATCATATTTGGCTGCTGTTTTGTCCCCCTCATTGTTTTTCTTGTGCATGTGTAATTATGACTAATTTCTAGTTCCTAAAACAATGCATAATTTGTCACTGACGGTTTTCAGCAGCTTTTCCACGTAACTCTGGTGACGTTTTCAAGACCCAAGGCCAGCCCCAAAGTTCTTACTTGCATAGCCTGTCTTTATTCACCTCTAGTTCTGGATCCCAACCACTAAAACTGGCCCTTCAAGGATGGGCAATACACCAGTTTATGCACTTCCCAAGCCTTCTCCTTCCAAATAACTCAATACGGGATGCGAATACTGACTAGAGAATGCAAGTGGCGATCATAGAAACCTGCATTCCAAACAAAATCTACTCATGGCCAAGGCTTTGGTAGTGCTGTCTGTTGAAGCCTGATGCAGCTGGCACATTAGTCCTACATCTATATGCATGAAACACGAAATCATAGCCAAGAACTATTAGTCCTACTGTTAAGCAATAGGTCCTCCATCAGGATTCTATTCTTTGATGTGGAGGAAGCCTTTGTCTCAGCCTGTGGTATGAAAATGTCTTGGACAATTGTCGTAATGCAGCTGACACTGCAGACTTTTTATCTAAGATCAACCAAGAGTATCGGGGCTCATTTAGAAATCAGCAGAGTGTTGGCAAGAGCCAAAAACTAGCAAATGACGTGTGCTCCCCTAATTGCGATCCCGCCTGATTGAGCAGTGGGAGATTGCTTTCTTTTTAAATATGGAGCCTCATTTTGATTTCCTATCTAAGAGACTTTGCTGTAGGCTGACCACCACAGGTTCACCCACTTACCAGTCCTGGAACCTCCACTCCACTTAGAATCAGACTTTAAGCATGTTTGTTCTTATGGCATCATAAAAAGCATGGTCGCTCGAAAGAGGAAATAAAATGATAGCCACATTTAGGGAGAAACCTTCCAGTGCACCAGAGACATTCCTTTCTTGTTTTGCCAAACACAGGTTAAGGGGTTGTATCTGGAAAAACAAAACAATGCCAATTGGAGCCTTCCTAACATATGGGGGTAGCACTGTTGGCCAGAAATTCTCCACCACAGTGATGGGGAACCCTAAGCATGTTATGTTAGCATTCATTTGCCAGACTGCAGTGTAGCATCCTCTGCCAGCAGCATGGCAGATGGCCCACTGTCCTCTCATCTGCTAACTTTGCTGATAAAATCTCTAGATGAAAAGACAACCATTCTCCAAAATGAGAGGGAGGTAAAATGGATACATACAGGGGGAAATTGCTCAAATGCTTACTTCCCGAGACAGTGTAAAACTAATGCCATCAAGGAAAGCTGTGGCAAGAGTTTGACAGGTACACTTCTTTGTGCAGAGATTATGCCCAGCAAGAGTTTAAGGCCTGAACCTGCCGGTCTCCTAGAATCTTATTTATACTCTTTGTAAGGGTATAGGGGTCAAGGTTCTACTCCATTTTAAACATTTGTCATGTAAGCTAATTTATCTCCCTTCAAAACCTCAATATTCTGGCTTTGGCTCAAGTGTTAACAGGTATCCCATACAACAAACACATGTGCTCTATATAACAGAGGCACACATAAGAAATAGGAGGTACTGCATTTAATTTTGGGAAGCCAACATTCCCAGTTAAGAACACTGCCAGTTGGCCTCAGTGTCACCTGCTAGTATTGTCGGAACCCTTTCTGCAGTTGTAGTAGGCCTATCGCCTCTCATATGTTGATGAGTGCTTTGAATGGAACAGCATGAAGGCAGTGATTGTGTACGTCCTTGCTCCTTTTATCCAGTTTGAGATCACTTACCCTGAATCGTTCTTGCTACCTGTGGTTATTAGTAGGCCAGGGTAGATTTTGCAGAGTCGCAGTATTCGGAGCTCCACGTAGTGCTAAAAAAACTCTGCCATGCTATGCAGAGCTCAGTGAGCGGCGGTGTCCAATACATCACGCATTTTGTGCAAATTTTTTGTGCCGAAAGTGTCACTTCCCTGTAAAATCAGCGTGAACGAAATCACGTGGAGCACTAGAGAGCGCTTCTTCCACTCAAGTAGATTTCCTACTCGAGCGGCAGCTTCTTCAACGAGAGATGCAGCTTTCTCAATGCGAGTGGTTGCGACCCACCACAACCACCTTTATTCAGAATTCTCACTGGGAGGTGGTCTAGCATTCAAATTCTCTAGCTTGCTTTCACCAACTTAACTTCTCTCAGCATCTCTTCACATAGTTTTTCGCAGATCCGCACAGAGGGTGGAGTGGGCACAACTCCACAAACTTTGCCTCCCCCTATTTATTAGGGTAATTCTGGGCACCATCCTGGAAAATGCCTTCAAATAAAAGGTAATGGATATCAGGCAGAGAGTGGATCACTTTCTGATTATTGACCATGGGATGTCCTTTTGGTACCAGATAACACCCGTTGCCAATGTGGCTATAGTTTCACAGGTACATTGGTGGATTCAGAGGTCACAGCTGAACTCGTATGATAGGTGCTCAGCTATCACAGAGTGCCTCTCTGCAGTGTGTCCTCAGCCGTCAGCAGAGTGGGTCAGTGAGAGGGTGAATCAAGAATGAACTCTAGCTTTCACCTAATGTTCAGACATATGATATTCAGTGAGTGTTTTTTCATGTCTATTTAGATCCAAGAAACCATGCATATTGATCAAAATCGGACACACTTTACACCTTTTCAGCACCTATGTTTTGGAATAATACAGGACATTGATGTGTGATATAACAATGATCATAACAGAAAATGATATAGCCATAAACAATTGCCTTTGCAGTTTACTGTACCTGTGTTAGGAGATTTTTTAGATTCTTGGCTTAGAAATTCCTTGATATAAAATCTGTAGACATCCACTTTTGAGTCAGTTGTTAGAGAAATGTACTGCATGTCAAATGCTTTCAGTCTGCAAAAGATATATGAACAGCTTTCATATTTTACCATTTTCTACCAGTTGACATTTGATTGCAATTAGTTACCATTGCTGCGGTATAAGCTGAAATCAGATTCAACTTTGTATAACATGTCAATCTACAGAATTCTTTCTAAGGATTTGATTCCAGCAAATTTAATCTCAGTTGTTTCTTGTAGAAAGCAAATCCAAATACTTACATTTCATGGTAGGAGTCGCAAGTAATATTTTTTGGTAGTTGATGAAGATGGGTTGCATTGAAACTTCCCAACAATTCAAACAGATACATTTGAAGGAACTGTTTCCAATCATTCGGGGTGAAAGACGAGAAGTTGGAGCTCACATTTTCCAAAATAACTGTTATTAAGATTTGTTTTATTGTGTTGATTTGGGAAACACTGAGATTTTCCTGAAAAAAATTAAAAGTACAAGTTAAATTTTTAATAAACAAACAAACTCTGAATTATTTCTTTTATACTAACAAACACAATAATGCTATTTCCAAGAAGAGGTTGTTTAGGTAGACATTTTCAAGGAGGAGTGCAGTTTGGTCACATAAATATGCTGATAATTAAACAACACTATTGCAATTGCTTAGTAGAAAGATATTGCTCTATAAATAATGGCAAGGTGTTTAAACACCGAAGGAAGTCAGGAGAGTAGATAAAACACAAAGGTTTAATTCCTTAATCAGTTCTGCTTTGCTGCTGGAACATCATGTATGCCCTCCATCCCCTTATTTAGAGGAGTATTTCATAAATATTTTACGGAGGAATACCAATGGCCTAAATAATTTGTTTTGTATTACCTGTTTGTTTTTCTACATTTTATCTGAATATTTCAAAATCGATATTAAACATGTCTCTACATGTTCTATGATACTGTATTTTGTAATGTTGCTCTCCATCTTCTTTATTTTATCATTGTATGATCTGCAATTATAACACTAAACGTCCAATAAAATCAACTTTTCTCAAACAGTTTTATGTGTTAAGGATATTTAGTATCTTTACCATGAACTTCTTCTGCTTGCCTCTGGTGTCTACATATTAGTTGTTGTAAGCTACGTGCAGGAGGATTAATGTTCAAACTAACAGAGCAATTTGAAATGACCTCTGTGGAACACCTTCAATCTATGATTCTCTCACTTCATATACACTGCTCCACTCTTGGTTATGTTTGCAGCCGCGGACGGCAGTAGGAGTTCCTGCAGGGTGGTGACGAGGGGAGGGGCATGGGGGGATAGTAATGTATGGATTACGCAGTTTAACAGGTAAGTAAATATATAAATAAATAAAATGAATTTCAATGCGCGCACTGCATTGCATTTGGTGATGCAGTGCATGCAACAAAATTCTTTTTATTTATTTACATGTTTACTTACCTGTTAAACTCTGTAAATAATACATTACTAAACCCCACCCTTCCTCTCCCCCTCCCCACGTCACCGCCCTGCAGGAACTCCTACTGCCGACCGCGGCTGTATGTTTGTTCTATGAAGATTACAATGGTAGAACGGCAGAACCCCTTTCTATTGGTGGTTGCTTTCGACCTGTTCACCACACAGTCATCTTCATCATATTATGGCTTTGTGACATTGTTTCAATTACAAAAGGTTTCATCCCCCATTGTCATTCATTATTTAGGTTCATTTGTCAACTACAAACTTTTAGTGTTTTTACTAGCCCACTATTTTATGTTGTCCCTTAAGTTGATGTCATTGCATAGGTTTCCATACCTTTTCAGAAGCAGACAGGATATTTTCCAAATACACTGGGACTTCATCTGCTGTCACAAGGCTAAGTATTTGCTTTAGCAGTGTAGAGTTGTTGATGACGTCTGGTTTCGTCAAGAGCACAGCTGTTTCATTTGGTGATAGATTTTCAGTGAGCAGCTCCTAAATATATGACAGAAACAAGCATACAATGTTGAAACTGCCAGGACTCTAGCATGTAGCAAGCTTTAAAGCAAATAACTGTACATAAAATTCATACATTAACATATATACATAGTTTCTGGAGTCAGTATGACACCAGACTGATTGCAGATTTAAAACAAATTCCATTGAGTGTATTTAAAATAGAAACTTCAAGTGCATCTACTTTGTGTTATAGAAAGTGCTCCCGTCTAAACGTCTTGCCATTCTTTTATAAAAGCGTGTAAGTTAACTTGAGGAGCACTATTATTCTTAGTCGAAGAAACATATAGTGCTGGTATCAATGCTAGGAAAATCCTGCTAATTTAAGCTACTGATTCTGCCCTGAATAAAGATGGTGACATACAAGAAAGTAAATGAAAAGAATGATGTAGTGAGAAAAGACTTCAGACAACCCATCTGCTACTGGTGAAATTGTGCTGCAAAGAAATATGTTTTTCAGTGGCACCACTTACTATGCTCAGATTGGGGTACAGGGCTATAAGTTTCGAGACTGAAGCATAGGAGAAGAAGGCCCCCAAATTCTTCACTAGCCATTCCTTTGTTCCGTTTGTATTTGATGCGCATGCAGAGCCTAAACAAAAGAAAGGTTTCATTAAGCACTGAATAACAGGTTTTAAGGCATTGTGATGAATTTGCAATGAAAGCAGAATATTTAACAGCTGCTCTATAAGTCAGTTGCACTTATATATATCTCAAATGTGCCTAAAGAAAGAAGTCTCAAAACCAAAGTTGGTCAAAAATGCACCTATGTCAATAACAGATTTTGCCAGCCAACGAACTGTCCGTTTTGGACTTTGTGATTAAGGGGACCATTTGAATACTTTTTTTGATGCAAATCTAACATAATGTTCACATCACATTTTTTACAAAGGGGACAGCATCTAAATCTAACCTTTTATATGAGGAAGTGTACTATTTACCTGTATGGCCCACACTAGCAGTGTGACAGCGAGTAGCACTGGTATTTTACCATATTCCATTGTAGATTAATAAAATTATATTTTTGTGAGAACAGCATTAATCAATACATTTTAGAGAATTTCTTATGTGGAAAGTGAGTTATTAACTTCTGTCTAGCTTCAGACTACTTTTTCTTGTAACATTCTCATCTTTTTAAATGGGTGTATTTTCGCTTCTTTCATTTCCTTGGGTAGATATAGTTTAGTTTCTGATATCAGTAATTTACACATGCAGAGAATCATGAAAGTAACTTTAACAATTTTCTTGAAGTGCACCATAAGGTGATAATACATTTTTTTATCCACTAAAAGAATATTCGATAGGAACATAATAGAGAATTTCTTTCGAAAATTGGTTTTGCAATGCAGATTCCTATAGTAATTTTTCAATTGTAAGGGTGCACTAAAGGTCCCACCTAGAATACAGCAGTATTGGAGCATCCCAGAAGTACTGAGGTCTGTAATTCCGGGTGTGAGATCAAAGATGTTGTACATTCTGCCCAGCAGCGATAAAGTCACAAGCTTCATTCATATTGCAATGAAAAGAATTGTACCTGATTTGTTGAACTGTTGAGAAAGGTATGTTTCACTGAATTCGTAAATGGCACGTTTGTTATTGACATCGAGTTCAAGGACTACATCGCTCAGCTGTTTTATTCTGTAGTCATTAATAAGGGAAAAAAGGAAATATTAAGACTAAATAGAAAACCAATCCATTCACTATTAATTGCAGATATTTGAAGTAGGCATTGAAGACTTTTACCTACATTATTTGGTAGGCTTCACATGGTATATTAAGTGGTAATCGTGATAGATCAGATTCATCGATGACCCTCAGAAACAGTTCAATGACAATCTGGAAAAGTCTGACCCATTCATTCATATTTTTCAAGCTCCAGTTCATGTTGAGTGCAGATAAAGTGTTGTTCAAAAACTCTTTTTGAGTTGAAAGTGTGAAGATAGCTGACGCATTACACAAAGTCACATTTGTAGATGAGTTTGAGCTCTATGAAAGGCAAAAAATATATATCAGTGATAAATGCTTGTGATGTGAAGTAGAAGTATGTTTAGAAGATAACGATTTATAGCTGAAAACAGAAACCATTTTAGAAAGGGTATTATTAATTTCTTTTTCGGTTGCTGAGGATGGTTGATTACTTCAACACTCTGATCACAAACTTTAAAAAAGATAGTAATTTTAGATGAGACGCACAATGTCACTTAGAAATTAGGCTATTTTTAAAATATTGATACACCCTGTGTGAATAATACAATACTTACGTGACAAATAGTCATCTTTAAAGTGCTAAGATAATGCAAAAATACTTCATTGTTGTCAAAGTGCAAGATTTGACCCAGAATTATTGTTTTTAATGTTTCATTTTTAAATTCATCCACATATATGGTGATTCCAGCCAGCTCTTCTTCTGTAAGATTACTGGGTATAAACACCTAGAGAAAATAAAGTGCAGTGAATTTCACATTTGAATCTTGAATGAATTCAATATTGAAAGAGTGTTATTATTGATTTATCCTTCAGTGGATATCATTGAAACACATAATTTCATACTCAAAAAGGCAAATTCATGTATTTCTTCTAATGTTTGAAGATGTATTTAAAATGGCCTACCTTGTTAAAATTACTGTTGAACTGTGCAAGATCTTCAATGTTAGATTGCTGAATGAACTGCATTAGGTTTTCCTCTACCCATAATTTAATGCCTGATGTTTCACACGCGATGCCTGTGCCTGAAATAGAGTTGCGTTAAAGATTAACTCTAGTCTTGTGAAAACTTTTGCCTTTTGAAACACCCTAAGTGCGTCTCTTCTTTTGAATGATAATAGCATAAAGTTTGCATCTGCTTTAGTTCTTTTGCACAAGTCATCTTTAGCTCTTGCGAAAATGAAAACAATAAATCTGGCACCTTATAAATAGGAACATGTTTGCTGCTTATCATGAAGGATATTCTGTGTTTGATTTGGTCTGTGGTAGATTTGTACATAATATTAACATTACTTTTACACTATGACACTTTCCTATTATCAAGTTGTCAACACATTACAGAAATTGCTTCTGTTGCGGTTAAGTGGTCAATTTTACACATCAGTGCATCACATGCATGTATGCATCAGGTTCTACTCAACCCTATCCTTAAGTATATGTGTAGACAATCCTTGATCGCTCAATCATATTTGGCTGCTGTTTTGTCCCCCATCATTGTTTTTCTTGTGCATGTGTAATTATGACTAATTTCTAGCTCCTAAAACAATGCATAATTTGTCACTGACATTTTTCAGCAGCTTTTCCACGTAACTCTGGTGACGTTTTCAAGACCCAAGGACCAGCACCAAAGTTCTTACTTGCATAGCCTGTCTTTATTCACCTCTATTTCTGGATCCCAACCACTAAAACTGGCCCTTCAAGGATGGGCAATACACCAGTTTATGCACTTCCCAAGCCTTCTCCTTCCAAATAACTCAATACGGGATGTGAATACTGACTAGAGAATGCAAGCGGCGATCATAGAAACCTGCATTCCAAACAAAATCTACTTATGGCCAAGGCTTTGGTAGCGCTGTCTGTTGAAGCCTGATGCAGCTGGCACATTAGTCCTACATCTATATGCATGAAACAGCAAATCATAGCCAAGAACTATAAGTCCTACTGTTAAGCAATAGGTCCTCCATCAGGATTCTATTCTTTGATGTGGAGGAAGCCTTTGTCTCAGCCTGTGGTATGAAAATGTCTTGGACAATTGTCGTAATGCAGCTGACACTGCAGACTTTTTATCTAAGATCAACCAAGAGTATCGGGGCTCATTTAGAAATCAGCAGAGTGTTGGCAAGAGCCAAAAACTAGCAAATGACGTGTGCTCCCCTAATTGCGATCCCGCCTGATTGAGCAGTGGGAGATTGCTTTCTTTTTAAATATGGAGCCTCATTTTGATTTCCTATCTAAGAGACTTTGCTGCAGGCTGACCACCACAGGTTCACCCACTTAACAGTCCTGGAACCTCCACTCCACTTAGAATCAGAATTTAAGCATGTTTGTTCTCATGGCGTCATAAAAAGCATGGTCGCTCGAAAGAGGAAATAAAATGATAGCCACATTTAGGGAGAAACCTTCCAGTGCACCAGAGACATTCCTTTCTTGTTTTGCCAAACACAGGTTAAGGGGTTGTATCTGGAAAAACAAAACAATGCCAATTGGAGCCTTCCTAACATATGGGGGTAGCACTGTTGCCCAGAAATTCTCCACCACAGTGATGGGGAACCCTAAGCATGTTATGGTAGCATTCATTTGCCAGACTGCAGTGTAGCATCCTCTGCCAGCAGCATGGCAGATGGCCCACTGTCCTCTCATCTGCTAACTTTGCTGATAAAATCTCTAGATGAAAAGACAACCATTCTCCAAAATGAGAGGGAGGTAAAATGGATACATACAGGGGGAAATTGCTCAAATGCTTACTTCCCGAGACAGTGTAAAACTAATGCCATCAAGGAAAGCTGTGGCAAGAGTTTGACAGGTACACTTCTTTGTGCAGAGATTATGCCCAGCAAGAGTTTAAGGCCTGAACCTGCCGGTCTCCTAGAATCTTATTTATACTCTTTGTAAGGGTATAGGGGTCAAGGTTCTACTCCATTTTAAACATCTGTCATGTAAGCTAATTTATCTCCCTTCAAAACCTCAATATTCTGGCTTTGGCTCAAGTGTTAACAGGTATCCCAAACAACAAACACATGTGCTCTATATAACAGAGGCACACATAAGAAATAGGAGGTACTGCATTTAATTTTGGGAAGCCAACATTCCCAGTTAAGAACACTGCCAGTTGGCCTCAGTGTCACCTGCTAGTATTGTCGGAACCCTTTCTGCAGTTGTAGTAGGCCTATCGCCTCTCATATGTTGATGAGTGCTTTGAATGGAACAGCATGAAGGCAGTGATTGTGTACGTCCTTGCTCCTTTTATCCAGTTTGAGATGAACTACCCTGAATCGTTCTTGCTACCTGTGGTTATTAGTAGGCCAGGGCGGAATTTGCAGAGTCGCAGTATTCGGAGCTCCACGTAGTGCTAAAAAAACTCTGCCATGCTATGCAGAGCTCAGTGAGCGGCGGTGTCCAATACATCACGCATTTTGTGCACATTTTTTGTGCCGAAAGTGTCACTTCCCTGTAAAATCAGCGTGAACGAAATCACGTGGAGCACCAGAGAGCGCTTCTTCCACTCAAGTAGATTTCCTTCTCGAGCGGCAGCTTCTTCAACGAGAGCTGCAGCTTTCTCAATGCGAGTGGTTGCGACCCACCACAACCGCCTTTATTGAGAAATCTCGCTGGGAGGTGGTCTAGCGTTCAAATTCTCTAGCTTGCTTTCACCAACTTAACTTCTCTCAGCATCTCTTCACATAGTTTTTCGCAGATCCGCACAGAGGGTGGAGTGGGCACAACTCCACAAACTTTGCCTCCCCCTATTTATTAGGGTAATTCTGGGCACCATCCTGGAAAATGCCTTCAAATAAAAGGTATTGGACATCAGGCAGAGAGTGGATCACTTTCTGATTATTGACCATGGGATGTCCTTTTGGTACCAGATAACACCCGTTGCCAATGTGGCTATAGTTTCACAGGTACATTGGTGGATTCAGATGTCACAGCTGAACTCGTATGATAGGTGCTCAGCTATCACAGAGTGCCTCTCTGCAGTGTGTCCTCAGCCGTCAGCAGAGTGGGTCAGTGAGAGGGTGAATCAAGAATGAACTCTAGCTTTCACCTAATGTTCAGACATATGATATTCAGTGAGTGTTTTTTCATGTCTGTTTAGATCCAAGAAACCATGCATATTGATCAAAATCGGACACACATTACACCTTTTCAGCACCTATGTTTTGGAATAATACAGGACATTGATGTGTGATATAACAATGATCATAACAGAAAATGATATAGCCATAAACAATTGCCTTTGCAGTTTACTGTACCTGTGTTAGGAGATTTTTTAGATTCTTGGCTTAGAAATTCCTTGATATAAAATCTGTAGACATCCACTTTTGAGTCAGTTGTTAGAGAAATGTACTGCATGTCAAATCCTTTCAGTCTGCAAAAGATATATGAACAGCTTTCATATTTTACCATTTTCTACCAGTTGACATTTGATTGCAATTAGTTACCATTGCTGCGGTATAAGCTGAAATCAGATTCAACTTTGTATAACATGTCAATCTACAGAATTCTTTCTAAGGATTTGATTCCAGCAAATTTAATCTCAGTTGTTTCTTGTAGAAAGCAAATCCAAATACTTACATTTCATGGTAGGAGTCGCAAGTAATATTTTTTGGTAGTTGATGAAGATGGGCTGCATTGAAGCTTCCCAACAATTCAAACAGATACGTTTGAAAGAACTGTTTCCAATCATTCGGGGTGAAAGACGAGAAGTTGGAGCTCACATTTTCCAAAATAACTGTTATTAAGATTTGTTTTATTGTGTTGATTTGGGAAACACTGAGATTTTCCTGAAAAAAATTAAAAGTACAAGTTATATTTTTAATAAACAAACAAACTCTGAATTATTTCTTTAAACTAACAAACACAATAATGCTATTTCCAAGAAGAGGTTGTTTAGGTAGACATTTTCAAGGAGGAGTGCAGTTTTGTCACATAAATATGCTGATAATTAAACAACACTATTGCAATTGCTTAGTAGAAAGATATTGCTCTATAAATAATGGCAAGGTGTTTAAACACCGAAGGAAGTCAGGAGAGTAGATAAAACACAAAGGTTTAATTCCTTAATCAGTTCTGCTTTGCTGCTGGAACATCGTGTATGCCCTCCATCCCCTTATTTAGAGGAGTATTTCATAAATATTTTACGGAGGAATACCAATGGCCTAAATAATTTGTTTTGTATTACCTGTTTGTTTTTCTACATTTTATCTGAATATTTCAAAATCGATATTAAACATGTCTCTACATGTTCTATGATACTGTATTTTGTAATGTTGCTCTCCATCTTCTTTATTTTACCATTGTATGATCTGCAATTATAACACTAAACGTCCAATAAAATCAACTTTTCTCAAACAGTTTTATGTGTTAAGGATATTTAGTATCTTTACCATGAACTTCTTCTGCTTGCCTCGGGTGTCTACATATTAGTTGTTGTAAGCTACGTGCAGGAGGATTAATGTTCAAACTAAGAGAGCAATTTGAAATGACCTCTGTGGAACACCTTCAATCTATGATTCTCTCACTTCATATACACTGCTCCACTCCTGGTTATGTTTGCAGCCGCGGACGGCAGTAGGAGTTCCTGCAGGGTGGTGACGAGGGGAGGGGCATGGGGGGATAGTAATGTATGGATTACGGAGTTTAACAGGTAAGTAAATATATAAATAAATAAAACGAATTTCAATGCGCGCACTGCATTGCATTTGGTGATGCAGTGCATGCAACAAAATTCTTTATATTTATATACATGTTTACTTACCTGTTAAACTCTGTAAATAATACATTACTAAACCCCACCCTTCCTCTCCCCCTCCCCACGTCACCGCCCTGCAGGAACTCCTACTGCCGACCGCGGCTGTATGTTTGTTCTATGAAGATTACAATGGTAGAACGGCAGAACCCATTTCTATTGGTGGTTGCTTTCGACCTGTTCACCACACAGTCATCTTCATCATATTATGGCTTTGTGACATTGTTTCAATTACAAAAGGTTTCATCCCCCATTGTCATTCATTATTTGGGTTTATTTGTCAACTACAAACTTTTAGTGTTTTTACTAGCCCACTATTTTATGTTGTCCCTTAAGTTGATGTCATTGCATAGGTTTCCATACCTTTTCAGAAGCAGACAGGATATTTTCCAAATACACTGGGACTTCATCTGCTGTCACAAGGCTAAGTATTTGCTTTAGCAGTGTAGAGTTGTTGATGACGTCTGGTTTCGTCAAGAGCACAGCTGTTTCATTTGGTGATAGATTTTCAGTGAGCAGCTCCTGAATATGACAGAAACAAGCATACAATGTTGAAACTACCAGGACTCTAGCATGTAGCAAGCTTTAAAGCAAATAACTGTACATAAAATTCATACATTAACATATATACATAGTTTCTGGAGTCAGTATGACACCAGACTGATTGCAGATTTAAAACAAATTCCATTGAGTGTATTTAAAATAGAAACTTCAAGTGCATCTACTTTGTGTTATAGAAAGTGCTCCCGTCTAAACGTCTTGCCATTCTTTTATAAAAGCGTGTAAGTTAACTTGAGGAGCACTATTATTCTTATTCGAAGAAACAAATAGTGCTGGTATCAATGCTAGGAAAATCCTGCTAATTTAAGCTACTGATTCTGCCCTGAATAAAGATGGTGACATACAAGAAAGTAAATGAAAAGAATGATGTAGTGAGAAAAGACTTCATACAACCCATCTGCTACTGGTGAAATTGTGCTGCAAAGAAATATGTTTTTCAGTGGCACCACTTACTATGCTTAGATTGGGGTACAGGGCTATAAGTTTCGAGACTGAAGCATAGGAGAAGAAGGCCCCCAAATTCTTCACTAGCCATTCCTTTGTTCCGTTTGTATTTGATGCGCATGCAGAGCCTAAACAAAAGAAAGGTTTCATTAAGCACTGAATAACAGGTTTTAAGGCATTGTGATGAATTTGCAATGAAAGCAGAATATTTAACAGCTGCTCTATAAGTCAGTTGCACTTATATATATCTCAAATGTGCCTAAAGAAAGAAGTCTCAAAACCAAAGTTGGTCAAAAATGCACCTATGTCAATAACAGATTTTGCCAGCCACCGAACTGTCCGTTTTGGACTTTGTGATTAAGGGGACCATTTGAATACTTTTTTTGATGCAAATCCAACATAATGTTCACATCACATTTTTTACAAAGGGGACAGCATCTAAATCTAACCTTTTATATGAGGAAGTGTACTATTTACCTGTATGGCCCACATTAGCAGTGTGACAGCGAGTAGCACTGGTATTTTACCATATTCCATTGTAGATTAATAAAATTATATTTTTGTGAGAACAGCATTAATCAATACATTTTAGAGAATTTCTTATGTGGAAAGTGAGTTATTAACTTCTGTCTAGCTTCAGACTACTTTTTCTTGTAACATTCTCATCTTTTTAAATGGGTGTATTTTCGCTTCTTTCATTTCCTTGGGTAGACATAGTTTAGTTTCTGATATCAGTAATTTACACATGCAGAGAATCATGAAAGTCACTTTAACAATTTTCTTGAAGTGCACCATAAGGTGATAATAAAAATTTGTATCCACTAAAAGAATATTCGATAGGAACAAAATAGAGAATTTCTTTCGAAAATTGGTTTTGCAATGCAGATTCCTATAGTAATTTTTCAATTGTAAGGGTGCACTAAAGGTCCCACCTAGAATACAGCTGTATTGGAGCATCCCAGAAGTACTGAGGTCTGTAATTCCGGGTGTGAGATCAAAGATGTTGTACATTCCGCCCAGCAGCGATAAAGTCACAAGCTTCATATTGCAATAAAAAGAATTGTACCTGATTTGTTGAACTGTTGAGAAAGGTATGTTTCACTGAATTCGTAAATGGCACGTTTGTTATTGACATCGAGTTCAAGGACTACATCGCTCAGCTGTTTTATTCTGTAGTCATTAATAAGGGAAAAAAGGAAATATTAAGACTAAATAGAAAACCAATCCATTCACTATTAATTGCAGATATTTGAAGTAGGCATTGAAGACTTTTACTTACATTATTTGGTAGGCTTCACATGGTATATTAAGTGGTAATCGTGATAGATCGGATTCATCGATGACCCTCAGAAATAGTTCAATGACAATCTGGAAAAGTCTGACCCATTCATTCATATTTTTCAAGCTCCAGTTCATGTTGAGTGCAGATAAAGTGTTGTTCAAAAACTCTTTTTGAGTTGAAAGTGTGAAGATAGCTGACGCATTACACAAAGTCACATTTGTAGATGAGTTTGAGCTCTATGAAAGGCAAAAAATATATATCAGTGATAAATGCTTGTGATGTGAAGTAGAAGCATGTTTAGAAGATAACGATTTATAGCTGAAAACAGAAACCATTTTAGAAAGGGTATTATTAATTTCTTTTTCAGTTGCTGAGGAGGGTTGATTACTTCAACACTCTGATCACAAACTTTAAAAAAGATAGTAATTTTAGATGAGACGCACAATGTCACTTAGAAATTAGGCTATTTTTAAAATATTGATACACCCTGTGTGAATAATACAATACTTACGAGACAAATAGTCATCTTTAAAGTGCTAAGATACTGCAAAAATACTTCATTGTTGTCAAAGTGCAAGATTTGACCCAGAATTAATGTTTTTAATGTTTCATTTTTAAATTCATCCACATATATGGTGATTCCAGCCAGCTCTTCTGCTGTAAGATTACTGGGTATAAACACCTAGAGAAAATAAAGAGCAGTGAATTTCACATTTGAATCTTGAATGAATTCAATATTGAAAGAGTGTTATAATTGATTTATCCTTCAGTGGATATCATTGAAACACATAATTTCATACTCAAAAAGGCAAATTCATGTATTTCTTCTAATGTTTGAAGGTGTATTTAAAATGGCCTACCTTGTTAAAATTACTGTTGAACTGTGCAAGATCTTCAATGTTAGATTGCTGAATGAACTGCATTAGGTTTTCCTCTACCCATAATTTAATGCCTGATGTTTCACACGCGATGCCTGTGCCTGAAATAGAGTTGCGTTAAAGATTAACTCTAGTCTTGTGAAAACTTTTGCATTTTGAAACACCCTAAGTGCGTCTCTTCTTTTGAATGATAATAGCATAAAGTTTGCATCTGCTTTAGTTCTTTTGCACAAGTCATCTTTAGCTCTTGCGAAAATGAAAACAATAAATCTGGCACCTTATAAATAGGAACATGTTTGCTGCTTATGATGAAGGATATTCTGTGTTTGATTTGGTCTGTGGTAGATTTGTACATAATATTAACATTACTTTTACACTATGACACTTTCCTATTATCAAGTTGTCAACACATTACAGAAATTGCTTCTGTTGCGGTTAAGTGGTCAATTTTACACATCAGTGCATCACATGCATGTATGCATCAGGTTCTACTCAACCCTATCCTTAAGTATATGTGTAGACAATCCTTGATCGCTCAATCATATTTGGCTGCTGTTTTGTCCCCCATCATTGTTTTTCTTGTGCATGTGTAATTATGACTAATTTCTAGTTCCTAAAACAATGCATAATTTGTCACTGACGGTTTTCAGCAGCTTTTCCACGTAACTCTGGTGAAGTTTTCAAGACCCAAGGACCAGCCCCAAAGTTCTTACTTGCATAGCCTGTTTTTATTCACCTCTAGTTCTGGATCCCAACCACTAAAACTGGCCCTTCAAGGATGGGCAATACACCAGTTTATGCACTTCCCAAGCCTTCTCCTTCCAAATAACTCAATACGGGATGCGAATACTGACTAGAGAATGCAAGCGGCGATCATAGAAACCTGCATTCCAAACAAAATCTACTCATGGCCAAGGCTTTGGTAGTGCTGTCTGTTGAAGTCTGATGCAGCTGGCACATTAGTCCTACATCTATATGCATGAAACAGCAAATCATAGCCAAGAACTATTAATCCTACTGTTAAGCAATAGGTCTTCCATCAGGATTCTATTCTTTGATGTGGAGGAAGCCTTTGTCTCAGCCTGTGGTATGAAAATGTCTTGGACAATTGTCGTAATGCAGCTGACACTGCAGACTTTTTATCTAAGATCAACCAAGAGTATCGGGCTCATTTAGAAATCAGCAGAGTGTTGGCAAGAGACATAAACTAGCAAATGACGTGTGCTCCCCTAATTGCGATCCCGCCTGATTGAGCAGTGGGAGATTGCTTTCTTTTTAAATATGGAGCCTCATTTTGATTTCCTATCTAAGAGACTTTGCTGTAGGCTGACCACAACAGGTTCACCCACTTAACAGTCCTGGAACCTCCACTCCACTTAGAATCAGACTTTAAGCATGTTTGTTCTTATGGCGCCATAAAAAGCATGGTCGCTCGAAAGAGGAAATAAAATGATAGCCACATTTAGGGAGAAACCTTCCAGTGCACCAGAGACATCCCTTTCTTGTTTTGCCAAACACAGGTTAAGGGGTTGTATCTGGAAAAACAAAACAATGCCAATTGGAGCCTTCCTAACATATGGGGGTGGCACTGTTGCCCAGAAATTCTCCACCACAGTGATGGGGAACCCTAAGCATGTTATGGTAGCATTAATTTGCCAGACTGCAGTGTAGCATCCTCTGCCAGCAGCATGGCAGATGGCCCACTGTCCTCTCATCTGCTAACTTTGCTGATAAAATCTCTAGATGAAAAGACAACCATTCTCCAAAATGAGAGGGAGGTAAAATGGATACATACAGGGGGAAATTGCTCAAATGCTTACTTCCCGAGACAGTGTAAAACTAATGCCATCAAGGAAAGCTGTGGCAAGAGTTTGACAGGTACACTTCTTTGTGCAGAGATTATGCCCAGCAAGAGTTTAAGGCCTGAACCTGCCGGTCTCCTAGAATCTTATTTATACTCTTTGTAAGGGTATAGGGGTCAAGGTTCTACTCCATTTTAAACATCTGTCATGTAAGCTAATTTATCTCCCTTCAAAACCTCAATATTCTGGCTTTGGCTCAAGTGTTAACAGGTATCCCAAACAACAAACACATGTGCTCTATATAACAGAGGCACACATAAGAAATAGGAGGTACTGCATTTAATGTTGGGAAGCCAACATTCCCAGTTAAGAACACTGCCAGTTGGCCTCAGTGTCACCTGCTAGTATTGTCGGAACCCTTTCTGAAGTTGTAGTAGGCCTATCGCCTCTCATATGTTGATGAGTGCTTTGAATGGAACAGCATGAAGGCAGTGATTGTGTACGTCCTTGCTCCTTTTATCCAGTTTGAGATGAACTACCCTGAATCGTTCTTGCTACCTGTGGTTATTAGTAGGCCAGGGCGTATTTTGCAGAGTCGCAGTATTCGGAGCTCCACGTAGTGCTAAAAAAACTCTGCCATGCTATGCAGAGCTCAGTGAGCGGCGGTGTCCAATACATCACGCATTTTGTGCAAATTTTTTGTGGCGAAAGTGTCACTTCCCTGTAAAATCAGCGTGAACGAAATCACGTGGAGCACCAGAGAGCGCTTCTTCCACTCAAGTAGATGTCCTTCTCGAGCGGCAGCTTCTTCAACGAGAGCTGCAGCTTTCTCAATGCGAGTGGTTGCGACCCACCACAACCGCCTTTATTCAGAAATCTCGCTGGGAGGTGGTCTAGCGTTCAAATTCTCTAGCTTGCTTTCACCAACTTAACTTCTCTCAGTATCTCTTCACATAGTTTTTCGCAGATCCGCACAGAGGGTGGAGTGGGCACAACTCCACAAACTTTGCCTCCCCCTATTTATTAGGGTAATTCTGGGCACCATCCTGGAAAATCCCTTCAAATAAAAGGTAATGGATATCAGGCAGAGAGTGGATCACTTTCTGATTATTGACCATGGGATGTCCTTTTGGTACCAGATAACACCCGTTGCCAATGTGGCTATAGTTTCACAGGTACATTGGTGGATTCAGATGTCACAGCTGAACTCGTATGATAGGTGCTCAGCTATCACAGAGTGCCTCTCTGCAGTGTGTCCTCAGCCGTCAGCAGAGTGGGTCAGTGAGAGGGTGAATCAAGAATGAACTCTAGCTTTCACCTAATGTTCAGACATATGATATTCAGTGAGTGTTTTTTCATGTCTGTTTAGATCCAAGAAACCATGCATATTGATCAAAATCGGACACACTTTACACCTTTTCAGCACCTAAGTTTTGGAATAATACAGGACATTGATGTGTGATATAACAATGATCATAACAGAAAATGATATAGCCATAAACAATTGCCTTTGCAGTTTACTGTACCTGTGTTAGGAGATTTTTTAGATTCTTGGCTTAGAAATTCCTTGATATAAAATCTGTAGACATCCACTTTTGAGTCAGTTGTTAGAGAAATGTACTGCATGTCAAATCCTTTCAGTCTGCAAAAGATATATGAACAGCTTTCATATTTTACCATTTTCTACCAGTTGACATTTGATTGCAATTAGTTACCATTGCTGCGGTATAAGCTGAAAGCAGATTCAACTTTGTATAACATGTCAATCTACAGAATTCTTTCTAAGGATTTGATTCCAGCAAATTTAATCTCAGTTGTTTGTTGTAGAAAGCAAATCCAAATACTTACATTTCATGGTAGGAGTTGCAAGAAATATTTTTTGGTAGTTGATGAAGATGGGTTGCATTGAAGCTTCCCAACAATTCAAACAGATACGTTTGAAAGAACTGTTTCCAATCATTCGGGGTGAAAGACGAGAAGTTGGAGCTCACATTTTCCAAAATAACTGTTATTAAGATCTGTTTTATTGTGTTGATTTGGGAAACACTGAGATTTTCCTGAAAAAAATGAAAAGTACAAGTTATATTTTTAATAAACAAACAAACTCTGAATTATTTCTTTAAACTAACAAACACAATAATGCTATTTCCAAGAAGAGGTTGTTCAGGTAGACATTTTCAAGGGGGAGTGCAGTTTGGTCACATAAATATGGTGATAATTAAACAACACTATTGCAATTGCTTAGTAGAAAGATATTGCTCTATAAATAATGGCAAGGTGTTTAAACACTGAAGGAAGTCAGGAGAGTAGATAAAACACAAAGGTTTAATTCCTTAATCAGGTCTGCTTTGCTGCTGGAACATCGTGTATGCCCTCCATCCCCTTATTTAGAGGAGTATTTCATAAATATTTTACGGAGGAATACCAATGGCCTAAATAATTTGTTTTGTATTACCTGTTTGTTTTTCTACATTTTATCTGAATATTTCAAAATCGATATTAAACATGTCTCTACATGTTCTATGATACTGTATTCTGTAATGTTGCTCTCCATCTTCTTTATTTCTTATCATTGTATGATCAGCAATTATAACACTAAACATCCAATAAAATCAACTTTTCTCAAACAGTTTTATGTGTTAAGGATATTTAGTATCTTTACCATGAACTTCTTCTGCTTGCCTCTGGTGTCTACATATTAGTTGTTGTAAGCTACGTGCAGGAGGATTAATGTTCAAACTAAGAGGGCAATTTGAAATGACCTCTGTGGAACACCTTCAATCTATGATTCTCTCACTTCATATACACTGCTCCACTCTTGGTTATGTTTGCAGCAGCGGGCGGCAGTAAGAGTTCCTGCAGGGTGGTGATGAGGGGAGGGGCAGGGTGGGGGATAGTAATGTATGGATTACGGAGTTTAACAGGTAAGTAAACATATAAATAAATAAAACTAATTTCAATGCGCGCACTGCATCGCATTTGGTGATGCAGTGCACGCAACAAAATTCTTTTTATTTATATACATGTTTACTTACCTGTTAAACTCTGCAATTAATACATTACTAAACCCCACCCTTCCTCTCCCCCTCCCCACATCACCGCCCTGCAGGAACTCCTACTGCCGACCGTGGATGTGTGTTTGTTCTATGAAGATTACAATGGTAGAACGGCAGAACCCCTTTCTATTGGTGGTTGCTTTCGACCTGTTCACCACACAGTCATCTTCATCATATTATGGCTTTGTGACATTGTTTCAATTACAAAAGGTTTCATCCCCCATTGTCATTCATTATTTGGGTTCATTTGTCAACTACAAACTTTTAGTATTTTTACTAGCCCACTATTTTATGTTGTCCCTTAGGTTGATGTCATTGCATAGGCTTCCATACCTTTTCAGAAGCAGACAGGATATTTTCCAAATACACTGGGACTTCATCTGCTGTCACAAGGCTAAGTATTTGCTTTAGCAGTGTAGAGTTGTTGATGATGTCTGGTTTTGTCAAGAGCACAGCTGTTTCATTTGGTGATAGATTTTCAGTGAGCAGCTCCTGAATATGACAGAAACAAGCATACAATGTTAGAACTGCCAGGACTCTAGCATGTAGCAAGCTTTAAAGCAATTAACTGTACATAAAATTCATACATTAACATATATACATAGTTTCTGGAGACAGTATGACACCAGACTGATTGCAGATTTAAAACAAATTCCATTGAGTGTATTTAAAATAGAAACTTCAAGTGCATCTACTTTGTGTTATAGAAAGTGCTCCCCTCTAAACGTCTTGCCATTCTTTTATAAAAGCGTGTAAGTTAACTTGAGGAGCACTATTATTCTTATTCGAAGAAATATATAGTGCTGGTATCAATGCTAGGAAAATCCTGCTAATTTAAGCTACTGATCTTGCCCTGAATAAAGATGGTGACATACAGGAAAGTAAATGAAAAGAATGATGTAGTGAGAAAAGACTTCAGACAACCCGTCTGCTACTGGTGAAATTGTGCTGCAAAGAAATATGTTTTTCAGTCGCACCACTTACTATGCTTAGATTGGGGTACAGGGCTATAAGTTTCGAGACTGAAGCATAGGGGAAGAAGGCCCCCAAATTCTTCACTAGCCATTCCTTTGTTCCGTTTGTATTTGATGCGCATGCAGAGCCTAAACAAAAAAAAGGTTTCATTATGCACTGAATAACAGGTTTTAAGGCATTGTGATGAATTTGCAATGAAAGCAGAATATTTAACAGCTGCTCTATAAGTCAGTTGCACTTATATATATCTCAAATGTGCCTAAAGAAAGAAGTCTCAAAACCAAAGTTGGTCAAAAATGCACCTATGTCAATAACAGATTTTTCCAGCCACTGAACTGTCCGTTTTGGACTTTGTGATTAAGGGGACCATTTGAATACTTTTTTTGATGCAAATCCAACATAATGTTCACATCATATTTTTTACAAAGGGGACAGCATCTAAATCTAACCTTTTATATGAGGAAGTGTACTATTTACCTGTATGGCCCACACTAGCAGTGTGACAGCGAGTAGCACTGGTATTTTACCATATTCCATTGTAGATTAATAAAATTATATTTTTGTGAGAACAGCATTAATCAATACATTTTAGAGAATTTCTTATGTGGAAAGTGAGTTATTAACTTCTATCTAGCTTCAGACTACTTTTTCTTGTAACATTCTCATCTTTTTAAATGGGTGTATTTTCGCTTCTTTCATTTCCTTGGGTAGATATAGTTTAGTTTCTGATATCAGTAATTTACACATGCAGAGAATCATGAAAGTCACTTTAACAATTTTCTTGAAGTGCACCATAAGGTGATAATACATTTTTTTATTCACTAAAAGAATATTCGATAGGAACATAATAGAGAATTTCTTTCGAAAATTGGTTTTGCAATGCAGATTCCTATAGTAATTTTTCAATTGTAAGGGTGCGCTAAAGGTCCCACCTAGAATACAGCTGTATTGGAGCATCCCAGAAGTACTGAGGTCTGTAATTCCGGGTGTGAGATTAAAGATGTTGTACATTCCGCCCAGCAGCGATAAAGTCACAAGCTTCATATTGCAATAAAAAGAATTGTACCTGATTTGTTGAACTGTTGAGAAAGGTATGTTTCACTGAATTCGTAAATGGCACGTTTGTTATTGACATCGAGTTCAAGGACTACATCGCTCAGCTGTTTTATTCTGTAGTCATTAATAAGGGAAAAAAGGAAATATTAAGACTAAATAAAGTCAAGTCAAAAGATGCTTTATTTGGTATGTAAAAATACAACCATATAGCAACAGACATAGTAACAAAATAACATACATATATATCAGGTTTTTAGGAGCGTGTTTCCGCTAAAATATGTACAAAATTCATAAAAATAAAGCACAAAGAATTATAAAATAATTTCAGTGTACACTACAATATAGCGGCATTCATCTGATATTAATATATGTGCAAATTAGCTTAATAAAGTGCAAATATTAATTACATCATTCCTAAAGTGCAATGTGCATTTAGCAGCACAAAACCAAATCCTAAAAGATCTAAGCTACGTCATAACAAAGTGCAAGTGCTATGGCCGTCTTTCAGTGCTCAAAAAACGATAGCAGCAATTTATACAATATTTATATATGTGCAAATTAGCATGATAAAGTGCAAAGTGTCAGTATCATCATACCAAAATTACACAATACATTTAGCAGCTCAGATTTCAAATACTTAAAAAGATAAAGCATCATTGAATAAATTCATATAATAATTGACTTTCTTACGGAAATACATTTTAAAATATAAGTGGCCACATGAAAACATATATCTGGGGTCTCTAGATTGAACATCAGTTGCATCGCTGTTTGTATACCACGCGTATTATATTTTAAAAAGATGGGTTTCAAATAAAATTTTCTAAAAGAGGTATAAAATTTACAGGATAGCATAAAATGACAGGTATTCTGTTTGGATTTACCGTCACACCGACACAAACATGTGGCGGGTTTCTTAACCACGGGGAAAGCCACAAGGCGGTGCACAATTCCCAAACGGAGACGGGTCAATACAAAACGATGAGAGTTAGTACTAACAATACTTAAAAAGATAAAGCATCATTGAATAAATTCATATAATAATAGACTTTCTTACGGAAATACATTTTAAAATATAAGTGGCCACATGAAAACATATATCTGGGGTCTCTAGATTGAACATCAGTTGCATCGCTGTTTGTATACCACGCGTATTATATATTAGAAAGATGGGTTTCAAATAAAATTTTCTAAAAGAGGTATAAAATTTACAGGATAGTATAAAATGACAGGTATTCTGTTTGGATTTACCGTCACACGGACACAAACATGTGGCGGGTTTCTTAACCACGGGGAAAGCCACGAGGTGGTGCACAATTCCCAAACGGAGACGGGTCAATACAAAACGATGAGAGTTAGTACTAACAATACTAAGATAATTTTGGAAGCCTTCATTAATATTATATTCCAGGTAGAGATTGAACGTACTTTGTTTTACATATTTTTCCGTTCTAATCCCAGCAGTATGTTTGAGGAATACAATTTTAAGCTCCTGCTTCGATGGTACAAAATTTACTACAGGATCTTTAAAAATGTTTAGGCCGTAGAGTATCTTATACCAATGTTGTATATGGCTCAGCCAAGGAATATTTGATCGGAGATCAAGTTTGATGCAGTCATTGATTACATCCTGGGTGAACTTTGTCTCCTCCTCTGCCCAAATTGAGCGCCATAGGGATAAAGGACGTAAAACAATTAAATCATTAACATGATTCATATTGAGTTCCCTATGTGTTAACTCATTTGAGGCCGTAGCCGGTGCACTAATTGATCGTTTTAAAAACACATTTTCCTCCCGCTGAATCAGTTTGGCACTCTGGGCATCATATCCCCAGACCCCAGCTCCGTATATGGCTGAGGATATACATCTTGCATTAAATATAGATAGCATTTCATGAATTCTATGACCCCCTAATTTTGCAGCAAATCTAAAAATACAACTTGTATTCTTAACCATTTTAAAAAGGACACTTTTTTGTTCATTAACCCATCTCCCATCTCCTGAAAAGGTAATACCCAAATAACAAAAACTACTAACAGATTCTAGTCTCTCCCCTTCTAAAAAGAAGGGCTTACATTTTCTCAGTTTCTTACCACATACCATTGTAACCGTCTTCCCTTTATTGACTTTCAACTTCCTATTTTCAATGAAAAGGTGGAATTGATTAATGAGATGTTGCAGTCCATTATGAGTTCTAGAAAGGAGGACCGCGTCATCCGCATATAAAAGGATTGGGATTGGGTTACCATTAATGGTAGGGGCATCTGCAGTAGTCTGTCTTAAAATTTGATTGACCTGATTGATAAAAAGAGAGAACAGTAGAGGGGCAAGTACACATCCTTGTCGGATACCTCTATTAATCTTAAAAAACGGGGTACATTCCCCATCTCTTCCAAATCTCACTTTGCTGGACAAATTGTTATACAGCCGGGCGAGCAGATGGATAATTACAGTGGGGGCGCCCATCTCCAGTAATGTAGGCCAGAGCAGTGCGTGTTCCACCAGATCAAATGCTGAACTCAAGTCGGCAAAGCACAGGTAAAGGTTACCAGCTTTTGCTTTAGTGTACTTGCCGACTATGAGTTCCAGGTTCACGCACTGCTCCACTGTACCCATCCCCCTACGAAACCCATACTGGACTGGGGATAGGATGTTTTTTTCCTCAGCCCAGGCTTCCAATCTCACTAATAGGACTCGGCTAAGGATTTTAACTGTCGAGTCCAAGAGTGAGATGGGTCGATAGTTACGGGCCTCGGACTTAGATCCTTTTTTATGGAGGGGAACAATAATTGACTGACCCCATGTCAGTGGCAAAGTATCTTCCACTGCAGCATTAAAATAACGTGTTAAGATTGGAGCCCATAGGATTATTTCATGTTTATAAAAATCCATGGGTACCCCATCAGGCCCAGGTGCTTTACCCCCCTTACTGTTTTTGATTGCCTCTGTAACTTCATCCAAAGTTAAAAATAAGCGCATTTTCTGCCATTTAAGGCATAATAATGTATCTGCATTAAAAGCGAACCCATCTAGATTAAGATCAGAGTTAAAAATCTCTGAAAAGTGAACTATCCAGGCGTGGCAGCTAACATGAGAACTAACTTCGGGAATATTATCATTCTTTAAAAAAGGACCATTAATAATTTCCCAAAATAGTTTGTGATCTTTAGTTTCGGCAGCCATATCTAGTTTATACCAAGCATTATGTTGCAACTCTTTTTTCCTAGATACCAAAGCAGATTTATATTTAATTCGTCCTTCTCTAACTCTATCATTGTCTCTTGGTTTGTCATCAAGCGCTAATTTTAGTTTTTTTAGAGCCTGGGCACAGTGTTTATCAAACCACACAGTTTTATTTCTTTTGGGCTTTCTATTTCTTACGGCCAAAGAGTTCTCAACAGTACTTGTTATTTTTAAAAAGTTGGAGAGTAAAGTGGGCGCGGTCACAATTGGTGCTAAGCAATATTCAATCTCTGTATTACATTTACAAATGATATCCTTCGTCAATTTATTGGGGTCTATCTTGGTCCATTTGATCCTCATGCCGTTTGGTCTCTCGGCCGTGATCCCTTGGACGGGCCTACCATATACTGTTGTTTTTGGGCCCCAGCCCATTAATTCCACTGAGATACTATTATGGTCACTCACGGGCTGCTCTATTACCCAGACGTTGGTGTAAGCAGAGCCATTAGTCACCAAAATATGATCAATATTAGAGTGGGCGTCCCTCCCTCTAAACGTGGGGCACTTTTCATTTTTTTATTCTTTGTACATTCTAGTAGCTCCAAATTTATTTTGGCTACCAGATTGTTCAGTGCACTACCATAGTTACTGTGTGGGAAATGGTTAAAAAAGGTGTTATCACCGCCCGGGTACTCTTCACAATGGCCACAGATCCCCTTTTGGGCTTGACTACATGCTTTAATATTAAAATCTCCTTAAGACTAAATAGAAAACCAATCCATTCACTATTAATTGCAGATATTTGAAGTAGGCATTGAAGACTTTTACTTACATTATTTGGTAGGCTTCACATGGTATATTAAGTGGTAATCGTGATAGATCGGATTCATCGATGACCCTCAGAAATAGTTCAATGACAATCTGGAAAAGTCTGACCCATTCATTCATATTTTTCAAGCTCCAGTTCATGTTGAGTGCAGATAAAGTGTTGTTCAAAAACTCTTTTTGAGTTGAAAGTGTGAAGAAAGCTGACGCATTACACAAAGTCACATTTGTAGATGAGTTTGAGCTCTATGAAAGGCAAAAAAATATATATCAGTGATAAATGCTTGTGATGTGAAGTAGAAGTATCTTTAGAAGATAATGATTTATAGCTGAAAACAGAAACCCTTTTAGAAAGGGTATTATTAATTTCTTTTTCGGTTGCTGAGGAGGGTTGATTACTTCAACACTCTGATCACAAACTTTAAAAAAGATAGTAATTTTGGATGAGACGCACAATGTCACTTAGAAATTAGGCTATTTTTAAAATATTGATACACCCTGTGTGAATAATACAATACTTACGAGACAAATAGTCATCTTTAAAGTGCTAAGATACTGCAAAAATACTTCATTGTTGTCAAAGTGCAAGATTTGACCCAGAATTATTGTTTTTAATGTTTCATTTTTAAATTCATCCACATATATGGTGATTCCAGCCAGCTCTTCTGCTGTAAGATTACTGGGTATAAACACCTAGAGAAAATAAAGAGCAGTGAATTTCACATTTGAATCTTGAATGAATTCAATATTGAAAGAGTGTTATTATTGATTTATCCTTCAGTGGATATCATTGAAACACATAATTTCATACTCAAAAAGGCAAATTCATGTATTTCTTCTAATGTTTGAAGGTGTATTTAAAATGGCCTACCTTGTTAAAATTACTGTTGAACTGTGCAAGATCTTCAATGTTAGATTGCTGAATGAACTGCATTAGGTTTTCCTCTACCCATAATTTAATGCCTGATGTTTCACACGCGATGCCTGTGCCTGAAATAGAGTTGCGTTAAAGATTAACTCTAGTCTTGTGAAAACTTTTGCATTTTGAAACACCCTAAGTGCGTCTCTTCTTTTGAATGATAATAGCATAAAGTTTGCATCTGCTTTAGTTCTTTTGCACAAGTCATCTTTAGCTCTTGCGAAAATGAAAACAATAAATCTGGCACCGTATAAATAGGAACATGTTTGCTGCTTATGATGAAGGATATTCTGTGTTTGATTTGGTCTGTGGTAGATTTGTACATAATATTAACATTACTTTTACACTATGACACTTTCCTATTATCAAGTTGTCAACACATTACAGAAATTGCTTCTGTTGCGGTTAAGTGGTCAATTTTACACATCAGTGCATCACATGCATGTATGCATCAGGTTCTACTCAACCCTATCCTTAAGTATATGTGTAGACAATCCTTGATCGCTCAATCATATTTGGCTGCTGTTTTGTCCCCCATCATTGTTTTTCTTGTGCATGTGTAATTATGACTAATTTCTAGTTCCTAAAACAATGCATAATTTGTCACTGACGGTTTTCAGCAGCTTTTCCACGTAACTGGTGAAGTTTTCAAGACCCAAGGACCAGCCCCAAAGTTCTTACTTGCATAGCCCGTCTTTATTCACCTCTAGTTCTGGATCCCAACCACTAAAACTGGCCCTTCAAGGATGGGCAATACACCAGTTTATGCACTTCCCAAGCCTTCTCCTTCCAAATAACTCAATACGGGATGTGAATACTGACTAGAGAATTCAAGCAGCGATCATAGAAACCTGCATTCCAAACAAAATCTACTCATGGCCAAGGCTTTGGTAGTGCTGTCTGTTGAAGCCTGATGCAGCTGGCACATTAGTCCTACATCTATATGCATGAAACAGCAAATCATAGCCAAGAACTATTATTCCTACTGTTAAGCAATAGGTCCTCCATCAGGATTCTATTCTTTGATGTGGAGGAAGCCTTTGTCTCAGCCTGTGGTTTGAAAATGTCTTGGGCAATTGTCGTAATGCAGCTGACACTGCAGACTTTTTATCTAAGATCAACCGAGACTATCGGGGCTCATTTAGAAATCAGCAGAGTGTTGGCAAGAGCCAAAAACTAGCAAATGACGTGTGCTCCCCTAATTGCGATCCCGCCTGATTGAGCAGTGGGAGATTGCTTTCTTTTTAAATATGGAGCCTCATTTTGATTTCCTATCTAAGAGACTTTGCTGTAGGCTGACCACCACAGGTTCACCCACTTAACAGTCCTGGAACCTCCACTCCACTTAGAATCAGACTTTAAGCATGTTTGTTCCTATGGCGCCATAAAAAGCATGGTCGCTCGAAAGAGGAAATAAAATGATACCCACATTTTGGGAGAAACCTTCCAGTGCACCAGAGACATTCCTTTCTTGTTTTGCCAAACACAGGTTAAGGGGTTGTATCTGGAAAAACAAAACAATGCCAATTGGAGCCTTCCTAACATATGGGGGTAGCACTGTTGCCCAGAAATTCTCCACCACAGTAATGGGGAACCCTAAGCATGTTATGGTAGCATTCATTTGCCAGACTGCAGTGTAGCATCCTCGGCCAGCAGCATGGCAGATGGCCCACTGTCCTCTCATCTGCTAACTTTGCTGATAAAATCTCTAGATGAGAAGACAACCATTCTCCAAAATGAGAGGGAGGTAAAATGGATACATACAGGGGGAAATTGCTCAAATGCTTACTTCCCCAGACAGTGTAAAACTAATGCCATCAAGGAAAGCTGTGGCAAGAGTTTGACAGGTACACTTCTTTGTGCAGAGATTATGCCCAGCAAGAGTTTAAGGCCTGACCTGCCGGTGTCCTAGAATCTTATTTATACTCTTTGTAAGGGTATAGGGGTCAAGGTTCTACTCCATTTTAAACATCTGTCATGTAAGCTAATTTATCTCCCTTCAAAACCTCAATATTCTGGCTTTGGCTCAAGTGTTAACAGGTATCCCAAACAACAAACACATGTGCTCTATATAACAGAGGCACACATAAGAAATAGGAGGTACTGCATTTAATTGGTACTGCATTTAATTTTGGGAAGCCAACATTCCCAGTTAAGAACACTGCCAGTTGGCCTCAGTGTCACCTGCTAGTATTGTCGGAACCCTTTCTGCAGTTGTAGTAGGCCTATCGCCTCTCATATGATGATGAGTGCTTTGAATGGAACAGCATGAAGGCAGTGATTGTGTACGTCCTTGCTCCTTTTATCCAGTTTGAGATGAACTACCCTGAATCGTTCTTGCTACCTGTGGTTATTAGTAGGCCAGGGCGGAGTTTGCAGAGTCGCAGTATTCGGAGCTCCATGTAGTGCTAAAAAAACTCTGCCATGCTATGCAGAGCTCAGTGAGCGGCGGTGTCCAATACATCACGCATTTTGTGCAATTTTTTTGTGCCGAAAGTGTCACTTCCCTGTAAAATCAGCGTGAACGAAATCACGTGGAGCACCAGAGAGCGCTTCTTCCACTCAAGTCGATTTCCTTCTCGAGCGGCAGCTTCTTCAACGAGAGCTGCAGCTTTCTCAATGCGAGTGGTTGCGACTCACCAAAACCGCCTTTATTCAGAAATCTCGCTGGGAGGTGGTCTAGCCTTCAAATTCTCTAGCTTGCTTTCACCAACTTAACTTCTCTCAGCATCTCTTCACATAGTTTTTCGCAGATCCGCACAGAGGGTGGAGTGGGCACAACTCCACAAACTTTGCCTCCCCCTATTTATTAGGGTAATTCTGGGCACCATCCTGGAAAATCCCTTCAAATAAAAGGTAATGGATATCAGGCAGAGAGTGGATCACTTTCTGATTATTGACCATGGGATGTCCTTTTGGTGCCAGATAACACCCGTTGCAAATGTGGCTATAGTTTCACAGGTACATTGGTGGATTCAGATGTCACAGCTGAACTCGTATGATAGGTGCTCAGCTATCACAGAGTGCCTCTCTGCAGTGTGTCCTCAGCCGTCAGCAGAGTGGGTCAGTGAGAGGGTGAATCAAGAATGAACTCTAGCTTTCACCTAATGTTCAGACATATGATATTCAGTGAGTGTTTTTTCATGTCTGTTTAGATCCAAGAAACCATGCATATTGATCAAAATCGGACACACTTTACACCTTTTCAGCACCTATGTTTTGGAATAATACAGGACATTGATGTGTGATATAACAATGATCATAACAGAAAATGATATAGCCATAAACAATTGCCTTTGCAGTTTACTGTACCTGTGTTAGGAGATTTTTTAGATTCTTGGCTTAGAAATTCCTTGATATAAAATCTGTAGACATCCACTTTTGAGTCAGTTGTTAGAGAAATGTACTGCATGTCAAATCCTTTCAGTCTGCAAAAGATATATGAACAGCTTTCATATTTTACCATTTTCTACCAGTCGACATTTGATTGCAATTAGTTACCATTGCTGCGGTATAAGCTGAAAGCAGATTCAACTTTGTATAACATGTCAATCTACAGAATTCTTTCTAAGGATTTGATTCCAGCAAATTTAATCTCAGTTGTTTCTTGTAGAAAGCAAATCCAAATACTTACATTTCATGGTAGGAGTCGCAAGTAATATTTTTTGGTAGTTGATGAAGATGGGTTGCATTGAAGCTTCCCAACAATTCAAACAGATACGTTTGAAAGAACTGTTTCCAATCATTCGGGGTGAAAGACGAGAAGTTGGAGCTCACATTTTCCAAAATAACTGTTATTAAGATCTGTTTTATTGTGTTGATTTGGGAAACACTGAGATTTTCCTGAAAAAAATGAAAAGTACAAGTTATATTTTTAATAAAAAAACAAACTCTGAATTATTTCTTTAAACTAACAAACACAATAATGCTATTTCCAAGAAGAGGTTGTTCAGGTAGACATTTTCAAGGAGGAGTGCAGTTTGGTCACATAAATATGGTGATAATTAAACAACACTATTGCAATTGCTTAGTAGAAAGATATTGCTCTATAAATAATGGCAAGGTGTTTAAACACCAAAGGAAGTCAGGAGAGTAGATAAAACACAAAGGTTTAATTCCTTAATCAGTTCTGCTTTGCTGCTGGAACATCGTGTATGCCCTCCATCCCCTTATTTAGAGGAGTATTTCATAAATATTTTACGGAGGAATACCAATGGCCTAAATAATTTGTTTTGTATTACCTGTTTGTTTTTCTACATTTTATCTGAATATTTCAAAATCGATATTAAACATGTCTCTACATGTTCTATGATACTGTATTTTGTAATGTTGCTCTCCATCTTCTTTATTTTCTTATCATTGTATGATATGCAATTATAACACTAAACGTCCAATAAAATCAACTTTTCTCAAACAGTTTTATGTGTTAAGGATATTTAGTATCTTTACCATGAACTTCTTCTGCTTGCCTCGGGTGTCTACATATTAGTTGTTGTAAGCTACGTGCAGGAGGATTAATGTTTAAACTAAGAGAGCAATTTGAAATGACCTCTGTGGAACACCTTCAATCTATGATTCTCTCACTTCATATACACTGCTCCACTCTTGGTTATGTTTGCAGCCGCGGACGGCAGTAGGAGTTCCTGCAGGGTGGTGACGAGGGGAGGGGCAGGGTGGGGGATAGTAATGTATGGATTACGGAGTTTAACAGGTGAGTAAACATATAAATAAATAAAACGAATTTCAATGCGCGCACTGCATCGCATTTGGTGATGCAGTGCACGCAACAAAATTATTTTTATTTATTTACATGTTTACTTACCTGTTAAACTCTGTAATTAATACATTACAAAACCCCACCCTTCCTCTCCCCCTTCCCACGTCACCGCCCTGCAGGAACTCCTACTGCCGACCGCGGCTGTATGTTTGTTCTATGAAGATTACAATGGTAGAACGGCAGAACCCCTTTCTATTGGTGGTTGCTTTCGACCTGTTCACCACACAGTCATCTTCATCATATTATGGCTTTGTGACATTGTTTCAATTACAAAAGGTTTCATCCCCCATTGTCATTCATTATTTGGGTTCATTTGGCAACTACAAACTTTTAGTGTTTTTACTAGCCCACTATTTTATGTTGTCCCTTAAGTTGATGTCATTGCATAGGTTTCCATACCTTTTCAGAAGCAGACAGGATATTTTCCAAATACACTGGGACTTCATCTGCTGTCACAAGGCTAAGTATTTGCTTTAGCAGTGTAGAGTTGTTGATGACGTCTGGTTTCGTCAAGAGCACAGCTGTTTCATTTGGTGATAGATTTTCAGTGAGCAGCTCCTGAATATGACAGAAACAAGCATACAATGTTGAAACTGCCAGGACTCTAGCATGTAGCAAGCTTTAAAGCACATAACTGTACATAAAATTCATACATTAACATATATACATAGTTTCTGGAGTCAGTATGACACCAGACTGATTGCAGATTTAAAACAAATTCCATTGAGTGTATTTAAAATAGAAACTTCAAGTGCATCTACTTTGTGTTATAGGAAGTGCTCCCGTCTAAACGTCTTGCCATTCTTTTATAAAAGCGTGTAAGTTAACTTGAGGAGCACTATTATTCTTATTCGAAGAAACATATAGTGCTGGTATCAATGCTAGGAAAATCCTGCTAATTTAAGCTACTGATTCTGCCCTGAATAAAGATGGTGACATACAAGAAAGTAAATGAAAAGAATGATGTAGTGAGAAAAGACTTCAGACAACCCATCTGCTACTGGTGAAATTGTGCTGCAAAGAAATATGTTTTTCAGTGGCACCACTTACTATGCTTAGATTGGGGTACAGGGCTATAAGTTTCGAGACTGAAGCATAGGTGAAGAAGGCCCCCAAATTCTTCACTAGCCATTCCTTTGTTCCGTTTGTATTTGATGCGCATGCAGAACCTAAACAAAAGAAAGGTTTCATTAAGCACTGAATAACAGGTTTTAAGGCATTGTGATGAATTTGCAATGAAAGCAGAATATTTAACAGCTGCTCTATAAGTCAGTTGCACTTATATATATCTCAAATGTGCCTAAAGAAAGAAGTCTCAAAACCAAAGTTGGTCAAAAATGTACCTATGTCAATAACAGATTTTGCCAACCACTGAACTGTCCGTTTTGGACTTTGTGATTAAGGGGACCATTTGAATACTTTTTTTGATGCAAATCCAACATAATGTTCACATCACATTTTTTACAAAGGGGACAGCATCTAAATCTAACCTTTTATATGAGGAAGTGTACTATTTACCTGTATGGCCCACACTAGCAGTGTGACAGCGAGTAGCACTGGTATTTTACCATATTCCATTGTAGATTAATAAAATTATATTTTTGTGAGAACAGCATTAATCAATACATTTTAGAGAATTTCTTATGTGGAAAGTGAGTTATTAACTTCTGTCTAGCTTCAGACTACTTTTTCTTGTAACATTCTCATCTTTTTAAATGAGTGTATTTTCGCTTCTTTCATTTCCTTGGGTAGATATAGTTTAGTTTCTGATATCAGTAATTTACACATGCAGAGAATCATGAAAGTCACTTTAACAATTTTCTTGAAGTGCACCATAAGGTGATAATACATTTTTTTATCCACTAAAAGAATATTCGATAGGAACATAATAGAGAATTTCTTTTAAAAATTGGTTTTGCAATGCAGATTCCTATAGTAATTTTTCAATTGTAAGGGTGCGCTAAAGGTCCCACCTAGAATACAGCTGTATTGGAGCATCCCGGAAGTACTGAGGTCTGTAATTCCGGGTGTGAGATCAAAGATGTTGTACATTCCGCCCAGCAGCGATAAAGTCACAAGCTTCATATTGCAATAAAAAGAATTGTACCTGATTTGTTGAACTGTTGAGAAAGGTATGTTTCACTGAATTCGTAAATGGCACGTTTGTTATTGACATCGAGTTCAAGGACTACATCGCTCAGCTGTTTTATTCTGTAGTCATTAATAAGGGAAAAATGGAAATATTAAGACTAAATAGAAAACCAATCCATTCACTATTAATTACAGATATTTGAAGTAGGCATTGAAGACTTTTACTTACATTATTTGGTAGGCTTCACATGGTATATTAAGTGGTAATCGTGATAGATCGGATTCATCGATGACCCTCAGAAATAGTTCAATGACAATCTGGAAAAGTCTGACCCATTCATTCATATTTTTCAAGCTCCAGTTCATGTTGAGTGCAGATAAAGTGTTGTTCAAAAACTCTTTTTGAGTTGAAAGTGTGAAGAAAGCTGACGCATTACACAAAGTCACTTTTGTAGATGAGTTTGAGCTCTATGAAAGGCAAAAAATATATATCAGTGATAAATGCTTGTGATGTGAAGTAGAAGTATGTTTAGAAGATAATGATTTATAGCTGAAAACAGAAACCATTTTAGAAAGGGTATTATTAATTTCTTTTTCGGTTGCTGAGGAGGGTTGATTACTTCAACACTCTGATCACAAACTTTAAAAAAGACAGTAATTTTGGATGAGACGCACAATGTCACTTAGAAATTAGGCTATTTTTAAAATATTGATACACCCTGTGTGAATAATACAATACTTACGAGACAAATAGTCATCTTTAAAGTGCTAAGATACTGCAAAAATATTTCATTGTTGTCAAAGTGCAAGATTTGACCCAGAATTATTGTTTTTAATGTTTCATTTTTAAATTCATCCACATATATGGTGATTCCAGCCAGCTCTTCTGCTGTAAGATTACTGGGTATAAACACCTAGAGAAAATAAAGAGCAGTGAATTTCACATTTGAATCTTGAATTAATTCAATATTGAAAGAGTGTTATTATTGATTTATCCTTCAGTGGATATAATCGAAACACATAATTTCATACTCAAAAAGGCAAATTCATGTAGTTCTTCTAATGTTTGAAAGTGTATTTAAAATGGCCTACCTTGTTAAAATTACTGTTGAACTGTGCAAGATCTTCAATGTTAGATTGCTGAATGAACTGCATTAGGTTTACCTCTACCCATAATTTAATGCCTGATGTTTCACACGCGATGCCTGTGCCTGAAATAGAGTTGCGTTAAAGATTAACTCTAGTCTTGTGAAAACTTTTGCATTTTGAAACACCCTAAGTGCGTCTCTTCTTTTGAATGATAATAGCATAAAGTTTGCATCTGCTTTAGTTCTTTTGCACAAGTCATCTTTAGCTCTTGCGAAAATGAAAACAATAAATCTGGCACCTTATAAATAGGAACATGTTTGCTGCTTATGATGAAGCATATTCTGTGTTTGATTTGGTCTGTGGTAGATTTGTACATAATATTAACATTACTTTTACACTATGACACTTTCCTATTGTCAAGTTGTCAACACATTACAGAAATTGCTTCTGTTGCGGTTAAGTGGTCAATTTTACACATCAGTGCATCACATGCATGTATGCATCAGGTTCTACTCAACCCTATCCTTAAGTATATGTGTGTCTTCAACAGTTCTTTCTTTTGGGGAGTATTATTAATCAGAAGCTTTTTCTTCCAGTCTCAGTAAGTTTCTAATGTGGACCCCTGGCACAGACAATCCTTGATCGCTCAATCATATTTGGCTGCTGTTTTGTCCCCCATCATTGCTTTTCTTGTGCATGTGTAATTATGACTAATTTCTAGTTCTTAAAACAATGCATAATTTGTCACTGACAGTTTTCAGCAGCTTTTCCACGTAACTCTGGTGAAGTTTTCAAGACCCAAGGACCATCCCCAAAGGTCTTCCTAGCATAGTCTGTCTTTATTCGCCTTTAGTTCTGGATCCCAACCACTACAACTGGCCCTTCAAGGATGGGCAATACACCAGTTTATGCACTTCCCAAGCCTTCTCCTTCCAAATAACTCAATACGGGATGTGAATACTGACTAGAGAATGCAAGTGGCGATCATAGAAACCTGCATTCCAAACAAAATCTACTCATGGCCAAGGCTTTGGTAGTGCTGTCTGTTGAAGCCTGATGCAGCTGGCACATTAGTCCTATATCTATATGCATGAAACAGCAAATCATAGCCAAGAACTATTAGTCCTACTGTTAAGCAATAGGTCCTCCATCAGGATTCTATTCTTTGATGTGGAGGAAGCCTTTGTCTCAGCCTGTGGTATGAAAATGTCTTGGACAATTGTCATAATGCAGCTGACACTGCAGACTTTTTATCTAAGATCAACCAAGAGTATCGGGGCTCATTTAGAAATCAGCAGAGTGTTGGCAAGAGCCAAAAACTAGCAAATGACGTGTGCTCCCCTAATTGCGATCCCGCCTGATTGAGCAGTGAGAGATTGCTTTCTTTTTAAATATGGAGCCTCATTTTGATTTCCTAACTAAGAGACTTTGCTGTAGGCTGACCACCACAGGTTCACCCACTTAACAGTCCTGGAACCTCCACTCCACTCAGAATCAGACTTTAAGCATGTTTGTTCTTATGGCGTCATAAAAAGCATGGTGGCTCGAAAGAGGAAATAAAATGATAGCCACATTTAGGGAGAAACCTTCCAGTGCACCAGAGACATTCCTTTCTTGTTTTGCCAAACACAGGTTAAGGGGTTGTATCTGGAAAAACAAAACAATGCCAATTGGAGCCTTCCTAACATATGGGGGTAGCATGGTTGCCCAGAAATTCTCCACCACAGTGATGGGGAACCCTAAGCATGTTATGGTAGCATTCATTTGCCAGACTGCAGTGTAGCATCCTCTGCCAGCAGCATGGCAGATGGCCCACTGTCCTCTCATCTGCTAACTTTGCTGATAAAATCTCTAGATGAAAAGACAACCATTCTCCAAAATGAGAGGGAGGTAAAATGGATACATACAGGGGGAAATTGCACAAATGCTTACTTCCCGAGAGGAAAGCTGTGGCAAGAGTTTGACAGGTACACTTCTTTGTGCAGAGATTATGCCCAGCAAGAGTTTAAGGCCTAAACCTGCTGGTATCCTAGAATCTTATTTATACTCTTTGTTAGGGTATAGGGGTCAAGGTTCTACTCCATTTTAAACATATGTCATGTAAGCTAATTTATCTCCCTTCAAAACCTCAATATTCTTGCTTTGGCTCAAGTGTCAACAGGTATCCCAAACAACAAACACATGTGCTCTATATAACTGAGGCACACATAAGAAATAGGAGGTACTGCATTTAATTTTGGGAAGCCAACATTCCCAGTTAAGAACACTGCCAATTGGCCTCAGTGTCACCTGCTAGTATTGTCGGAACCCTTTCTGCAGTTGTAGTAGGCCTATAGCCTCTCATATGTTGATGAGTGCTTTGAATGGAACAGCATGAAGGCAGTGATTGTGTACGTCCTTGCTCCTTTTATCCAGTTTGAGATGAACTACCCTAAATCGTTCTTGCTACCTGCGGTTATTAGTAGGCCAGGGCGTATTTTGCAGAGTCGCAGTACCTGGAGCTCCACGTAGTGCTGAAAATGCTACGCAGGGCATAGAGAAACTTTCTCCTTGTAATGTTTTGTCCAGCTGCATCTGCTTGGAAAATTCCATGGTTGACATGCTTTTATTGGTTTCAAAGTGTACATAATGTATCATTATGATTGTTGAAATCAGTCCCTCCGCAGCACTCCTGAGTGGCTGGGCAGACTGGTCTCCACTCTGAGTGTACCTAAATAAATAGATCTTGGTTTGTATTCTCTACTGTCTGATTGACTCTTCATTTGGTATGGAAGGCTGAGAGGTGGTCATGAGTTACCCTATTTGGCCATTTCCTTCACCCTAACTGAAAACAAAGTACCTGTTTTCAGTACTAAATTCTTGGGATGGCGAGGCAGACCCTACCAAGGCTTACTCAGGAAAGGTCCTGTGGGATACAGACTCATATCCACAAAAAGACTTAATAAATTACTCTCCAGTCAGAGCTTTTTTGCATAAATGTACGAGTTACTTACCTTGGGTAACGATGTATCTGGTAGAGATGATTCTAGCCGCAGATTCCTTCACATAGAATTCTCCCCAGGCGTGAGACTAAAAAAAAAAAAAAAAAAAAAAAAAAAAATCCGGAAAACTTTTTGCCACAGCATCCCTGCACGCCGGTGGATGGGGCGGCATCACGCAACTCCGCCCAGACATCGTCCGCGTACGTGACGTCAGCGAGGTCACATAAGCCCCACCCCGTCAGTTTTCTTCTGAGAAATTTTCTGCACCACAACGCGGAGCCACCAGACAAAAACTGTGAGAGCATGGAACAGTGTGCGAAAGAATAGAAAAAGAGGAAAACCCCATAAGGAATAGTGCAACACTGTAGTGTCCAAAAGAAGGGGCAAAAGAAGAAGAGAGAAGAGCCCTGAACAACACCCCGGGCAGTACGTAGATAGCCACCCCCCTTGCAAAAGAAGAAGAGAGAAGAGCCCTGAACAACACCCCGGGCAGTACGTAGATAGCCACCCCCCTTCCCCCGTATACATGGAACATGCGTAAAAAGTCATGACACACGTAGCTGGCCTACAACCCCCATGCAGATACAAGGAGGGGAGCCAGTCCCAAAATGGACAGGAACAACCAACCTCCAAGCCCTCGGCATAGAGTGCAACCACCCCCCAAGGAACAAGGGCAAGGCATGACCAGATGACCCCAACTCAGAGGGTAGCAGAAGGGCCAGGACCCTCAGCAGCAAGAGGAAGGGAAGGGAAGGGAGGCAGAGATTGAAGGCAAGCCGCCCCACACCTGGAGCAGCCAGAGCAGCAGTGTACAGGAGCACCGTAGCTCCATCCTCCAAAGAACCAAGAGGAGGAACGAACAGCAACAAGAGGGAACCACCCGTCAAGAGCAAGAAGGCACTTACAGGAGACATAGCCCCCCACCGGGAGGCAAGCACCGAAGACCAACCCAAGGGTCCTTGCAGAACGGGGAAGAAGGGCGGGCTGTGAAGGAATCTGCGGCTAGAATCATCTCTACCAGATACATCGTTACCGAAGAATAGATACCCTAGCCATACCCACAGGGAAGGAGGGTCTGCGAAAGGACCCAATCAGCCAGGACAGAACAGAGGGTCCCACAGGGGACCAGACCTGTGGACCAGGTAAGTAACCTGGTCCCTTCCAGGCAAGAAGAGCCCCCACAAGCAGAACACCACCGACCCCAAGAGGGATGGAGGAAGAAGAAAGAAGACTAATGAGGCCCTTACAATCATAATGCCAGAGATGCCGAAGCACCCCACACCCCTCAAAGGCAACAAAGCTTCCATCCCAAGCCAGGAGGAGAAGCTTAGAGGGCCCAGGGAAACGAGGGAAAAGAAGGCGAGCCCACCCCAGATGGAAGGCAATAGGCCAGCCAGAGCGGCGCCAACAGACATAAGCCGCTAGAAGCAAGAAAAATACCCGGGCCCCAGGAAGACCAGGCGGGAGGCGCCTGACAAGGGAGAGCACAAAATCATCCCAGCCCACAGGACAGGAGCAGGAAGGTGAGGAAATGCCCAGACACACCACCACGAGGGGCCGTGCACACGACCTCAAGAAGCAATAGCAACATACATAAACGCCATGAGGAGCAGGCACCCAAAGGCTATCAGAGCTCCCTAGCAGAGCGCAAGCTATATAACAGCTACCACAACCCCACATAGGGTACGGTAAGTCCCAAGACATGGGAACCCTCTTTGGAAGAACTTCTGTAGCAGAGGAAAAACAAAAGAACCACAGGGAAGAAAAAAACAGCGGAAGGCTTCTCAGGCAGCCTAAGAGAAAAACAGAAGGCATAATCTCAGGGCCAATTCTGTGCAGATAACGCGAACAAAACACACACATTCAACAAAGGGCCGTCCAGCAGCCAACAACGCCATAGTCCCAGCAAGGAGGACTCGAATGGCAAGAAAATACACTCCACAGCAAGTGCAACCGGCCCAAAGAAGCTCCAGAAACAGCTCAACTCAGCAGTCACTGAGGAGGAGAGGGAGGAGGAGGAGGATAAGGTGGAGGAGGAGGAGGAGGATGGAGCCCTGCAAGGAACCTTTGGATGGCGGCTTCAGCCGGGGCTTGGAATAACAGGCTGCCATCAAACGGAAGATCAATGAGCCACTCCGGGAAAATTTTCGGGGAACATGCCATCTGGAAGCCAAGCATGGTGACGGAGGGCGATTGAGGAAGCCATGGCCCGGCCCAGCACCTCCGAAATGTCCAGAGCGGAGTGGAGAATAAACGCCGCCAGCTCCCGGCCATCCACACATGATGCCGTAAGTCCACCTGAACAGTCTCTTGGGATGCTGCGGATCCCAGGGACTCAGCCGAGTCCCACAAACAAGAGGAAGCCCTAGCCAGAAGACACAAGGTGTTAAGGGCCCGCAGGGCAGCGCTGGTCGAGGCGAATATGTTGCACCCCCAGGAGTCCAGCCAGCTGGCCTCCTGGGATAACGGAGTCAACAGTGGCGGCAGAGAGGGAAAAGCAGTCCGCAAAAGTAGACTGGCAGCAGAAGGGTGGAGGGAAAGACACGTTGGGTCAGCTGGCGCCGGAAGGTGCCAGTGCAGAAGGTGTTGAGGCACCGGATCCCCTGAGGCAGGATGCCTCCAAGCACCCATCAGGGAAGAAAGGAGCGAACCCTCAAACGGAAGCAAGATCTCCCTCCCACCCGATCCCTGGTGGAGAACCTCCAAGAGATGATCCGCCGGAAAATGAGCAATCGGGTCACCCATGCGAAGAATGCCCACAGCCGTGGACACTCCGTGAGCGAAGGCTGCACCCGCCTCCGTAGGGTCCCGCTGTGGAGAAAGCAGCTCCTCCATGGGTGATGGCTGCAAACTAAGGCGGCCGTCCCCGAAGCCAAGCAGGACGGGCAAAGGCCAGAACTTGAAGTCAGAAGGAACAGAAGAATGGGGGTCCTCCGACGAACACTTCTGCCTCAGAAATGGTGGGGAGTCGTCCTTCGACAACGCCGGTGAAAAAGACAACACACAGTGGCCAGTCTCCGGGTAGGACGACACCAATATGCAGCCGACCTCCGGAAAAGAGGGTGCGTCTGAAGACGAATCCGCGGCACAACCCCTGTGTGGAGCCGTAGAGACGCCGTCTGAGGCAGGGTGCCAACACCATCTGGTGCCGAAGCAGACACCAGACAGGGTTCCTCTAAGTCACACCGCGCCGGGGACGGATCAGAACCGAAACCGAATTGGCCAAGGGGCATCTCCAGAACGACGCCGACTCGACCTCTGCCAAGGCAGCCGCGTGCGTGGAGGAACGAGAGAGACCGGAGGGGTGACACAAAGCCTTCCACCAGCCTCGGCCCAGAATGTGGCGGAGGTGGCCCGGCGACCCATGCGGCGGTGCCAGGGACGATTCAACCTCCGACTCGCCCTCCGACGAGGCAGCCACCTGCGGGGAGGGACGAGAGGGGCCCGGAGGGGTACGAGAGGTCCCCATCCCTCGAGCGGGACAAGGAGAGGTCACCGACCCCTGTGGCACCGCCTGGAGAAGGCACCAGCGCTGTGGCGGCATCAGTTCAGCCCTGGACGAGGCTTTCTCCTTCCCAGTGGGCTGAGCGGGGCTTGGGGATGTGGCCGGAGCCCCGGTGACCTCCCGCGACACCACAGGGAATCCCGTGGGAGTTTGCGGCAGCGCAGAGGTGCCGTGGCCTGAAGGAGGGACCCCCGAGGGGCCGCACACCAACAGCACCACTTCCTCGAAGCTTGGATCCGAACCAGTCGGCACCGGGGCAGGAGCCGCCGCCGGTGCCGCAGAGGGCCCTGCGCAAGGGAAGGGATCCGCTGACGCCCCAGGAGGGGAAGGAGGAGCGAGGTCTGCAAAGCCGCCGAGTATATCTTCATCTGGACTCTCGATGCCCCATCACCGGGAAACGGTGGATAGGAGGATGACATGCGGGCTGCATCACCCGCGGAGAGTCCACGCCCCCGGCAGGCTTAACACCAGCCCCCGGGGACAAACTGCGACACTTACCCACCAGAGAGCGACGCTCGTGCGACATCGGAGAAGGGCGAGGATGACGACAACGGCCGTATCTGAAGCCGTCTGCCCAGGCTGACCGAGGAGAGGAAGCCGACCTGGAGAGACGCGCTAAGAGTAGTTTCATCCGGCGCTCCTGCCACGACTTCGGCTTCAACTGTTGGTATGCCTCTCAATCAGTGGTGCCGTTATCCTCCCTTAAACACCTCATACAAATGAGGTGAGGGTCCGTCGCTGACATAAGACGCCCACACAATGTGCAAGTCTCGAAGTCCGAAGGCATTCGCACACTGTTCCACCAAAAGAAGAGACAATGATGAAGAAAAAAGGGCCCAAAACAGGCCCGTAGCAAGGTCCGGATCCACGTTGCACGCGAAAAGGGTGGGGCTTATGTGACCTCGCTGGCGTCACGTACGCGAACGATGCCTGGGCGGAATCGCGTAATGCTGCCCCGCCCCCCGGCGCGCAGGGAAAGTGTGGCAAAAAGTTTTACGGATCCAGTCTCATGCCTGGGGATAATTCTATGTGAAGGAATCGGCGGCTAGTAGTCTCTATCAGATGGATAAGTACTTTATTACACATGCTATTTATTAGAACATGCTATGGTGACATCCTGTAAAGTTCTTCACAACCAACAGTGGTCCCACACTAGTGAAAGGTCCCACAGGTCAAGTAACTTCATAAGTGTACCATAGACCCGGTAGGCTGGAGGCACATCTAATGTTCTGCATACCAATAAGCCCTGGACCCTAAAAATGCTTATACCTAAAATAACGTAGTGGGTGAATTTATTAAAAGCTAGACCTATTGGCTTTGTCCAGGTGTCATCAAAACAATTTAAAGGCAATATGAAAGTCTAAACATGGTGCAATCATATTAAAACATTTCAAGAGGTAAACATTTTCAATTATATTTATCAATACACATTGGAATGGACTATTAACAATGTGCATTTCAATTGTAATATTGAAGATTGTACAGAGAAAGGGTTATTTCTTCTACCTTTAGGCTGGCTGTAAAACAACTGCAGAACCTAGAAACAAAGTCCATGCAACATTCAGCTCCATAAAAACCAAAACTCTTAACTCCAGTAATTTCTGCAGTGGGCTGAACAGCTCTGTGTGTTACTCGTATGATCACCTAGGAGACTAAATGTGGCAGATCAAGATTTCAATTAAGGATCTTATAGGGTATTACATGGCCCCCAGAACCAGCCTACTCTTTTGGTACTGCTCTTGCTGCCCTTGGATACCCCACATCAAATATGCACATTTTTAAAGAAGCTCCTTGGCCTTATGGGGTAACTTTTACAGTAGGCTCACGGCAAACCCTTTGATGCTGCCACCAGCCACTAAATACTTCTTTTTGCTTTTTTGAAGCGATACTGATACCTGAGGAGAGAATAACCACTGATTCTGGAGTATTATAACTAACCCTAGGCGTAGTTCGCAAAGAAGCGCTAAGCGTAGCTCCGTGAAGGGCACTTCGCACTACGCAAGATACGCGTAGCGCTACGCAAACTGTGTAGTGCGTTGTTCGCGATGATTGCACAGTGCCGGATGCTTGTCCGCACTGTGCAATAATTGAAAACGGCATCTTGCACAGTGCGAGCTGTCGTTCTCTGCCGCTCTAGTAGATATTTACTCGAGTGGTAGCTTTCTCAACATGGACTGGTAGTTTCTCATGGCGAGCGGTCGCGAGCATACGCGACCACTCATAGTGAGAAACCTGACCTTCCTGTGTCGAGAATCTCGCTGGGAGGTTTATTTTCCATGCTCACGATCGGCAACTTGATGTTGCCGATCTCTAACCAGGAAAAAGTCTCGCCGGGATGTCATTTTGCTTGCTCGCGGTCGCCAACTTGACATTGAAGTCCGCGAGATGACCGCTGCGCTACACTACGTGTGTTTGAACTGTGCTACGTGCAATTTGCGTAGTGCGAAGAAGCGCAAACTTCGCAAACTACGCGAGCGTAGCGTAGTGCTTTGCCCAGGATTAATTATAACATTGATACAACAGTGTTTACCTTACACAGTGGAGTTGTGTACTTTTGATATATATTGTCTTTAACTTTTCCTTTGCAGATCTCCTTCCCCGAAATCCCTTTCCTAACAATCTGCCCCCACCTGGCCACTGTACTCAGTGCTATAACAGCTTCTTAGTTGAAGGTGAGGGGAGCGTTGAGCAAGCAATCATCGAGCAGATCCCGAGGAAGGAGACCACTGACATGGATCTCCCTGCTACAGGTGGGGACCCAAGTAATTTTTGGTGGGCAAGGCCTTTTGGACCTGAACCTGCTCCTGGCAATGTTGATACCATTGGCCTCAGGTGACCTTAAACCTCTTACATGGAAGGCTCTTTTTCACTGGTCATGACATTGGCCAAATGCATAGGTTATCTGCAATTTCTTAGCTCATTGCACCTTTGAATATTTAATGGTCATTCAAAGAAATAGTTCTCTTCAGGATTCTTGGTTCCGTCTGCTGGAGTTCCACCTTTGTGATGAAATTGTCCACCTGGATTTTTTTACCAACCCTCAAGTGTTTGCTGGCTATCAGGCACACCTAGTGATTTAACATGACCAGAACCAGAGACCTGTATTCTGCTGGCCAGCTGTTTTTCTCTTTTGGAAGCAAGGATGGAGCCAAAGGCTTCAAAAGCCACCATTTGCATCCATCCTCTCAGTTTTCCATTTAATCAGCTGTACACCCATCCTCCATTTCCCATTCATGCTACCATCCTTTCATTCGCCCAGCCTTCCGTCTGCTTAGATAACCAGTTACTGTACTACCCTTTCACCCACCTATCCAACCATCCATTTATCCGTCCATCCTCTCAGATGACCATTTACTCAGCAATCCTATCATTCACCCATCTACTCGTCATCTCACCCACTCATCCTCTAATCTACCCTTCCTTTCACCAACTCAATCATACTCCATCCTTTTCATCACCCATTTTTTCTCTAACCATCTTTTCACCCACGTGCCATCCTTTTGCACTCCCATCATTTAATCCATCATTTCACTCACCCATCCATCCTTTCACCATTTCATCCATCCATTCTTTCATCCCCATCTTTTCACTTGCTCATCCATCCATAATTTCACCCACTTATGTATCTACTTTTCCATCCTTATTTCCCTTTTCTATCAACCTATCTTTTTTTTCTCCTTTTAATCTTGGTTATGAGCTTTTATCTGCCACATTGCAGAGAGAAGAGGTCCATGAAGAACCCTACCCATGCTGTAGCTGTAAACATGCAGGATCACAACGCCTCAACCTTTCACCCTCAGATCCATTCATCCTCTGTGATTTCCAATTACTCTGCCATCCTTTAACCCACCTGGACATCTATTCACCATCTCTGGTTTCTGGTTACTCTGCGCTCCTTCTTTATGAGATTTACATTTACTTTCTACCCTATTAACCCCCCTTCAACCCACACACCCATCTATGGTTTCATATTTATTTTAAGAGATTTGTGTGCGCACAACTAACCCCAGGGGTTTCCCGGAGCAGGTAGAGGCAGATAGGCTGTCCCGTGATCAGTCATTAAAATAACTGCATTTTCATGTTTTTACGATAATCAAGTAGGTAATTAACAATTCCTGAGGTCGGCAGTGTGGGGCCTAGATAGGAAAAGGAGTGACCCTTCATTCAGGTGAGACGAAATCTAGGTATGGAGAACAGCACCTGACTTGAAGATCTCAGTGGGAGAGTAAGGAGTTACCAGTTTCTAAATGTATTGCAGCGCTGGGCCATATTCGGTCTTATGCTTCCACTTCTGAGGTAGTGTTCCCTCACTCATTGAGGTATTAAGGATCTCCAAAATCACATTTAGAACAGAGGCATCCAATAGTCTGAGCTTAGCAGGGGGGTAAGGGTCCAGCGTAGATCCAGACCTATTGGAGTCCAAGTCTGTCAAGAAGGATGGAAGACCCATAAGTGGCCTTGTGCTAATTTTAACACCAGCTTCCGGCTTGGTTACTCGAGGACTTGCCTTCACTGAGGGAGTGGCAGATGGATACAAATATAAGTTGGAGTTGATGTTCAGAGAATTGTCAAACAGTTGTCCCTTCTTCCCGTCTTCTATCCCTTTAATGTTTTTCTGTTGAGACCTAGCAATTTGACCGATGCCCGGTGGAACTACCTGATAGCCGAAGAGGAGATGGACTGCAGACTCCCCCTCGGCCGTCACCTACCCAGCCGAACCTTGGGCAGACTTTCCCTTCGTCTCTCCGTCGTATCTATACCCAACCCATTTTTCCCCTTCCCCCTTTCCCTTCCTCACTTCATTTTCCCTTTCTTCCAGCTCCTTAAAAGTTTTTATTAATATCTTTGGTAATTTGTAACTGATGAAAGTTTGCAACTATGTGGAACCTTATGTAAAGCGTTCTGATGCCTTCGGGTCTAGCCAGCGCTATATAAAACTCTTTAAATAAATAAAAAAAACCAAAAATAAAAAATACATAAATAAGTTGTAAGTGAATTTTGTCCACCTTTTGCATAAAAAAACTGGCTAACCCGGCACACTGACTTTGGGAATGAGGGGGAGAAGGCAAGATGTTGCTAGCATCTGATAGTTCTTTCACTACCTTAAAGAGTGTTTTCTGTCAGTGTTGGGTAGTAATAATTTGTTCAGTGTGATAAGTGGCACGTGCTGATTTACAAAAAGCATGGTATCTTTTTAGGGCCACCACTTACGCAGATTTAGCCTCCTCATTATAACGTTCCATCTACTGTCTTTTAAGATGTTACAGTGCTTCTTTTCTGATCAGAGTATGTCAGTGCACCATTGAGCCAGAGGATGAGTTCTGATGGACAGTTTGGTGGTGGGTGGCAGGATAATAACATCCTTAGTGAGCCACTGATGCATGAAGGTTTGGTCCAGATGAGGCTGTAGTGAAAATCTGGGCTTAGTGTTAGTAAGTTGCTTATTTAATGATAAGATGTTAAGTTTGGACCATTTCCTGACATACTTTTCCACCCATCTAGCCAGCCACACATTCATCCATCCAGTTTTTTGTTCACTCTACCATCTTTTCACCCACCCACCCTCTTAGATATCTATTTACTCAAGCAATCATCTATTAATCCGTCCACCCATTCTCTCAGATTTCCATTTACTCTGCACTCCCATTATCTCTTGCACTCATCCACCAATCTTTTCACCTACCCATCTTTTTACCTACTTCTCCATTCTTTCATCCACTAGTCCACCCTTTCTCTTTTCTAGCAATCCATCCTACTTTTATTCTTATTAGGGTTAATTAGAAGCTTTTCTGTGTCAAGTTGCAGATAAAAGAAACATATACAGAGCCCCACCCCTGCTGTAGGTGCTAAAGCAGGAGGTTCACAGCACCCCACCTCAAAGGGATTTTGAGAAAGCCTAAATGGTTTTAGGAGCTTGTAAATGGCACCCACAGTGCAAATAAATCTGTACTCCTTTGAGTCCCACTCAAAGGATGGGAAAAAGGCATTCCAAAGAATCGCTGGCCTTGGAAGATTAGGACATCCCTAAAGCATATATATTTGCAGCAGCAGCGGAGCGTTGGGGACAGTGGAGGGGATTTCAACTGATGATGACGAGGGAAAATTAATTAATTATTTAATTTTCCCTCATCATCGACCATCAAAATCCCCCCATTCGCCTCTGGGTCCCATCCCTCTTACCTGCATGGGCCGCGGCTGATTTGTGGGCATTCCCAAACTCCAGTCCAATTTCCACCCTAGAAATGGTCGGAGACTGTACGCTTGTCTTTGAGCCTGTACATTGGTCTTCTGAATTTTGGCTGCTTTCCTACCATGCAAATGTTACATACAGGTATGTAATTCTCCTTCCAGAATGAGAAGGGATCATTGCCGATTTGGTGAGGGCGTAGGGGAATGGTTTCTATACAGGAAAAAATGTTTTTCTTGCAGGGGGGAAAAAAGTGTGTGTTTGCACGGGGGCTCCACTCTTGTTGTGTTGACTTATCCGCAAGGGAGAATTCTGCACAGGTAACAGGACCCAGCTGGAAGAGTCAACTGACATTACCAGGCGTATGTTCATATTTCCTGCTGTACAACTGGGAATGTTGGTGAATACCAAAAAGTAGTAAATCTGCACCCACACATAGATTTTGAATTAAGGGTGCATATTTAGTACTTTTTACATGAATCAAGTGCTATGGATTCTAAATAATCCCCAATTGGTCCTGAATTAGAGTCAGGTGGAAAGGATACTCAAAATAAAGGCTACACAGTACCCTCTCCACCAAACTAAAGATCTGCCAGCCTGATTTAAAGTTGGGTGGACCTTCGGCAAATTGACGGTCTCCACCGCTGACATATACCTCCGCCTGCCCTATTATGAGTCTCTCACTGGCAGTTAAAACCCGGCGGTAAAGGGCAGAGAAAACTGCAAATAGGGCGCCATGGGAGAGAATCTGTCAGGGACAACATTTTCCATGGCTAGGTGGGTCATTGCTTTAAAAAAAAAGAAATCAGAAACCTAATACATCTTTAGGATTTTATTTTTGGGGAAAAAATACATTGAAAGTTTACCATATGGCTCTATCATGCAGTTCTTGCGAATGCAAGAGATGCATGCTGGGTCAGCAGACATGTCTAAATTTCAGGTCAATAGATTAATTCACTCTGTCATCCTGACAGAGTAAGTCCAGTGTGCCAAACTCTAATTCAGGCCCTTTATCCATTTGATCAATTAGTTTTACAAACTGGTTGGTTCATGTTATTTAATTGTTAATTGGCGAATGGGAATATCATAACAGTTCCTGCAAACTATCCAATAATTAGCTCCAGGAAATTTATCAAAAGCAATATCCTTTACTCATTAGCAGCATGTAACTATTGCTAGAGATAATTGGGATCAGATGTCTTAATACATTCTAAGACAATCTTACTACTTAACATCATAAATAACACAAGTTTTACCTGCCACTCGAGATGCCTGGTATAGGAATTTTCTGATATATAATTTGTAGATATTATTTTTTTCTTCAGGCAGTAGAAAATCATACTGCATAGCAAATCCCTTCAATCTGAAAAGAAATTAACAAAAACAGAAACAATGTATTGCCTTGAATCTATGGTAGTTAGTGTGCTATACAAGTCTAACATTGAACACGTTTTGTCTTGGGACAAATATAGCCTGACTTAGAGTTTGACGGACTAGGTACTCCTTCGCAAACGTTACAGAGGACTCTGCCCGCCAAACCCTCAGTCTGCCTGCCTCAATCAGGGACAAGCTGAAATTAAGTATTCTGTAGTCGGAGCCCCTGTTTGCACCATCAACAAGATACTTTCTTCTGAGACCCAACAGAATAGGTGATGTCAGATGAAGGGCATTAAAACATCTGTCCTATTTAGCAATGATGGTATAACTTCCTTTTTTTCTGTCACTGCCAATAATAGCTTGGCAGTGAAGGACAACACAAAAGCAAAATGACCCCCACATCCTGGGACAAAACTCCAGGGTGTGGGTGTGTGTTTCAAAAACAAATTCTCACTTTGTGAGTTTGTATCTAAAAATCAAAAATCGTTTCAAAAGTTTGACAGCCAGCAATCATGGCTGACGGTTCTGTCGGTCAAACGTTTCCTTCATTGACAAACTGCCCAAACGTTCCTGTCAGTATAGGAAGATGTCCGTGGGTTCCGCGGACATCTCTAAATTCAGCAGAATGAGGTCTCTCAGGGTGGGAGAGGTAATGTCCTCTGCCGTGGTGACAGATTAAACTCCATCCACCAAACTATTATTTGGCCTCACATGCTTTACTGTTGAGGCATTTGATCATTGAAGAGCAGGATTTCCCAAGATTGGTGACATGTCAATGTAATATTGCTTTCTACCACAATCTAAGGTATAATTTACAAGAATAGTTTTCCTGGTAATTCAATCTTAACTGTCAGCTCTTAGAAGCAGAAAACCAAATACTCACATTTCATGGTAAGAGGCACAAGTGATGTTAGTTGGTAGTTGCTGAAGTTGGTTTTCATTGAAGCTGGCCAATAATTCAAGCAGATCCTCCTGCATTATTTTTTTCCATTCGTCCGCGGTGAAAGAAGAGAAGTTGGTACTAATTTTTTCAAAAGTAACTGTCAGCAGAGTTTCTTTGATTGTGTTGATCTGAGAATCATTTAAATTGGCCTGAAGTGAAAAAAACACCAAATGTAAAGCTCTGACATTTGTAATTGTGTAGTTTGTAAAGAGACACTGTACCTATCCAAATTTTAGCTTAGATACACACTTTGTCCAAGGGAAATGATTTCTTTGTGTAAGCAACAGTAGTGACAATTAAACAACCCAAGTACTGATAAGTAGTTCAACGAAATTAATTTATAAACAGAGGAAAACATGTGAAAACACCAAAAGATACCATTGACTGTTATGGGTCAGTGACAATTTTCGGTGAGCATTTTATGATATGTTTGTAAATTGTAATGATTTTAAATAATCAAACAATAAACTTTGAACTACTGTGCACCAAAAGAAACATGAAAGAAATTCACATTATGAATCTTGAAGCACGCTGGGCCTCGTTTAGGGTTTTGCTAAGTGGGAGTCCAGCCATAGATTGGCAGAGTTCTCACTCCACCAAACCAATGGCACCTGTCTTATTTTGAGGTGGGAAAACTAATAGGTTTCTGATCGCTGTGCCTCGAATGGCTCTGCCTTTGGAAACCTTTGACCAGAGATCCATCTGCCAGACGGCTTCTGCCAACTATTTATCTGAAGGCTTGCAGTATTTAGGACAAGCCTTCCAATTTAAATTTTTTATGCCTGCAAAGCATGGCGGACCCAGGCAGGAAAAAATGATTAAAGGTCCTTTTGTGTATGGTGAAAGCTCTCTGTATATCACAATCAATTATTTTTAGCTTTGCTAAACAAAAAATTTACAACTGACTTATAAGAAATGGTGGCTGGTAAGAATTGCAGTTTCGTTGAAATTATTCTCACTGTGTAGTGACCATATATGTATTTTTGGCAGAACGATCCCTGTTGACACCTCAGAGATCTCTTAATATGGATGGCCTTGTGTGAAGCAGGCAGGGATGAGGCCTCTACCACACCAGAGGCGACCCCACCAGACTCTATTTGAGGCATATCATATAGGTAAGTTTGCCTCTGTTAGACCTGGCATCTTTTAGCATGGTTCCCTGGCGTTTTTGCTTTTTGACCTTCTGTTTTTACTGTGTCCTGAACTTCGTTTTAGGAGTTTGTGCACTTTTTAAGTGCTGACCAGTGTTAAAGCGCATGTGCTCTGTGTCTAACGTCTAATGGCATTTGGTTTCTCATTGATTGACGTATTTTATATATTGATAAGTCCCTAGTTCCATGTACTACAAATGCCCGGGGCTTGTAAATGAAATGCTACTGGTGGGCCTGCATCACTGATTGTACCACTCTCATGTGTAGCTCTTCAAGCATGTCTCATGACTGCTACCGAGGCGCCTGTGCGTAAACTGCCATTTCGACTTGACAAGTTAACCTACTCGTCAGGTTAAACCATCTTTATTACACATAGGTCACCCCTGGAGAAGGCCTTGGACAGCCCAGGGACAGGATGCAGTGTACTTAAAATGAAAGACATGCACTTTTCAGTTTTACATGTGCTATTAGTGAAATACTCTTAAATCCGTGTTTCACTGCTTCAAGGCCTGTCTTTCCCATAGTTTAAAATTGGAGCTGCCTTGATAACTTTTTACAAGCGTAGCTTCCAATTTAGGAAAAGATAGGAAGGGGGTACTTGGTGTCTCTGGACTGCAATTTAAGAACATATCTTTTATTGAAGTTGGCTTTTTAATTTGCATGTCTGGAAATGCCACTTTTAGAAAGTTGACATTTTCTTACTTTAATCAATCTGTGTCTTCTGCATGTCTCTGGAATACACGCCTGGGTTGGGTGACAGGTGCTGAAGTGTGCCACTCACATCCTGATGGCACATCACCAGGCTGGGCCAAGCCTGGGCTAGAGTGAGAGGGAGGTGCTGACACTTGCACCTGAATAGGGTTGTACCTGTCCCCACACAAAGAGTTGCATACTCCCTTGTAGTGAGTCTGGAGCCAAGGCAGAGAAGGGCAGGATATTGTGCATTACAAAGACCTTTCTTTGAAGTCTATCTACTTCAAAGGCTAAAATGAGTATTGGACTGGACTGGACCTCTGGCTCCACATACTCTGAACACTTCTGGAACTAAGGAAATTGTACCAGGAAGAAAACTAAAGCTACTGTGCTGCCAGGAGGGACTGCCACTATGCTGCTGAGGAGCCTGTGTGTAAACTGCCATCTCGACTTGACAAGTTAACCTACCCGTCAGGCCCAAACCACCTTTATTACACATAGGTCACCCCTGGAGTAGGCCTTGGACAGCCCAGGGGCAGGATGCAGTGTACTTAAAATGAAAGACATGTACTTTTCAGTTTTACATGTGCTATTAGTGAAATACTCTTAAATCCGTGTTTCACTGCTTCAAGGCCTGTCTTTCCCATAGTTTAAAATTGGAGCTGCCTTGATAAAATTTTACAAGCGTAGCTTCCAATTTAGGAAAAGATAGGAAGGGGACATTTGTTGTCTCTGGACTCGCAATTTAAGCACACATCTTTTATTGAAGTTGGCTTTAACTGTGTTGGCCTGCTGCCTGCTGCTTCTTGTCTGGGCTGGAATACATCCTGCGTCTCTAAAGGTTCTCCAAGGGCTTGTTGGGCTTGCCTCCTGTTTCTGAAGTCTCTGAGATATCAAAGACTTCACCTGCATCTTGCTACCAGCACCTAGGCCCATCTGCTGGGAGTCCTGCTCTGCCAAGTGGTGCCAAATCCAGCCGTGGGCCCTTGGAAGTGAGTTGTTGTTTCTGCAACCCAAGAAACCAATGCATCAACATAGATTTGTTGATCTGAACCCGCACATTACCCTGCGATATCGACACATCGACGCTTCCTGTACTGAAGTGGTGGACACTGCTCGCTGACGGTGTGAAACAACGACCTCAACTTACAACGCAGCCCAACTTTGCCGATGCAGCGCCTCCACATCACTGCTGCTGATGAGTCTTGTACACCGCATCGCCTTTGTCTTTGATGCCCCAACTCCGTCGCATACCCAGCCCTGGGCGGCTTCGTACCAATGCACTGCCTACAGCCAACTGGTTTGACATGAAAGCATCGGCCTGATGCACAGCGCTTTTGACCTTGACTCCTCTACGACGCTGTGCGACATTGGAAATGATGCATCACTTTCAACAGAGACGCTTTTCCTCCCTTGTTCAAAGCATTGCCTCTGAACTTCGACACATCAAAGGTACTGTCAGAGGGTCTGTGTGACTCCTGCATCTGGCCCACGCTCCATCAGGGTCGGACTGAACTTTGGGATTTGCCCCGGTCAAGCAAGATCACATAATCCCAGTTGGAGCTATTGATATCTAAGTACTGCATTTTTGATTTAATGTTGCAAAATTTGTATCTTGACTTGTGTATGTTGGATTTTTATCATTTTGGTGTTTTACTCAGATAACTATTGGTTATTTTTCTAAACTGGTGTGGAGTACTTTTGTGGTGCTATAACAGTGTTACTGTGTGTGTGTGTGCGTGTGTGTGTGTGTGTGTGTGTGTGTGTGTGTGTGTGTGTGTGCACAAATAGTTTACACTTTGCCACTTTAGTTTAGCCTGGCAAATCTGTGCCCAGCTATCAGAGGGTCAGCACAGGTAAACATTTAGTGCATACCACACTCACCCTGGCTAGGATTGTGGTATCTTCTTGGACAGAGTGCATACCTCTGCCAACCTGAAACACAATTTCTAACAGTGCTCGGCTCCAAACTTCCAGTGGATCTTCTAACAGAGTTTAGCATGATGAGCATTTTTTTGGGGGGGGCGTTTATATAGCTTTAACTTGACCAGAAGGTATCAGCGAGCTTTACATGAGCACCTATGAGTTAAGACGGACACATTCATTTTTGTTAGGCATAGGGAGACGAAATGATTTGTCCAAATTCACAGGATGCTGAGCGTCCCAACCAAGACTCAAACCTGGTGCCCCAGTTTCGAGGGCGGCAGCTCTAATTTCAGACATTAGGTGACCCCCCCCAGTTTGTGTTTTCACTTTGATTAATATCATTGGATAAAGTTTACTTCATACCTCTTTAGCAGCAAACAGGATGTCTGTCAAATACACCAGGACATCTTCGCTTGTTAAAATATTAAGGATTTTCCTTAGCAAAGTTGAGTCGATGATCACATCTATTCTAGTCAATATCACTCCCATGTCCTTCGGTGTCAACATGGCGAGAATGGTTTCCTGGTGTTTAGGGACAAAAGGGTAAGATGAATACTGAAATATCTGTATATTTTGAATATGAGGTCATGTTGTTGTAAACTGTTAAAAACATAAAATTAAATATCTGGATCATTTCTCAAGTTAGTGATCTGGATGTTTGTAGAAAGCAGAAGCAAAGCAGTCTATGTTTAGGTAAAACAACACAAGCAGCCTAATTGACAAAAACAAATGCAAATTAAAGTTAGCAGACATAAACCTGCATTTGTTGTATATTTTTATTTGTTCTGATCTAATAGTTATCCATAATCCTAAATTCCTCCTTAGCCTACATCAGTGAATTGTGTGCTAATGGGCAATATGTAGGGTAAAAGGTTACACTGAAGAGTTCCTTCTCACTGTGTGTTTTTTCCTATTTTGTAGAAAATCACATCTCCCTAGTGGCCCTTAGAAATTGGGGTTGTTGACTTTACAGTACCCACCCTGAATTATGCTTACAACAAAACAATCCTGTGTTAATCCAGTGTGGGTTGTCCCTAAAGGATTTTCCTGACCATTTATGTTTTCCTACAATTCTCTTACCCTTTTCTGCACTCATTCAAATTGAAAGAGTTTTCCACATGAGTAATTGTATGTCTGCCCAGAAATCCTAATCTACATATCAATATTCCTATTTTTGAAACAGATATTTAGATTTTCCACCTGTAGTTGAAAGCCACAGAAAGTTTGTAAATCGGGTCATGAACTTTAATTTGAATTACTTCACATTACACATTTACCAACAGTCTTTTTAACATAAAGAAGCGTTGGATTACATAACTTACCAAGTTAATATTATGATATATAGCCATTAGTTCTGAGACAGACGCATAGATGTAGAATTTACCCCAATTCTTCTCTAGCCATTCCTTGGTTCCATTTGTATTTGATATACATGCAGAGCCTAGAGGATAGAAAGTTATTTTTGGGTTGAAATTTATTTTATTTTATGGTTTTTCAGAAAATAACATCCTCAGTTTGAGGTTACTTTACTTTAATACAGGACTTTTCAAAATAACATACACTTAATCTTACAGAGTAATGCAGGTGGGCCGCTTGAACACATCAATGGTCGATTCATAAAAAAGCTGTATAGCTTAGCATTAGAATTAGGCCGACTCCACTTGTGATTTAAGACATCTCTCCAAAATCCAAAAGGAACTATTCCTAAATCCTCCAAGTATAGGTCTACAAGTAGGTACAGATCTATGTCACTTTGGGTCTGGATCTGGAGCATCCAAATGACACAAACACACATATACAGAACATTTCCATTAGTCCACCTATTGATCCCAATCCTATGTTAGACGGATTATGAGAGTGCACTTTTCCACAGCTAAATTTAAACTACTTGGGCATTTGTCCTGAGAAGATCCACCTTTTAGAACATACTTTATGAACCCTACCCTAAAAATACACTTACTGCTAACTTTTGTAGGAGTACAAAACCATGATTTTTAGGATGGGGAAACACATAGTGAACATTTTTCTTTATCCAAAGACAGCTGCATTTTTGGTTCTTTTAAAAAAAAGTCCCTATTTTTACCCAAATTCCTCAAGTAACTCTGCAAAACACTAGGCAGACTTTTCTGGAGGTGACTTCTGCTTTTAGTTTGGCGGTACAGATATCCTTTTTCTTTTGCACCTGTGTGTGAATTGTGCCCCTCGTGTGCACTCATTTATAACCACAAGTAGATATATAGATTCAATACAGGTGGGCACATAATGTCCTTTGTGGCGGGGATGGAGAACACTGTTCTCAGCACTAGCAGCAGCAAAATCCGTTGGTGCCTGCATACCTCCCTGGCACGGTGGAAACGCTGCTTGAGATATGGGACTATCCTTCTGGAAACCACTGTAATGTTACAAGAGCTGAAAAATTAAGTTCCTGATATTATGGAACGTTCTATTAAGCCCAGTGATGGAGGACTAAATTCAAGTTTGGGTTGAACATGATTTTCAGAGACTCCAGTGTCAGCAGCATACTTGGCATTATCTGTGCACGAGCCTGTTATCAATTGTCTTTCAAACACTGCACACATGAGGAAATAAAACGTATCTGTCACAAAGGTACTTCAAATCATGGTGGTCTCTACATAAAACCTTGCAGGCTCTAATATAGGAAATATGGTTCTTTACAGTCTCTATGCTTTACCTGTATCATTGAACTGTTCAGACAGATACTTCAGACAATAGGAGTAAACAGATACTTGTACAGGTGCTGGTAGTCGTGAGTAGGCATCATTCAGCACTTTAATTCTATTGTGAAAAAAAAATGTTTACAAAAATTACAAATACAGTCACTAATACTTTTTTTTAGAAACGTCTGATGCTCCATTTATGTTTTACTTACATATCCTGGTAAGTGTTGCATGTAATGTTCATGGGTAGTTGAGAAACATGGGATTCATTAACTGCTGGTAGGAAGAGCTTGATGGTGACATGGAAAACCTCAACCCACTTGATCATGTTCTGCAGGCTCCATTCCCTATTGAGGACTAGGAACATACTTGTCAAAAGCTCTTGTTGAGTTTGAAACTGAATTGTGGAAAACGCACCAAAGCATGGCACTGAGTTTGAAGATAGCTGCAAGTCCTATGGAAAAAAATACTTTGATTTCATTTTGCTCTAATTTATCCATAAAATATCTCATGAGGCAATGAATAATTAAAGTATGAGCCAATAAGGTCAATATGTGACTGTCTGTAATGTTATACCAGACTTTATGGTAAACAAATTCAACTGGTACTAGCTCATGGGATCTCTGCGATCACATCTGCAGTCAAGCATCTCCTCTACATGTCCCAAATCTCACACCTGTAGCTACAGTGACAAATTATTCTCCATCTTTGCTTCAGGGGAGTAAAAGTCCCTCCATCTGAGGCTCTAAAGTCAACCCTTTGTGCGAAGATTCAGAAAACGACTCAAAAAGTATTCAATCTCTAACTCCATAATTTTAGTTTATCAATCACTACTACACTACAAACAGTCTTTCTCAGTGCCAAGAACCAACAAGCGAATCTTACTCTTAGTAAATCATATTAACATAACATAAAAATGTCAATGGGTAGTTTGGCTGAAGATGTGAAACGCAGAGCTGGTATAGCTCACAAAAATATGAAATAGGCCTTCACTGTCACGGTCGGACTAGGAGAGAAAATCGATACGGGCACCAAATTTAAAAATTGCCCTCATTAGCAAATCAGATAACTTATCAAGTGAGTCAGATTTTCATGATGAGGGTAGTTTTAAACTAAAGATAACTGGAAAGATACGCTGTATAAGTAGTTTGCATTGTATTGGAGACTGGATGCATTTAGGCTTGATGCAGGCAATATTTGTGGTAATATCAGAGAACTCCTCCTTAAAACGCGGCTGACCAGACCTTAAAACCAACCCATATATTGATCAGAGAAATCAGCCTTTTGTGCACTGTCAGATTGCCCTATAGGCCAGTACTACTCTGTATACGACGCTGAAGTTACTTACCCCACAGAGAACACTTTGAAGTGTGTTCAGATATTCCTCCAGTTCCCCATAGCTTTCAAACTGCTTGACTTGGCTCAGGATAAAACTGGTTAAAGAGCTATTTTTCAAGGCATCTGCTATGATTGTGAACTCTGCCAGATTTGCAGGAGATAGATGCTCTATGTCGAATACCTGCAGGTGAAATAAAATCAGAAAAACACAATCAACATCAACTAGAAACTTTTGATCTACGACATTGAGCATTCCAGTAACAGAGAATTTGTCCTGTCAAAATTGCTTGACAATTCACAATTACTATTGTAAATTGAACTGTAAACATCACAAACCCATGAGAGATGTAAGGAAGAAGGGGGAAAGGGAGAGTTTCTTTCCACCTAGCGAATCAAAAGTTTATGTGCAGATGATTTTGTGCCCGCAAAAGCATGAAATGTTTACTAACCAGGTGGAGCAAAGGGTGGTCCCATGCAACCCCGCGGGATCTACCCGATGCAGTTGATGCACCGATACACAGGCCCCGATACACAAAGAGGCTCCGTCTTGGGGTGGATCCTCCACACTTGTGGCAGAATCCCTTCAAAGGGAAACTGCAGTGCGGCGATCCCGTCACAAGTATAGAAGCTCTTTGTGAATAGAGCCACAATGTGCTGCCGACGTCTGTAGCAGTGCTGGCCACCTTTTGAGTGGAAATGCTGGAATGGAGGTCTGCTGTTTCCTCCAAACTTTGCTGTGCACATTGGGGTAGACAGGGGGATCACCCCGTTATTATTAACGAGTCATGTATTCTCATGGCTCACAACCACTATGCATATAGTATTAGTGAATCATTTACTCTGCAAAATCTCAAGCTGTTGCAGAAAATATAAGGAACTGTGCTTCAGGAAGCTGTGCTGAGGATCAGGCTCAAGATGTATTTCTTTCTTTTTTTCCACCAATGTGAATCACTATTCTGAAGGGTTTCAAGCAAACAGGAATTCTGGAACAGTGTATATTTGCCCTATAAATAATGAATATGCATAAGAACTAGTTTTGTTGCTCTTCTGTTTACGTGGCAGAAACAAACTAGTGAACACCCAGGAATCAGCACAAATACACACTTTTTGACTACTCCTAAATAGAGCAGTCTCTTGAATGTGTTGCAGACTTCTTTCCTTCTGACTCGCTGGCATACTCATGTTGCAGAAGAAAAAGTATTTGAGATTTTTTTACATCAACTGTCCAAATCCCTGCTATTGCTACTCTTCCCCCCTCAGACAGAAGCATGCCATTCCAGGATGAGGAACCCTATGTTTGGCTGTGGTTCTGTCATTATCCATCCTTGCTGGGCGCAGCCTTTGACTGTGCACAGTGAATGTTGGGTTCTGAGTCTGGCTGCCCCACTGCACATGGCCTTCATCTGTCCACCTGAGGGAGAGTGTTGGGTTTGGAGCCTGCACATAGCCATATCCCATCAGCCAGACCCTTCTGACATGAGATTTGGCCATGTGCGTTGTCTGGGGTTGGACAAACATACTGGCCTGCATTCAGGTTCTGTGGCCAACAAAGTGCTAGCAACTCTACCGCGCTGCACATAGCCTCTGTAATGCACAGCGGGGATTGAGCCCTGGGGCTGAGTAGAGCCAAGGCCCTGCACCACTGTAGCAGATTGCTAAAGGTGAATTTCATTCATTATTTCAACAAACAAATCCCAACCCAAATAATTTAAATAACATTTACATGTAAAAAACCCATTAGCCGGGATAAACTGTAACAATTGCTTTTACTTTGTGTTGTGTTGATTAAATAACCTGCCTAAACAGCTGACAGAAGCCATCCTACCTTCTTGCCACGCAGCCGATTAAGCGCTGTCGCGGTAATTGTTTGCTGCTTGTCCACCGACCGCCATCGCAGGCGAGCTCGATAGCCACGCCCCCTTGAGGCCACGCCCCTTCCTTCCCCTGTATCATGTGCCAGGGCAGGAAGCGCAGCGGACGAGCGCAGCGGGAGCGCCGTTTGCGCGCCGAAGGCGCGCCTAAGGCAAGCCCGTCTGCGCCCGTCATCGCCAGAACATCGCCTCTCGCCAGTCCCCCTGGTTCGCCCAAGCCCTATCCACGCATTCGCTATGACGGTAAGGAACTCTCACACCTGAACCCTGACCAAAAATGCCCCACCGCCTCTGGCATTTTAGGTCTTACGCATCTCCACTGCAACCGCTGCCATTTCTCGACTCACATACCCACTAGGGTGCGGAGTGACCCCCTAAATACAACAAACCCGACATTGACGATACTTCAACTCAACTGCAGATCCCTCGTTAAACACCACCCTGAGGTGAATACGCTTCTCCAGGAGGAAAACCCTGACGTACTGTTTCTATGCGAAACATGGCTTCGAGACGGCATAACCACCATCCCCAACTTAACGCTCCCTGATGAGTTCCACCTGGTCACCATCAACCGCGATTCTCGCGGCGGCGGCATCGCAATTATTTATAAAAAACACCTGACTTGTTCTTTCGTAAAAGAACCCCTCCAAGACTGTGAGTGCGCCCAATTTAAAATCAGTGTGACCCCCCAATGTACGCTATCTGGCCTTTACATTTATCGCCCTCCAGGCCAGGCCACTAGATTTATCAATGCCCTCCTTGAAACGACCACAGTGCTCATCACTAAATCCGCCAACTTCACCATCCTAGGCGACCTAAACTTACACTTTGATGCAACTGGCGACCATACTATCACTAACCTCCTCGCAGACCTCTCGGCACTGCAACTTAACTCCCTAGTCCTCACTTCTACCCACATAGCTGGACATATCCTAGATCCGATATTTACTAATATACATGAGGCAGCTACAGATACCCCCACCCCCCTGGGATGGACGGATCACCATCTTGTTAAACTAAGCATTCCAGCACCTCAACGGCAGATCAGAACTGAATCAAGTCAGCGTTTAAAAAGACCCTGGCACAAACTCTCCCCCCTTGCCCTACAGGAAACCCTTGGAGAGTTCCAAGACGACGCGAACCATGACATAAACGCGACCTATACCTCGTTCACCAACTGGATCAGCAACGGCCTCGACACTCTTATTCCAGCTAAGTTGACTAAAGGACGTAATACCCCTTCCAACCCGTGGTACGACGACACCCTTAGGGCAATGCGCAAGGAGTGTAAAAAAACCGAGCGCCTATGGAGGAAACATTACGATAACCAGGACAAGGCATTATATCTATCTAGGCTTAAGACCTACCATAAAGCTATCAGATCTGCCCGTGCTTCTTTTTATTCCAACAAAATCAACTCCAATACGAACCCATCTAAAATCATTTTTAAACTAGTGAAAGAGCTCCAAAACCCTAGGGCGCCCCTACCTAAAATTTCTTCCCACGAGCACTGTGAGCAGCTCGCAACTTATTTTGTCGATAAAGTCCAGAAAATCTATGCGTCCTTTCCACAGATCGCTCCTCTCTGTGGAGCTCCCAAGACCACAGACCTCAATTTCTTACCTCTATCCCAAATTTCTGCCATCACCGCTGCAGACCTGATCAGACTAGGTAGGAAAGTGAAATCTGGCTCCCCAGCGGACCCCATGAGTCCCTCCCATTTCCTGGACTCGATGGACTTTTTCCTATCCCCCATGCTAAACATCCTCAACCTTTCCTTTTCTACAGGATCTGTACCCATAGCTTGGAAGCAAGCGTGGGTATCTCCGATAATTAAAAAACCTACCCTCGACCCCTCCAAACCAGAAAATTTCCGGCCGATATCCCTTCTCCCCTGGATTTCCAAAATAGCCGAAACCCATGCTAACAGCATCCTTTCCAAACACGTGGAAAATCACGGAATCCTAGACCCCTCTCAAAACGGCTTCCGTGCAGGCCATAGTACGGAGTCTGCCCTACTGGCCACTACGGAGCATCTCCGGACGATTTTGGATTCCGGTCATAGTGCTGCGCTGATCCTGCTCGATCTCAGCGCAGCCTTTGACACGGTATCCCATGACATCCTTCTAAAACGTCTGGAGATGACCGGGGTGACTGGTCTTGCCCTCGCATGGTTCCAATCCTTTCTCAAGGACAGATCCTTTAAGGTGTCGGCTCCCCCATTTCTTTCTAAATCCCACCCCATCGCTCAAGGTGTCCCCCAGGGATCAGCGCTGAGCCCCTCCCTCTTTAATCTATACGTCCAGCCACTTACTGACGTGGCTAGAGAGTGGGGGCTCACGCTGGTCTCGTACGCCGACGACACCCAGCTGGTTGTCACCCTCTCGGAAAGCCCGTCCCCTGTGGCATCCAAGTTTAAAGAGGGTATGACTGCTGTGGCCCGCTGGATGACGGACAACTACCTCCAACTCAACGCCGGTAAAACCGAGGTGCTCCTCCTAGGCCGTAACACCAGCCTATGGAACGAGCACTGGTGGCCGTCATCCCTAGGTGCCACCCCACTCCCCAAAAACTGCGTCAAAAATCTGGGAGTCTGGGTGGATGCCAACCTTAGCTTCCAGACCCACACCAAAAAGGTGGCAGCCACCTGCATAGGCCTTCTAAGGAACCTCAGGCCCATACTCGGGCTCTTCGATTCTAAGGCCCGCCAGCTTATCGTCCAGGCCACCATTCTATCGCGCCTGGACTACGCTAACGTCCTCCTTTTGGGAGCCAACAAAGCGGAAACTGCTAGGTTCCAACGCATCCAAAATGCGGCAGCCAGAATGCTGATCGGCCTCCCACGCAGATGTTCAGCCAGAGCTACTATTCGTAAACTCCACTGGCTGCCTGTGGCCCGTCGAATTCAATTCAAGGCCTTAGTCACGATCTTCAAGATCGTTAAACTAGGAAATCCCCCGCTGCTTCGTAACCTTGCTCAACCTTACGTTCCTGGCCGCGATCTGCGTTCTGCCAACCAACTCCTCCTGACTATCCCTAGGACCCGGCTCTGCCGAACTGGAGGCCGTTCCTTCAGCGTCCTTGGCCCCAAATTATGGAACGATCTCCCCCTCAGCATTCGTTCCATTGATTCTCTCCCAGCATTCCGCAAAGCAATTAAGACTCATCTCTTCCCCGCTCCCTAGTCTCCCCTTTTCCCCCTCTCCCCTCATTCTGTGCATCTGTTCTTAGCGCCGGGACACCCCTTTGCCGGGGTAGCTGTTGCGCTTCACCAAATCCAGAAATAGAAATAGAAAAATAATCATGTCTCCAGTTCACATATATTCTATATAAGTGATCCATTCTTTCGATTGTGTTTACACTCCTGAAGTGGAGCACTTCAATCTCAATTTCGGGCAAGTACATTTAGAATGTTCTCCCCATTATTGTCATTTAATTGTCCCCAAGCTTTTCGAATCCAATCTGGTACTATTGTCACTTTTCTAAACACAATCCCAATATAGATGTCCCTTGAAAATTATTATCTGTGAATTTGACTCGTGTCCCTGCTGATGTTTTTCACAACGCAATGCACTCAGTCATATATAGTTCAATCCTAATTTATTGTATAATTGTCAGCAGATTTGTTTAACCACCTTTGGTTCCCATCCTATTGGAACTTTACCAGTGTCATTCCTTAGAGAAGTATACCTTATTTGAACATGTATTTTTAATATTTTCTCAAATTCTTATAATTATGCCCTTCAGGGATCTTATTCTTTTTTCACTTTTCTCTCCTGATGTACTATGCTAATGCTCATATATTTAATCTATTCATAATATCCAATGTGACACTCCAGTGAATTTGTATCACCTTTACTAAATTCCCAGCTGTTTGAGCTTGATCATATTTCTTTTATACAGGAAATTGCCTTTCTTTGCAGAGCATTTCTGAAGTAAGCTCTTGCAATCCTCTCATTATATTTAATGTCCATATACATATAATGCAACTGATTACTCCTAATTTTAAAAACCTCTTTTTGAAATTCCAAAGGTGCACGTATAGTTCTTCATCCTGATTTAAATCACTGGGAAACTTGGCGCAGAGTGACATTATATATCGTAATTCTCTTTGATGCACCATTTTTTTCTCTGTTCCCACCTCTTTCTAGTTTTTGCACAAGATCAGTTCCACAAAAGCTACGTTTATTCCAATCACTTTGATGTTTTTTACCATTTGTTTGGCCATCACATTACTTCTGTCTCTGTTTGTTGTGGCCCTATGTTCGAGGGTTCATTCTTTCACTTGGCAAGTTTTGCTGCCAGAGTTTCTCAAATTCTCCAGTATTGAATCTTTCATAGATTCACATCCTTGTGTCTTCCCCGTCGTCATGGACCTACATAATGAGGTGGATGAATGTACAAGTTTCTCTTTCCCTTTTGGTCGTTTCTATGTACCCCTATTGTACTTCTTTACTAATTCACGCAAGACTCCCATCATGACGACGGAGAAGATACAAGCATGTGAATCTATGGAAGATATCAATACTGGAGAACCACAGTGTACAGGTAACTTGTTTTTTACATAGACATTCTATAACCTAAATCACAAATTTGCTCCTGCATGTAATGTGTTGTTTAATCCTGCATTTGTGTCCTGCATATGTCATGAATTGCTGTGTGTTTCTGGTAAATTCACAAGCTTTGCATTGTTTGCATTCCCAAAAACATGGAGGAGTGATCCAATTCTCATTTCCATTCTGAAATAGTGATGTACAAACTGGATGTTTAAATTGTGAACTCTCCTTAAAGTGATGCACTGGTTATTCCCAATTTGTTCTGCCATTGTCGGATAATTTTTAAGAGACCCCAATGTTTCCAAAGTATTTGTTTACCTCTGCCAATAACCTGGCTATCTATCATTCTAATTTAAGTTGATTGTATTGGTTTCTCTTTTGTTTTTAATACAACTACTACAAAACTTTGTTCGTGTGTGCGATTAGTCTGTAACAATAGGTAACTGTTGTCTGGATGTGTATGTATAACAGCTGGGTCCTGACGTGGGACCCCCCCAACGCCTCCCCTATCTATCTATCTATCTATCTATCTATCTATCTATCTATCTATCTATCTATCTATCTATCTATCTATCTATCTATCTATCTATCTATCTATCTATCTATCTATCTATCTATCTATCTATCTATCTATCTATCTATCTATCTATCTTCATTCATAAGGGCCTGGCAGACAAGGCACATGGCAACAGCCTGTGCCAAATGGGTGTATGTGCCCTATAGTTGAAACCAACCACCTGTGGATGGTGGAAGGCTGTGTGTAGTGGCTATTCGTGGTGGGCTGATCAAAGGGCATGATCATAGGTCAGGTCCTACCACCAATGGCAATGTGAGGTGGTGGTAGCCTGCCAGCGGCGGGATGGGCGCAGGTTATGGGATACTTGCCCATCATGGGTGGTGCACAGGTCCTGGTCAACCCCCGCTGTGTAATGCTAAAAGCCATGATCACTGGGTGTTGGCCACCCGCAGCAGGTTGAGTGTATGGACTTGCTAAAGGCCTAGTCATACAGGCAGCCATTGTACACAATTACAGTAAATGCGCATCATGAGATGGCTGACATCAGCAAGCTGGGCACAGGACTTGGCTGCAGGTCAGTCCCTGTGGACTGTCCTGGCTGTGCATGGCTCAAGGCTGTGAACAGGTCAGGTTCGAAATGAAGTACATAATATAAAATCCCATGAAATTCCCTGAAGAAACTACAGTTAAAAAGTGCGGTATAGTTCTGACTGAAACGCCTAAAACCTCTAAAATTCAGCATAATGGGTAGTAATGCATATAGTTTGCTGGCAGCACAACAACAAAGAAGACCTAACAATAGAACAGCATGACAAATAATTACCAACCATAAATAACTGTTGAATTTCTGTGGTTTTGGTTGCTTGAGCCAGAATCATAATTCGCTTTTTATCTGTAAAGTCCAGCCACTTTTATTTATTATAAATATTTAACTGCACAAAATGTTGTTGTTCAATAATTTGGCTATAATAATTTTGTCAAATAATACTAGGTCCCCAATATTCTGGTAGCGTACCATCAAAGCCAAACAACCTCTCCATTCACAGGGAAACTGGAGCACTCAAAGCAGTGAATGAGTGGCCTGCCAATAATGATTAGCACATTGAAAATGGGAGAATGTCTCTAGTCAAGGTGGTGCCCAGTGTACATTGGGCTGATTCCAGTGGTGTAATAAGATTTTACTGGACACAGTAAAGAGGAGAGGTTAGGGCACATATTAGTGTGAAACAAGCTGAGTGTGAACTAGCTACAATGTGACCGAATGCAACCTGTGGTTGTCACCCAAGTTTGTTAAATAACATAACGTGTATTTGTAAAGCATACGTTCACCCGTAGGCCTCTTGGCGCTGAATAACAGATGTTTATTATTACCCAACTCAATGGTACTCATTTTATCTACCCTGGAAGGATTAAAGGCTGAGTAGATCTGCCAAGATTTGAACCTGTGACCATGAGGTAGAACACAGGCCCCTACAGTAGTCCACTAAACTGCCAGACCCGGTATAATACCTTTTGCTATCAATATTTCAAAGATGGCTTATTGCAGCCAGGTTATTCAGTTTTGTGGGGACACCCTGGAAACTGCAGGCATACTAGGGCAGGGGCACCCTAGTTTAGTGTCAAATAACACTGAGTGCTGTAATCATGGTAACTCGGGAAACAGTCATTAGAAGGGAAAGGATACACACATAATGAAAGGAATCCCAAATGTTTCTGGCCCAAAAGGGGAAATCCTAGTTTCCTCTCAAGTCTGTGATAAAGAGATGTAGGCAAGCCTCAATGTCAAGAAGGTTTGCTGGGACTCATTCTTGTCACACTTTCATCGACCACTGTCTCAAAACTTGGGGTGGCTGTCCTGGGGTGTTGGTAGGGGAGGTAACAAAACCAAAGGGGATGATGGACGGATTGTTGAACATTGCAAGCACTCACCCCCAGTCAACTGATCTGGGTTTAATCCATCATCATTCTGTTGCTCACTCCGCCACCCCAGTTCAGACATGGCCGTATGCAAATCAGTCTGACCCTGTGCCTCATGTAGGGGAGGTAGTGCAAGCTTTCCAATAAGTATGATCATTCGGTGCCCACCTTAAATAATGGAAGTTGGTGAGGTAAAACGTGTACTATTGTCAGACTTTGAAAATAAAGTCCATGAGCCAAAGTTACTAACCTTTTGTGCACTGCAATGCAACGCAGTGAGTACACATGCTGCAATACATTGCAATACATTGTGTGGAAGGAAGAGAGCAGAATTGCACAATATCCACTAAGAAATGGTGACCTTCTCTCTCGTTGCACTGGAGCACTTATGGCAATCAAGTGCCAAAGCAGGCACCCTTGTGTTGCCGTGCATTAATATATGGGTTAAAAGGCCTTACAAATATTGATTTGCGTGGCTTTGTAAATGTTACTTAAGCACTTGTGTTGCCTTGAATCGAAATACATGACGCAGGAAAAAGCAAGTGCTTAGTAAATCTAGCCACATGTGTGCTTTCAGTGTGTGGATCAATGCTTCGTGGTCAATTGGATTATAGGCTGCAGAGAGGTTGAGCAGCATCTGAAGGGTTGCAACCTCAATTACTTGAAGGCTTGCAATATCCATCAAGCACTGTAGTCCCATGCCAGATTAATAGTTTGTACAAATGTAATCTTGTAGATTAAATTTAAATTGGCCATTTAATAGATTGGAGATTTTCTTTTTTTTAGTATTATATAGCGCAAACTAGACCCTAAGGTATCAGAGCGCTTTACATGAGCACCAGTTGCGTTACAAACGGACGCAAGAATACTTTTTCTATGAATGGCAGATGGCTGATGGGGCAGTAACCGGAGATATTGACAAAGGCAGGGAGGATTTTCTCCGCGAAGGGAGGGCATGTCCTAGTTTTAGGTCACCTTGCCTCCTGCTTTAACTGCAGGAGGCACTGACAGCATTGAAGAGAAAAGTGAGAGCATCTCCATGTAGGGATTTCATGATGGATGATGGAAGAATGTCTTCTCCCTAAAAGGTGCCTTGAGGGACTTGAGGATTATGGTAAATTAACAAGGGAGATAACTTTGAAAGTTGTCATTTTAATGGTGGAGTGATTTGGAATTAAGGTCAGAGTGGATTCTGATTGGTATTGTTGGTGTGGGTTCCTTTTGGGCCCGATTCACAGAACTAACTTAAGACAAAATCCTAAACTTACTACTTTTGGTATTCACAGAAGTTAGGATTTTGTCTTAAGACAGACTTAAGACAGACTTAAGTTCGGATTTTGTCTTAAGTCTGTCTTAAGTCTGTCTTAAGACAAACTTAAGACAAAATCCTAACTTCTGTGAATACCGAAAGTAGTAAGTTTAGGATTTTGTCTTAAGTTAGTTCTGTGAATCTGCCCCAAAGTATTTATTTTCTAGCTGTAGACAGTGTTGCCTGAATATGGGCTAGGAGTATACCGACATAGCGCTTCATTGTCTTGAACACTTCTTTGCTTATGTTAGATGCTTTGTTGATGGTGTTTTATAAAATGTGTCTTTAGTTGTGGCAATGAGCGTACCTTAATTTTGGTTGAGTAACTGAGTCAAATTTTGAGGTATCGGATCCTTGCATTAAATTGCAGTTGACGCTGTCATAATAAGGTTGAGTGTGTCCTCTTCAGAAAGGTCTGGTTTGGTGATGGGCTACTTCATGATTGAACTGTTGGAGTGTTTTGAGACATTACCTCATTGGCTCACTGCTTAAATCGCAGGTGAGAATGTAGTCTCAGAGGATTGTTGGTTGGGTGTATAGAAGGAAGACAGATGAGTACATGTAATAAAATGTCATGCAACACAGCACAATAACCAAAGTTGCCTCGCTGCATTGCGATATGAGGAGAGAGCTTCATAGATCCATATCTACTAATGTATAGTATTGCTGCTCCCTCACCAGCGCCAGTGATCCCACGTACTGCCTAGCGCCACAGACACTTTTGCACCATAGTGCACAAGTGTGTGTGTGCTGTCTGTCATAGTTTCTTGTGCTGGAACTGTACCAATTGAGTACAAAGCGCTACGCCTAGACAACGTTTAAACCTTACCACATATTGAATGTGTGTTATCCAGTGCAGAACACATGCATTGTTTTAAAAAATGTAGGAGTAAAGCAAACATTATTCTAAATTAATAACTGCTTCAAGGAGGCATTATTTTGTAGCACTAAGCCCTGTAGGCCATTTTTAATAGGACATAGCATAAAAAACCACGGAAATGCTCTTGTGCCCACCGTGGAAGGCCTGCTTGATGCAAATCAGTTGAAATACCTTCTTACACTTCTTTAGGGCTAACATCCTGCACATAACTTCAAATATTTTATCAATGATCTGCACTATTTTTAGTGGTGGCGCCAATGGTCTTGTTGGTCCCTGGTGGTGTGCAGACCAAACTGTAAGAAGCTTTTGAGTTGTTGAGAGAGGAAAGTGCCAAGTGAGGAGCTCACACTACTTGTGACATTGGTTTACTTACGGTTCAGTACCATGTATATTCTTAAATGCTGTTTTGTGCATAATGTACTTCACTTATGAGGTGGTAGTCTAGTTTCTGTGACTTACCTGGGAGACAGGATTCAAAAACACCTCTTCTTGGTTTGAAACCATAAGCCTAGTGTGTCAAATATTATCATTTTTCAGCAAGCAATCAGACGTTCCTCACAAAAATGTTTTTTTTTATATACTATAAATGTTCAAGAACATTTGCATCAGAATCCTAAAATACCTATGTTCAAGCTTCGTTCGCAGTACTCCCTTTGGATATCTTGAAGGTCCTCATTGCCTTGATTTCTGTGGGACTGCAGGGGGACCTGGAAGGGCTCTGGGTTGCATTTGAGTTTCCAGGGCATGGGACATTCTGTCATCCTTTGTTTGCATTCCAATCTATTATACTATTGGGCTTAAATTGTCATTCTTGGTTTTTACTGCCCCATTCTTCCTCTGACTCCTCTGGAATGGCAATTTCTTCTGGAAGTGGTGCAGTGGAAATCAGGATATCTTGTGGCTCAAATTGCACCCCGCTAGACATCTGTGACCATATTAACGTTGACCTCAGGCACTTAGAGGGTCCTGGTGGGAAATGGCGTATAGAAATTCCTTCCTGTGTGGCAGGTCTTTGTCAGCACAGGTCCATTGTATGGAAGATCACCTAACATCTTGCCATTTGATTATATGGTCTTTTGCAGGTCATCATCCGTCATCCAGTCTATATGGTCAATGGCTTGTTGTGATAGGCATCATCATTGAATGGTCTGGCCTATGAGGGCAATGGCACAGCTGGTTTACGTGATGGTGTGTGCCAGTGTTCTCAAAGGAGTCAATGTTCTGTCTCTATTCTACAGCAAACCAAAATATATTCATCAAGATGCTCATGAATGGCTTCTACATCTGTCTGTTCGAATTGGTGGTGGATAACTAGGTTCCCTAGAAATCAGTGGATGTTATTTCCTTGGAGTGCAGGTCTGTTGTCTGTCTTAGCCTTTGACAGCAGCGTATGTGTGGTCAGCATCCCAGTTTGCTTAAGTAAGGTCATCTCAGGTGTGGCAATGTCAAGGAACTCAACCGTAGAATACTTTGAGCATTCGTTGACCTTAAATCAGTAGATATTATCAGCAATGTTTGAGCAGATATAGGTGGTAAAGATGTCCGGGGTACTGACTTCATTGCAGTCAGTGGAAGTGAATTTGGGAATCTCCTGGCTAGGCACACAAAAAGGTCATGGAACTTCTTGTCTACTGAGTCTGTGGCAAGGAGTCAAGCCCTCTTGCTCATCCAAGCCTTCCGTGTGCCAGCTGTGAAGTGGGCATGATATTTGCCATTGATTCGGCGCAGACCTTTCTGTCATCTGGACATTTGTTGCCAGAGGTTTAATGTAGACAACAATTACTGCTTGATTACAAGTGTGTGGTCTCTCCTTGGAGAGCATCCTTTGTTTGCTGGGATGCTTCTGCTTTGGACTGTCACAGTTTTGCCTGATTATTTTTCAGCTACCTGAGTTAGCGAGTGGTGGCTGGGTTAGGGAGAAATGGATCACAATAGTTTTAAACTCATTGGAAGCTATGGCTTTTGGAATGGTTCAGTAGTTTTAAGTCCCTCACCCTTTCAGGGTGCCCTCAGATTTTGTCGACCAAAAATACTTGTCAGAAGTAAGGTTGATGTTTAAGGAATCCACATCAAGTATGAGGCCCAGGCAGCAAATTGTCCTTTAAATACATCTATAAAAAAGAGGAGGTAAAGGAACATAACTAAAGAGACTCTTTAGTGACCCTGCATTCAACTTTGTGCAGAAGCTTGAAATATGCTTGGCAGGGGCAAACAACGAAAGTATTACAGGTACAGGTTAAATTAAAACCACAATTATAATATTACATGTTATAAGTCTATAAACACAGATTATTAAGCGAATCACAAACGTTCATAATTTGATACATAGTCCTTATATTTTTTCAGTCCTTCATAGGCGCCCATAGCATTTTTGGAAAGGATTCAAAGAAAATCCACTTGCCATAAAAAGGAGTATGTTCAAATTCTGGATTGTACTTGTTATAGCATTGTTGTTCCAAAGCTCCAGTCTTCTTGATTCCAAATACACCATGCTTTAATTATGGTGAAAATAGGAGGGAATATTAGAATTAATATTGGTACAGCCAGCCAACACGTGTTTCGTGGGGCAGAAGTCCTGCTTCCTCATGGCTTTTGGTGAAAAGGCAAAACTTTCAAGAACATGAATAGCAAAAGACTTATGGAATCTAGCTGATGATTGGAAACTAAAATACCAACATCTGGGTCCAGTTTAAAGATAACACGGATTGATCCTCTTTCATTTTCAAAACAAATCAAGCATTTGCAATGCAATCGATCTTGCCTTTGGGACCTTGTAAGTGTTTAGCCAGAGCTATTGCCACTGCCAATGTGTTTAAGTTATGTTATAAAAAAATACTTAATCTAAAAGCTATTAGCAGTCCTCATGGCAACAATCCAATTTGTGTGAGAATAGGTGGACTTCAGGTTAGCAACAAAAAGACATATAATGCCTGAGTTTTTCCCTGAGTTTTAATTCAATAAAGAAAATTGGTTTTAAACAACCAATGTTAGAAATTGGATTTTTGGTTGGCTTAGTCCAGACCACCAGTTTATTGCCTTCAAGTGGTGTAAGATCATGTTTTCTTCAACTTTCTCGATTACCCCCACTACCATCAGGACGTCCACCCATTATAGTTCTGATGAAAGGGTGGCCCAGGTAACAAGGGTGCATCAGAGCGAAGATATGATGCCGTTCAAGACTTCCCACTGAGGACACAAAAGAATCGCAGTACTGATGGTATAACTCCTTAAAGTTAAGGTTCGAGTCGGGGGTACACGCAGGTACACGGCGTCCCCCCACTCTTTTCACAGAGTGGACGCTGTCCCCCCTGCCAAGAAGTTGGGCCCCACTGAAATATCCTGAATTTGTCCCGGTGTAATTTTCAGACACCAGGATATGTTCAGCAGCACCGGCACAAATAGTGCACAGAGGTTTAAGATTTACATTTAGTACTATTTAATTTCTTTTATAGCGCTACGTAGTGATGTCATAGGGTCATTTGCATATTGTCTTACTTGCTCAGTCCCCCCACTTCTTTTTACAGGACTTGTGCCCTGCTTAAAGTGTTTACTAAAGGCTCACGGACGCGTTCTCCTGTGAACTACTAGGTCCTGTGACCTGGGAGAGGAGGCAAAAAACACACAGTGATTCACTGCATGGCACTACGTGAGAAAACCATCTGAAAAAAGACTAGGCAACATTAGAACACATACTGCAAGCAAAATAAAAACCACACTACATAATGAGAGGTTTGCAATTCACAGGGCTCCTGAGCACACCGGTGTACTCTGAAAAGCACCAAAAGGAGTTATAAGATAGTAGATCAAGCTTTACTGGCAAAGAAAAATCTAAAAACACAAATGAGCGTTGAACTCGTTTCTACTCACATTACCATTTTAATATGTAGACCTATTATAATTGGAGTCGAAAAATACATCCTCGTATTTCAATGCTTGAAGCAAGTGAAATATGTACTTGAACTGTGGCACTCGTATTTCAGTTAATTCACTGGACCATGCAACAGTGTCATACACATGCGTTTGCTGGCACATTGAAAATACAGCCGAATTTTTTTAAAGTGACTTTACATTACGAAAGCCCCTTCTAAGAGAAGGGCAGGCATTATGCAGACGTCAGATACTCAATTGGGTGATTATCGGGGGAGAGGAATGTAATTCCAGTACCTTAACTTCGTTGTTACCTTTAGAAATGCAGACTATCAGTACTAGAGTGCAAGAACACAGGGCAACGAACTAATCAAATTTGAGGTGGGACAACTCCAGACTACTTTTCCATTTTACACAGACTCCCTTGCTTCTTACGCCACAGAGCTATGTGCTGGCGCGTCACGTCCAAGCCGGAGTTCCAAGACTAGCCAAAGCCTCAACTAGTATTTCGCATGCTGCACCACAACTTTAGGAACTAGTTACCATTATTGCAGACGCAAGATGGGGTCTTTTAGGTGTACTGTGGGACTTGGTTTTGCAGTGTTTACGCTAGTTGATAAACTACACGGAGCGGGCTGCTTATACGAAATGTATACTCACGACCCAAGAAAAGGAGAAATGTGCATGTGCGCTGCCTTCAGAGCCGGCCCGTTCTCAGACCGTGTCCTGGGTGGAAATATAGGGTTCGTCCTCGCCAGTGCTAGTAAATAAAGTGAGGCAGCAGCCCCTTTTCACAGACCTGTCCCTGGCTGGCTACATCAAGACAGCAGCAGCCAGGCCTCTGAATACACATCTCCCCAACTCACCTAAACCTCCCACAGGTGGCTCCAAGTGTTGGGGAGGGGGTACCGGCGTCGATGCAATCGGGGACGCTCCGTCTTCCTCTGGCCAGTGTGCGGGGTTCTTCTTGGTGCACGGGAGCCCCGCCTCACTCAGGCGCGAGGCGCCTGACTTTCGGTCTTAGCGCTTTCTTTTCGGGCACACTAATTTAAAACAAGGATTTGCAATGCAATACGACTCACATTTACGCAAGACGTATTGCATTGGAAATGGGAGTGAGAGCGTTTAAAAAGGCACAAACGGGAGTGTAGTGGGTGATGGGGGCGAGAAGTACCGAACTGCGGGAGGGTCGGGGGCGGGGGGGGGGGCACAGGGCAGAAAATAGTGTTGGAGTAAAGGGGCCAATAGCCAGGGAAGGATACAAATGACAACATGGCCGTCAGGGGGCGGGACTTACAGGCCTAAAACCAATCATAAGGCATCATTTAGGATGTAAGCCAATCAAAAAGATAGACAGAGAGTGGGCAGAGCTTCCAGAAAGCTTCCACGCTATAGTATATACTGCATGTCTCAACAAGACAGCGCAAGCGCTGCCTAGGCTGGACCTAAGAAAGCACACATGATCTGAGGTGCTATGCCCTCTTAGATTTAGTAACTTGTACTCCTTAATACGAGTGTAAGCAGCTGCAGATCAAGCAGCAACATGGCGAGTCTACACTGACTGAAAGCTCCTGCAGTGTTGCTTAGAGGCCTTGTGTGAATGATGAGTCAATATGTCAGTACTCAACCCTCCAGGGAGACTGGATAGTTCTTGACTGAACGCACTCTCGAAGTCTGTGACAACTAATGATACTCTGGAGTTTAGCCTCTTCTGCATTAAGAAGATATAAATAATCCATATTTGTGTGATGTGAACTACATATTCTGCTGAAGTGCAAAGGTAGAGCAAGCGGTGTGAGTTTTGTATACAGGTAAATTCAATACCATACATCAGATAACCTAGCAGCTGTTATGTACAATGCCTTGGAACACAGGTAGTGCGATAGGATGTGCTATATAAGAATAAGGTATTATTCAACATTTGTATGTCTAGCGACCTATCCAGTGATTATAATAAATTATTTACTTTGAAATATGCACATGTTTGTATGTATCTATACATGTATCTATGCATATGGTGTTTTATGTAAAACGATCCTTGCCGAAATGCAGCAAGTGATGGAATCTGGGATGGGTCCACCTGGGCTTCATGTGATTTGTCCTATTGGCTCAAATCCAACACCTTTTGCAAGATGTGCCTGGTGCAGATCAGAACAGTGCACTCCTTCTGTAATCTGGACCCAGGTGCGTTGTGAGATACAGAGTAAAGCAAAATATTTGATATGCTTTTATGGCTAGAACACAGTTTCTTCTCTGAACAATACACTTTTACTTCTATTGTGTTTAGTGTACTCTCCAAATTGTGAGTGAGGTGCACTGGGGTCCTGAGATTTGTGGGACAGTTATACATGTTTTTGTTAGATTTATGGAAGAACTGAGAAACTAAGGCGAGAAGGTGTACGATAATAAATCCTGTTGCCATATTCTAGAAGAAGAATCGTATTGCATGCAAATTGTTGTCCATGTTCTGCTAATTTGTTTTGTATTATGTTGGATGTCTTTATTCCGCTACATGTATCGTTTTTTTATTTTATTGCTATTACTGTATTGACTCATGACTATACTTACTAGACCATCTTGGTACTTTGTTGCACTGCGTGCACTTTGTTATACATAGACAGCCAAAACGTGCCAAGATTATATCTATAGAACTCATTTGTATGGTGTTGTAGCATATGCACTTTATTACGTTTTATCAGGGTATTATGATGGTTGCCTTTTTTAGTGTATTTTGTATTATATGAACCTTGTATAAAACCTTTTTTTAATCTTTATGTCACTCCCCTGGCTGCACTGATAAAATCCCATGGCCTGCACTTAGTCTCTTACGCTGACGACACCCAACTGGTAGTCTCACTGGCGCAGACGGTAGAAGCCACCGCTACCAGTTTTAGGAACTGTCTGTCAGACGTTAAGAAGTGGATGAACGCTCACTTCCTCAAACTAAATACTGAAAAGACGGAGGTGATCGAGTTTGGCCAAAAACCCTCCATTTGGAACGATCTTTGGGGGCCCCCAGAAGCTGGCATCTGCCCTGCTCCGGCCAACAAGATCAGAAACCTAGGTTTCATAATGGACAAGGACCTCACCTGTACAGCCCAAATCAACCAGGTCACCTCGGCATGCTTCTTCACACTTAAGGTCCTCCAAAAAATCCTACCCTACATCCCTTTCTCCTTGAGGAAAATGGTAGTGGGAGCATTGATCATGTCCAGGGTAGATTACTGTAACGCCCTGTACATAGGTGCCGGCGAAAAACAACTTGACCGACTCCAGTCAATCCAAAATGCAGCGGCCAGAGTACTGCTTAACCTCCCCAAACGACATCCGACTTCCAAAGCAATTCGTGAACTCCATTGGCTTCCAGTCAGGCGCAGAATTCAATTCTAGGTCATGTGCCTGGCCCACAAATCCCTCTATGGGAAGACTTCCAAACAGCTCTCCAACCTTCTTCCCCCATATGTACCTGAGCGCTCACTCAGATCCAGTTCCCAAAATCTACTGTACATCCCCAGGACTAAGAGAGTCCGCTGGGGTGGCAGATCTTTCTCTCATCAAGCCCCCAAGCTCTGGAACAGTTTACCATCCTCACTTTGTTCCGAAAAGAGCATAGCTAAGTTCAGAAAGGCATTGAAGACCTGGCTTTTCGCACTGCCCTAATCCAACTCCTCTCTTTCCGTCCTACAGCTCCAAGACGCCTCGGCATAAGAGCGCTCTAAAAATAATTCAGCCAGTCAGTCAGTATGTCCTCTTATTTTTCAGAATAATGTATAATTAAATTGAATTTGATTCGCTCATTTGCATGGGTCCTTGCCTCCATGCCAATAAGTCCTGTCAAGATAGTGCTGGCACTATATGTGCACCAATGCTATCAGTATTACAGAAGTGGCTTTATAAGTGCTTCTGTAATACCATTGTGCCCCGGGCCTACCCATCCATAGTGCTCCCAGGGCACTATCATTAACAAGACCCCAAATATACAAGGCTCCATGACTTAGTGCAGGTTTATAGGTCTGAATGAAATTCTTTGCATAAGGTTACTGCAACTATGACTGGAGGATTAATGGGTCCATTTAACAGGAGACTGGAGGTTATGCCGCAGCTAACACAACCACTGCTTGCAGTCACTCCCAAGGTGGTAGGCCCCAAATAACCTGAGGGCAACAGCGACATTTTAACAACATTTTTAGATTTAAGAAGTTGTGACAAATGTGTTTGTGATAGGTTAAGGGTTGCACTTGAGGCCTCTGCATAGGACGTCTGACCACAACCACTTGGCCCTCACACCGAAAGCTGCTGACGGATTATCATGCTGTTCCTTTTCAGATCTCACTTCCAACTACCACCAGTAACCCACCCTGACTGAAGAAATAGAGGCAGGTGGTTTGAGAGGGGTGAATATTCCAACCTAGGCCTTTCCTTCCTCAATGGGGATAATTTGTATGTTAGGGTGTCCTTGATAATTAGGAAACCCCTAACCCATTAAGCCAAAGTCAATGTGTACAAATATGCCCCTTCTATGCCTGACACAGAATGTCCTCTGTTTCAATAAACAACATTATCGCCAATTGCGCGGGACCACGATGGGCACCAAATTTGCACCCCATTAGCCTAGGTCTTCATGGGCCACGTTGAAAGATTCTGGCTCTGGGTAGAACAGTACTCGGAATGAACCTGTCACATCCATTTCTGGGAGGCGCTACATTGACGATATTCTTTGCATTTTGCAAGAAGACATGGATTTATTCCAAATCCTTCTGGGTAAACTAGATGACAACCCCTGACAGAGCAAAACTACTTCTCAGTTCTCAAAAACTGAAATCAATCCCCTGGATTTAAAAATGTACATACGCATTAACCCGATCCAAACAAACGTCTTTAGCAAAGAAACAGCGACTAATAGCCAGTGTATACAAAATAGTAATTCTAACTCTAAGAAGCATATCCAATCACAGGTTTACCTTGGACAATATAGCTCCTTGGAATACATTTCAAATTATTGCTGACCTGTTCTATAGGAATTTATAGATCAATGCTACAGCTTTTCAGAAATGTCCTCATCTTTACACAGTGTTAAATCATGTCACCGGTTTATAAATCTCCCATCAATTGGGAGTGTTTTTAATGGTTATATGTTTCTTTCACCTTAAAATAAAATAAACAGTTTTTAAAAGCCAGACATAGAGTGCCAGGCAAGGTAGGTAATTTAGGCGGGGCTATCTTAACCTTTGTGGGTGTACTTGAACAGTTGTGGCTCTTCAGATCTCTGTGACTGTATGCAGGAGTTTAGGGTCTATGTGGGTGGTGCTCTTTATGGATGTGTTTTGTATATGGGGATTTGTTTGAGGCAGTGTATCTGGTTACTCCTTATCTCGGACTGGGTTATTTGTGTTGATCTCTGTTTTTTGGGAGTAAAACTCGTAATCCCATTATGTGCATTTGTTCTTGTGTTTGGCTGTGCCTTTTCTGTTTGTTTGTGGTGATCTGTGTTAGTAAAGGTGGCTTCCACAACACCCCTGCCTTTAAATTTCTCTTTCTTGTCTGAAACTCAATGTGTGAACATGAATTTAAGATTGTCTCACCTTGCTGAAGTTCTGCTGAAAACGAGTTAGATCATCAAAGGTGGATTGTTGAATGAAGTGGCCAAGGTTTATGGCCGTCCATGTAGTCAAATTTGCAGTATCACAAGCGACTCCTGTATCTGAGAAATAAGTTTTAAATTGTTATTAAATGTTGGTCACTCTCTGTTTGAAAGTAACAGTTTAATGTTGCAATTGTAAATTCTTTCTCGCTTTTCAGTGAACATGTTTTTTGGAAACATGGCTTTTTTGCTGAAATTTTGCTGAACAAATACAAAGGCCCAGTTTGGGCATTGTGTGAAATTGATTGGGAGGTTTGCCACCATTTAACACAAGCCTAACATTGCAGGACTGCGAAGTAAGCAAGAATCATGAGGCCATGTGGTCCAAGTGCATGCCAAGCACAGGAGAAGCCATTATTTACACAACAGTGTCCCTGCGTTTGCAAAGGTAAAAAGTAGACCCATCAACAAGAGACATCAGCGTATTCGTTTTTAGAACTGGAAGAAGGCAAGGCTCTAACAGCTTGGTGAGTAGAGAGATACTTTAAAAAAGTAAATATTTGAAAAAAACAGTATGTCTATGGAAAATGTTCATGTTTTCAGGACTGATTCTCAGACACTTATGCAAGGTTCCCATTGAATGGGGTTTTCCATTTTCAGTCCAGAGGACAATGTTCACTTACAACTGGCTTCCAGGCTCTTCTCAACAATTGGTTTGTCCAGAGGCCTTTCCCTTTCAGTCTTCTTCAGGCACACTGGAGGTGTTCACGTCCAGCAGACAATGGAAGTTTACATTTGCATCTTCTCCCCTGTTTTTTTCCTTTCATGCTGTCACAGCTATCCCTACGATCATTGACCCTCCTCAGCTTCAGAAGAGACGTTCCACAGGGTACACAGTTTCATTTCAGAACCTGGACCCCAATGTCCCTAATGGTCAGAAAGAGGCTATCTCCCTTAGTCCTTAGAGCAGAGTTCCATTCCTGGAGATCCAAGTCACAGCGAGAGATACCGCCTCCCCTCGGTCATTCGTCAGACAAATAGAAATTCGTTCAGTAAGCAGGCATGTCTCCTTTTCACTTTATAGCAAAACAGCTCTCTCCTGAGAGGGGGTATTTCAAGAGGATTAAACGGGTGAAACCAGTCTTTAATTCCTGAATGCGCCGGAACTAATTGAACTACTTTTCTCACACTTAGGGGCCCATTAGGATGACGGGCGGACAAATCCCATTAGGGCGGGGGTCCCGTGGGGGAAATTAGGATGTGCCCGCCACAGTGGCGGGCGCATCCTGTATTTTTAACATTGCGGCGGGCGGTGCTGAATGCACTGCCCGCCGCAATGCTAAGAATACATGTTGTGCATTTCAAAGCACAACGTGGCAGGCACCGCGTGGTGCCTGCCAGGTTGTTCTTTTAAAAGCCGGAAGGTACCATAGGTACCCCCCCCCATGTGCACCCCCCACCCCCCCGGAGTCCCTGGGGGCCCCCAACCCCGCAGGTAGACTCCGCATGCCTTTCCGTGGCGGCATTGAAAAATGCCCATACTAATATGGCTGGCGGTGTCTGATAGACACCGCCACCATATAGAACCCTTTTCCGCCCGGTCGCAAGGCGATAATAATATGGTGGGGGGGTCATTCCAGCATGGATGGCAGGCGGATCGCCCCCGCCAGGCCGGCGGTGGCTACCGCCGGCCTGGCGGGGGCTTTCCGCCCGGCCATCCTAATGGACCCCTTACATTCTACACCCATTATTTTCATAAAGTATCTCTAGTCGTGTTTCATTGATATGTTTTAGAGTAAAAGCAATCTGCAGGATGTCCTGTCCAACTACTTATTAAATTCATGTTGACCATTTTATGGTTTTGCTTACCCCAACCCAAAATGAATAGTAAAATTCAGGTGGTAGAGTAGCCAAAATTGGAAATAAACATTTTTTGTGTAGTGTTCCCCCAGATTGTTGCCTTGTTTTGTTGAACCTATTGTTGTTGGCCATCGGATTCTACACACTTTACTAGGGTAACCAGTGGTGAGAGAACTAAGGTTGTTCTTTCCCCTGTAAACCTAGTAAAATTGTCATATAGCTAATTAACACATTTAATTACCAATAAGTCCCTAGAATATGGTACTACCTGTACCCAGAACATGTAGATTATTTGCTATTAGTGGGCTTCAGCATTCCTTGTGCCACCAACTAAAACGGCATTGTAAAACATGTCTCCAGGACTTCAACTGCTGCTTAAGTGGACAGTTTCAGTCCGGCAAAACAAACATTTTGCAAGTCCAAAACCCTCCTTTTTCTAATGCTTATTCATCTCTCCTACGGTAGGCCCTAAATGACCATATAAAAGTGCAACACAACTGCCAGTACTGGACGTCACTTAAAAGTATTTATGCCGACCTTTATGAAAAAAGCATACCGGTCCGTTTTTTACTTATATCCCTAGTTTATTGATAAATTTTTTCAATAGTAGAGCATTATTTTTTCATAAACACATCCATATCTTTTTTGTGCATGTACAAATATAAAACATTACATTACATAGAGGTCTCAATAAACAATACAATTTACAAATTTACAACACATCCAACTCGCACATTGGCCAATACATTCATCCTTCCCTAACATACCAAAAATATACACTTTGGTCCTATTGTCAATAGTGAATTATCTGTCCATATAAATGGTTTTACATCCAAAGATTTAATTTGGTCAGAAAAGACAGTTTAGAAGTGGAACCCTGCTTTTTCAATATAATTCACACTACATTTCCAGTTGACAAAAGGAACCAAAACAGGTTGACGCGTTTCGAACCCCAATTGCGGGGTTCTCCTCAGGACCAACAGTCTATAAAAAACAAACAGACACTCGTTTAAATATGACGTCCAAAATACAAATTTAGTCACTAACAATGGCACCACCTGTTGGTGCCCATTTCTCCTACCTATTAATGTGAAATGCACTTCTAATAGAGGTGATGTTGAGATGACGAAACACTCTAGACAAAAGAGACATAACCGACATCTTAACACCCAACACAGTCATAACTATTTGTACATCTAATCTAGAAAATCCATGTGTGCATCATTCCGGGACACTCACCTATTTAATAGTGTGACAACATTATCTGGGGAAAGAAGGAGACAGGGAAAATAATAAGTCTAACTTCAAAAGCCCTGCTACGTAGTTGATGAAGAACAGAGAGTAAAGGCTGGAGGTGCACCGCTACGGGTAGCTTACCGCGTGTGACTGCTTCAAAACTACCAAGTTGTGATGAATTGCTTCAAACGCCGCGTTTTTCTTTTATCGCGTCCTGCAACCAGAAACGGGTAAGCGGTTACACAGGAGAAGTACCGACAAGCTACATGTGCTTTCTACTTGGAGGACAGAGGGGCATGATACCTTTGTTCCGGTTTACTCGTGTCTCTCACAGTGTTCGGGAAGTCTGCTTCAGCCTCAATTCAGTCTCTCTATGGATTATTGGTCCAAGTCGCAGTCACATGTTCGAACCACGCGCCTTGGAGAGCAGAGCTTAAAGCAACAGTGATTAATTACGACATGTTCGAAAAGCTTTATTGAGTCCTAATAAACATTAAAAAATAGGACTGGGGGCAATGAGTGGGTGTAGTGCTAGTGCTACCTTGTAGCAATATAAATGGAACCTGAAGGAAATAAATCATGCAACAATACCACTTTTTTTTTTACAAAACCTTATGAAAACTAAGTCCAGTTACGTGGAAGTTGTTTCATTATGGTGATTAAACCAAATGCTGAGTGTTGTCCGGCTCCACTTGCCAACTCATTCTCATCTCGGATGTTGGCAGTACCACAATGATGCACCTGTGTTCTGGTTGTAGTTAACTTGATGTCTATTAAGTTCAACATTAATCAGGTGCACGAACCTTGAGCACGTAAAAGACAGAATTCTGGTTGCATCTGAAAAAATGTAGGTTCATGTATTCATTTTAAGGATCTCAGAAATCTCATTCAGCCCTGTTGTTGCTGTGTTGTATTTCATTATTAGTAGCGCTTCGCGCTGATTTAGTTTGCCTTCAATGTCGCCTTCACGTGGATCCTTATCAATTTTAGAAATGATGGTCCAACGTAAATCGTCCTCTTTATGTTTATTTAGCACCCAATGTTGCACCAAAGGGGCATTGGGTACCTCTTTCCTTATTCTGGACTTATGTTGCGTAATCCGATGTCGTACCTCCTGGGTGGTCTTCCCGATATAAAGTTTGGGACACAGGCACGTGATCTCATATACCACATTTTTGGTCAAACAGTTTGTAAAAACATCACGCTTCCAATGGATCCCATTAAACGTGAAGACTGCCCCTTCATTTGTCTGTGCACAGCAGGAACAATTGCCGCACTTACGGTGGCCTACTACTGGAGGGAGTCCCATCATATCTCTTAAAGTTGTTTTCGGGGCTGGCGGCAATGCTGTCCTGACAATATGTTGTGCCACACTTTTTTATTTTTTAAAAGCGAAGAGCAGCGGTTCATTGAAATCACTGTGTAAGTCTTTAACCAGGTGCCAATTTTGCGTCACCATCTTTCGTAGCTGGTTGGCGTTGGATCCAAAGAGAAATTAGATGAGTTTATGATCTGGATCAATCAAAGGATGGAAGATATCAAATTCAGTTTTAGTTCCTCCAACAAAAATATCACTTTTCTGGATGTGAAAATGTATGCATCAGAAGGCATGTTGGGTACCACATTATTCCGGAAAACAACTGACCGGAATAAGGCACTCCATTATACAAGCCATCACCCCAGAAGTCTTAAACAAAACCTGCCTTTTGGGCAGTTTCTTCGAATTAGAAGAAATTGTTCGAATAAAGAGGAATATTTTTTCCATGCAAATGAATTGGTCCAGCGATTATCAGCTCGAGGCTACCCAAGGAAACTATTAAAACACACACTAAAACGTGTATGGTGGGTACCGCGAGAAACTTTACTTCAAAAGAAAGTCCCCCCAGAACAAAAAAGAATTGTATGTGTCACAACGTTTGGATCCAACGCCAACCAGCTACGAAAGATGGTGACGCAAAATTGGCAACTGGTTAAAGACTTACACAGTGATTTCAATGAACCGCCGCTCTTCGCTTTTAAAAAAGAAAAAAGCGTGGCACAACATATTGTCAGGGCAGCATTGCCGCCAGCTCCGAAAACAACTTTAAGAGGTATGATAGGACTCCTTCCAATAGTAGGCCACCGCAAGTGCGGCAATTGTTCCTGCTGTGCACAGACAAATGAAGGGGCTGTCTTCACGTTTAATGGGATCCATTGGAAGCATGATGTTTTTACAAACTGTTTGACCAAAAATGTGGTATATGGGATCACGTGCCTGTGTCCCAAACTTTACATTGGGAAGACCACCCAGGAGGTACGACATCGGATTACGCAACATAAGTCCAGAATAAGGAAAGAGGTACCCAATGCCCCTTTGGTGCAACATTGGGTGCTAAATAAACATTAAGAGGACGATTTACGTTGGACCATCATTTCTAAAATTGATAAGGATCCACGTGGAGGCGACATTGAAGGCAAACTAAATCTGCGCGAAGCGCTACTAATAATGAAATACAACACAGTAACAACAGGGCTGAATGAGATTTCTGAGATCCTTAAAATGAATACATGAACCTACATTTTTTCAGATGCAACCAGAATTCTGTCTTTTACGTGCTCAAGGTTCGTGCGCCTCACTGCCAACATCCGAGATGAGAATGAGTTGGCAAGTGGAGCCGGGCAACACTCAGCATTTGGTTTAATCACCATAATGAAACAACTTCCACATAACTGGACTTAGTTTTCGTAAGGTTTTGTAAAAAATTAAGTGGTATTGTTGCATGGTTTATTTCCTTCAGGTTCCATTTATATTGCTACAAGGTAGCGCTAGCACTACACCCACTCACTGCCCCCAGTCCTATTTTTAATGTTTATTAGGACTCAATAAAGCTTTTCGAACATGTCGTAATTAAACACTGTTGCTTTAAGCTCTGCTCTCCAAGGCGCGTGGTTCGAACATGTGACTGCGACTTGGACCAATAATCCATAGAGAGACTGAATTGAGGCTGAAGCAGACTTCCCGAACACTGTGAGAGACGCGAGTAAACCGGAACGAAGGTATCATGCCCCTCTGTCCTCCAAGTAGAAAGCACACGTAGCTTGTCGGTGCTTCTCCTGTCTAACCGCTTACCCGTTTCTGGTTGCAGGACGCGATAATAGAAAAACGCGGCGTTTGGAGCAATTCATCACAACTGGGTAGTTTTGAAGCAGTCACACGTGGTAAGCTACCCGAAGCGGTGCACCTCCAGCCTTTACTCTCTGTTCTTCATCAACTACGTAGCAGGGCTTTTGAAGTTAGACTTATTATTTTCCCTGTCTCCTTCTTTCCCCAGATAATGTTGTCACACTATTAAATAGGTGAGTGTCCCGGAAAGATGCACACATGGATTTTCTAGATTAGATGTACAAATAGTTATGACTGTTGGGTGTTAAGATGTCTGTATTGTCTCTTTTGTCTAGAGTGTTTCGTCATCTCAACATCACCTCTATTAGAAGTGCATTTAACATCAATAAGGTAGGGGAAATGGGCACCGACATATTTAAACGAGTGTCTGTTTGTTTTTTATAGACTGTTGGTCCTGAGGAGAACCCTGCAATTGGGGTTCGAAACGCGTCGACCTGTTTTGGTTCCTTTTGTCAACTGGAAATGTAGCGTGAATTATATTGAAAAAGCAGGGTTCCACTTCTAAACTGTCTTTTCTGACCAAATTAAATCTTTGGATGTAAAACCATTTATATGGACAGAGAATTCACTATTGACAATAGGACCAAAGTGTATATTTTTGATATGTTCGGGAAGGATGAATGTATTGGCCAATGTGCGAGTTGGATGTGTTGTAAATTTGTAAATTGTATTGTTTATTGAGACCTCTATGTAATGTAATGTTTTATATTTGTACATGCACAAAAAAGATATGGATGTGCTTTATTAAAAAATAATGCTCTACTAGTGAAAAAATGTATCAATAAACTAGGGATATAAGTAAAAAACGGACCAGTATGCTTTTTTCATAAAGGTCGGCATAAATACTTTTAAGTGACGTCCAGTACTGGCAGTTGTGTTGTTCTTTTGATAGATTAGGCTTAGCCTTGCTGGGTCAGAGCCACGACCCTGTGTCGTTTTTCTTTTTTTCTAAATGACCATGGGGCAGGGCACTTGGAATTTAAAATGTATGACATGTAAATGTGATGTTTTACATATCCTGACAGTACAAACGTCCAAAGTCTTTTTTCACTATGCCAACGCTGACTCTCCCATATGAAAACACTGGGGGTCTTATTTATAATCCCATATTGCCAAAGTAATGTCACTCTTTGCAACATTCCTGAGGCGATAGGGGCTTTGCCCTATTTACAAGGTGGCATTAAGCCAATTAATGCCACCTTGTAAATAAGGCCCCTTTCATGCTAGACTCAGTGTGAAATGAGTGGCCAATAGGTGTTGCAGTGAGCGTTCCACAGCAACACCCATTGCTTTTAACGCTGCCCCCTATTTACAAGGGTGGTGTAAATAGGAGGCAGTGCCAAAATTAAGCCCTGCAGAAAAGAGGAGAAATGCTGTATTTCTCCTTGTTTTTGCTGTTTCTATGCTTGCTGCATTGTGCATTGGACTTTCTGTATTCCTCCTAGACAGCCTTAGGTGTGACTCGATCAGCCATCATTAGCAGTATGAGAGTTAGGTGCTGGGCATAGCCCCACTTACACATGACTAGGCAGTATCCTGCCTCCACACAGAGGACCACATACCTTCTGTAGTTAGTCTGCAGCCGGGGCAGGACATCTATGCCCTTCAAAGGCATGACTCAAGAAGCTTCTCTCCACTTCAGAGGCACAACTGTGTATAAAAGAAGAACCTCAGACGCCACCATTTCAGTACCCTTCTGGACCTGTGGATACTCTGCCTGGAAGAAGAACTGTTGTGCTGCTACAAAGACTGCCACTCTGGTGGACTTCTGCTCTAAAGATACTGCTGCCCTGCAGTGCCAACCTGCTGCCTGCTGCTCTCTTCATTGGGAAGAAGGACTGGACCTGCAACTTCATATTGAACCCAGAACCCCAGAGTTATTCTACTGGCATCCTGATCTTAGCCTCAGGGACATGAAAGGCTCTACATCAGCTCCTGAATCCGGCTCCAGTAAGTTCCTGACACACAATTGTTACCCCATAGGTCCTGGACCATTGGTGTGCCTCACCAGGCTCTTAATGGAAGAGTTTTGGGCTCTCTGCGACCTTAAACAACCCTGTTTGCACAGAGAAATATGCCACTCCCATCTGAAAATCAGATTGAGCTGCCACTAGCCCATCTCTCGGCATACAAGCATCGACAGTCTGTGGGAAAAAGCCAACGTGAAGCTACAGCGCACCCATCTGCAACCCCTGGCCGGCTCTTCACATTACACTGACTGCCACCAGTGACGCTGTCCTTGCTCCTCACAACCTGTCCACTCGAACGAGACTCTTGCTTAAACTTCTGCTGGACTAATCTGGAACTTTATTCGACCCACGCTCCATCGTCGTCGGATTAAACTTTTGACAATGACACGATTTAGTAATACCAGAGAGCCAAGGTTGGTGCTTTATGCTTGTATATTGCAGTTTATTATTTAAAAATCCTAAACTCCTATTCTTCTGTTTAGATTTTTTGTCATTTTGCTCTTCTTTTATTTATTAAATTCTGCTTGATGTTTCTAACTTGGTGTGGGATACGTTTTGTGTGATGTTGTCACAGTTTTACTGTTTCATGTGTTGTACAAATGTTTTATACATTGTAAGTTAAGCTTGACTTCTCTGTGCTAAGCTACCGTGGGGTTGAACACAGGTTTATTTGGGGTTTGCTTGTGCCTTACCCTGACTTGAATTGTGGTTGTTGCTTGATCAGGGCTCACACCCTAGTCAACCAGTAACACAGTTTCTAACAATTTCAAATTTCTATCAAAGATTCAGCAACTAGGAGCAGTTATAGCTCTTGTTAAATTTTACTTGGGAGATTCAGGAACTTTAAGGCCTTGTTTACATTTGCCCATCCATCGGATGCTATATTTAATACAACCAATAAAATCATCATCATGGAATTCTTAATTTATTGGGTCACTAGTTATTATATATGCACCAGAATCTGCGTTTCCTGGTATTTGCTGTGTGTTTTCCTCTGGCAGATGTCAACAGGTTTGACCTGTTAAAGTTTATCAGGGGTATTTTGGCTTGAGGGAGGCCAGTAAATAATGAGAAAGATGAAATCCACTCAACTCATAGTTCTAACCCATGATCAAACATTGATTTGAGCAGAGGTTGGAGCTTTAAGGGTATCTATTAATTGAGAGGTAACGTTTAGAGACTTGCATAGATGTCACCATGGAGAGTTTGAAAATTATTGAAGAAATTCCTGAACTATGTGCATGTCATTTGCATACACTTAAATATTATCAAATACCAAATAAATCAGTAAATCCTGGAGATGTACTCAGAGGTACTCTTGAGATATTTCTTGTAATTTTAGCATGCATCCATACTATATATGTGTACCAGCCTGTCACAAACACTGTTATGTCTCAAATACATATTGGTCTTTGAAAGTAGGAAAACGTGCATCAAAGAGTCAAGTACTAAGATCATGTAGAGTCTGCATTATTCTAATTCAAGACTCTATGACCAAGTGATATGTGATACAGCTTGTGTGAATCCAATTGTAAGGTTACTAATATGACAATATTCATCTGGATTTACTCTTAGGACTTGGTGAATGGTTGATGTTTCAAGGTAACGTATTCAAAGCAGACAAAGTACTGTGGGGATACATTAAAAGGCATGACTTGTCAAACTAATTTAAATATCTAGAACATCACTTACAAACCATTTAGCCAATGTGAGTCCAGGGCTTGAAAAATTTGAAAAATGGTACTAGTCTTGCAGGTCTAATACCTTGAAAAATCTCCTCAACCTAACAGTAACCTACTTGACCTCCGTCTCTGAAAGCCGAGCAAATGTGATTGCTCATTTGCTTTGTGAGCCATAAAAAGGCCTTTAAATCTAGTTATCTTGTCACATTTGCTCTGTTTTCAAAGAGGGAGGACAAAAGTTAGTATGTTTTCCTACTCGCTAGAAAGGGCGAGTAGGACCTAAAAATAGCTCGACCTCATACAATTTACCTCGCAAATGCGAGCAGTCGAGTAGATTTGTCGAGCCCTGGAGTCTGCACAGACTTTAAAAGCTTCCTTCAAACCAGGCTTTCCTCAATTTGTTTCAATCTGTAACTGCCAAAATAAGTTTTAAAATAAAGGTACAAGTTCACAAGTGAAATAAATCAGACATACTAGTAGGAAAGACCGGGCCTACTAAGATGCAGATCTACCTTACCTTTGGAAAGAGCATTCCCTAAAAGGAAAATTCTTAGGTAGTCTTCATAGATGAGCATTCTGGTGACGTTTGGTATTGATAAGTACGCCATGTCAAATCCTTTCACTCTGAAATGCCAGGAAAGAGAACATTTAGAAAGTTTGTAAGCAAATTGTTGGCAATACTTGCCTAGCAATAGACATTCTACATCCCTATGTTATTTTATATTTGTAGTATGTTTCATTAACACAACTTAGAATACATTTTAATGATGGACAGGTTAGACCATTGAGCTTCTTTAACCATTTTGGGGGAAATTTACTGCTGGTGATGGTTCACGGACTTAAAGAACTGAGACTGAAGTGTGAGATTAAGCACAGTGTCCCACACCGTTCACCAGGACAGATGATGGTAGCTCATATTTTGAGTACATTTTTTCTTTGGCCTGCTGGGAGATTCAACATTGGCACCAAGTTTTTTTGGTTTAAAAATGATCTTTTTTTAATTTTGAGCTGAGGTAAACAGTAACAATGCTGTATGTCAAGGACAAACTACAGACAGTTTGAATATTATCTCATCAATAGGATCATACAAACATGTTTAACAACCCCCCCCCTGCCCAGCTCTTGTGCAAATTATCCCAGTTGACATAACACGGAGTTCAAAGTCAGTATATGTAGTAATACTGTATGGCTACTTAGTACTTAGTACCGTTTGTCACCTTTTGGCCGATCAGTGGGGACTTCTGTGGAAGGTTTCTTCAAATCAGTGAGCGTGGCACCCTAGACTATAAGACCATCTTCCAGTTTGTCATTGTTGCAGCCAAGTTTCATATGGACCTCTTCTGCTGTGGCCCATTCAGAGATATCCCTGAGCCAGCCTACACATCTAGGGGGTTCAACACTCCGCTGTTTTATTGCTCTTTGGTATTTTGCTAGGGTTAGACCCAACAGACCAAATTTCCTGCTAAGTTTCCTACTGTCGGAAGAGGAAATCAGACCCAACATCACTTGTCGTATTTCCAACCATATCTGCCACCCAGACATCCTATTTAGATTGTCCAGGATCAGCCGCCAATAGGTCATGAGAGCTATGGAGTCCCAGGTCATGTTATAACATCCACCGTCAGTCTTCGGCACCAGGGACATGTATCAGAGCATGCAGGGTAGATGGTATGTAAGGTTTTTGGGGTAAGATAAGTTTAGTAATCAAAGTTATATTGTATGAGTTTAAATCTAGCAGTGGGACCCCTAGTGGATACGCATCCAGTCCTTACCCATTTTTGGTTCTGCTAGTAACTCTTCCCATTTAACATTGGCACTAAATAGTGTCATTACTTTAATAACACTGGATCACACTAATAGTGATATGCAGTGCAACGTGTGTTCATCATCAGAGTTCCAACATTAGCTAGACCACCTCTCGATTTAGTGCATACCTCTAAAAACAAACATAACCTATCCACCTATATGTAAATACTGTGGAATACTTACATTGCTTGGTAGGAAGAGCAGGTGATGTTAGTTGGGAGGAGTTGAAGTTGAGATTCTTTGAAGTTCCCTAAAAGCTGCAGTATTTCCTCCTGGAATAATGTGGTCCAATTTTCACGGGTGAATAAAGAGAAGGTGGTACTGATATCCATGAAAACCATTGACAACAGTGTCTCTTTCACTGTAGTAATTTGTGATTCTGTCAGATTGGCCTTAAGGGGAACACAAAAAAAACTGTCACAAAGAATTGCACAACAATGATAATCATGAGCTGCACTGCATCCTTCCCCAAATGTAAATCGATGTTCTGTTGTTTCAGCAGAGCTGACGACAGTGCTAACCCACTGGATGATTGTGATATAAGTGAAGTACACCTATAGTACATTAATATAATTCAGTCTATACCTAATAGTCTCTAGGATATGAAAATCCTTAAGACTAAGGGCCCAGTTTATATTTTGGCAGTTGGACCGTCCTCTGCCAGGGCGACAAAGTAAATGACTCCATTGATCTGATGGAGGTCCCGACGATCAAAATATCTGTCGGACCAGCTGACATTTCAGACATTTCCTGCAGAAGTATTTAAACTTTGCCATACTGCTCCGTCAAACATTACAAAGCTGTAGGCCAAAGTTACAATTTTGTTCTATTTTCAAAAAACAAACCCTAAAGCTGGATTTTGTTTCGAAAATAAAAAAAAACTATTCTCCCCTCCCCAAGGAAATTATCTCCCCTGGCAAGGGGGACCTTTTGAAGTTTTCACTGCTTCTTACAGTTAGGGTTTTCCTGGTGGTGACGGGCAGTGAAAACTGACCTGTTTGTCCGACTATTTAAATTAGGTGGGCAGACATACAGGTCAACCTCCAATAGCTCTTACTCTGTCAAGCCATCGGAAGAGTGTGTCCACGGCAAAGATGGAGTAGTCTCCACCGTTGTAACACCAGAGTTGTACCTGCATTTAAATCAAGTGGGTTGACCATTATGTTGGCGGATAGAGTACCCCTCTGTCGTTGGGACAGAGTATCCTATCTACCAACATATAAACTAGTCCCCGAATCATCATGTCACATGTGTGATGACTTTAATCTTTGTCTCATATACATTGAAATCAAGAAGACCCTCTTGTAGACTTTAATGCAGAATTCAACTGTAATGCTCAGCATGCATAGTTATGTTAACAGTAGTTATTACACCTGCATTTTGCGTCATGGCACTAAACATTATGGATCATTGACATAATATCGAGGGACATAATATCGACTATCAAAAATATCGCTGACAAAATATCTACAGACAGAATATCGAGTTTGTATCTACAAACTGGTAAGTACAAAAATATTGAGTTAAAAATATCATTTACTAAAATATAGTTTATAAAAATATCGACTTTATTAAAAACAATGTTAAATTAAATTAATATTAAAAGTTAATTACTAAAATATACTTAAAAATACTTACATTAACTTATAATAATAAATAATTAATGAAAGTTATAAAAAAAATGTTTACATCATATTTGTTAAAACATATATATATATAGTAACATAATATAATTAAATAATATCCAATATTATTACCGTATAATAGCGTAAGTGTAAAAATTACTATTCCCACTCCAGAGAGTGCAACAGAGGGAAAGCGTTGGATAGCGTAGGGATAAAATTTACTATTCCCACTCCAAAGAGTACAACAGTAGGGAAAGCGTTGGATAGCGTAGGGGTTAAAATTACTATTCCCACTCCAGTGGGTGCAACAGTAGGGAAAGCGTTGGATAGCGTAAGGGTAAAAATTACTATTCCCACTCCAGTGGGTGCAACAGTAGAGAAAGCGTTGGATAGCGTAGGGGTAAAAATTACTATTCCAACTCCAAAGAGTGCAACAGTAGGGAAGGCGTTGGATAGCGTAGGGGTAAAAATTACTATTCCCACTCCAAATAGTGCAACAGTAGGGAAAGCGTTGGATAGCGGTGGGGTTAAAATTACTATTCCCACTCCAAAGAGTGCAACAGTAGGGAAGGCGTTGGATAGCGTAGGGGTAAAAATGACTATTCCCACTCCAGTGGGTGCAACAGTAGGGAAAGCGTTGGATAGCGTAGAGGTAAGAATTACTATTCCCACTCCAGTGAGTGCAACAGTAGGGAAAGCGTTGGATAGCGTAGGGGTAAAAATTACTATTCCCACACCAGTGAGTGCAACAGTAGGGAAAGTGTTGGATAGCCTAGGGGTAAAAATTACTATTCCCACTCCAAAGAGTGCAACAGTAGGGAAAGAGTTGGATAGCGTAGGGGTAAAAATTACTATTCCCACTCTAAAGAGTGCAACAGTAGGGAAAGCATTGGATAGCGTAGGAGTTAAAATTACTATTCCCACTCCCGAGAGTGCAACAGTAGGGAAAGTAAATACTTCATATATTATTTAAAAAAATATAAATTAATATCTATAAAAAATTAATTACAAGTAATTACCAATTTAATATAATATAATAATTAACCGATTAAATTTACTAAATAACATTAATTATTACAATTAGTTACCTATTAATACAAATTAATTACAAAATAACAAATCATTATTTAACAATTAAAAATTAATTAACAATTAATTCAAATGAAATACAATTAAATAAATTTAATTATTTAATTAATTATAAATAAATTACTTCCCACCCTATTCCCCTATAAACCCACAACCCGCTACAGAAAATAAATTAGTAAAATTAACATAATTAGCAATTATTCAATTAAATTAAATTAATTGGCAATGAAAATTTTATTAATTACACATAAAAACTTAATTAACAATTAATTCTAAATAAATACCAATAACTAATTTTACATATTTCATTAATTATAATTAAATTACTTCTCAGCCAATTCCCCTATAAACCCACAACCCGCTAACGAAAATAAATTAGTAAAATTAACATAATTAGCAATTAATCAATTAATTAAAATTAATTGTCAATTAAACATTAATTAATTACCAAATATAAATTAAATAACAATTAATTAAAAATTATTACCAATAAATACATTTACATATTTAATTAATTATAATTAAATTAATTCCCACCCTATTCCCCTATAAACCCACAACCCGCTACAGAATTAAATTACACAGAAATTAAAAAACACAAAATTCATTATTTTAAAATTAATTATAACATAAATACACACTTTTCACACATATAATAACATAAAAAACACTATTAAAAATTCTATATTATTAAAAAATTCGATAATTTTAATAACCTATATTATATACTTCGATATTTTAACTTTCTATATTTTTAACATTCGATATTACATTACTTACCTTAAAAACGATATTTTTGATGTCTATATTCTGTCCATTTGATATTTTGTCCAATCTATATTTAAAACTCGATATTATGTCCAATCGATATTTTGGACTCGATATTTTGACTGTTTACCAAACATTATTACTAGTCTGTGATAACAAGGTTACCCATGATCTAATCTGCATGTTACTCCTGTTCTTTCTCACTAACATTTATCAGGTGGTAATCAGTGGGTAATTACTATGACGAGCTGCATTGATATCATTGCAATTTAAATGACATGAATTGAGATTAATGTGTTTCAAAGCGATTAGTGCACACTAATATTTTTTTTAATTCAGTTTAGCTGTGATCAACAAATACACTATCTTTATTTTGGTCAGTGGGTCTACGTGTGTGTGAAAGGAGTGTTTGCACTGCAAGGGTTTTATTTAGTCCCCACAATTTTATTTTATAATTTTAATCATTAGAGTTAAAATTAAAATGAATAATCCCCCCAAAAATATATCATTTGTTTCTCCATAAAATATATTTTTAACCCAGTAAATAAACACATTATTTCAGGCCCTCATCTGCACAGTGAACCCCCTGATGACAACTCAGTAACTCAATTGAATTTTAAAGGGCAGTACAAACTAAAAGTAGAGAACAAGATCAGGTAAATAAAGTGAAACATCAGAAAATTAACAGGTCCAAATCATCCTTGGTACCTTTTATAAGGCTTTAAGACGTGTGCATGAGGGATGACCATTTCAATAGGTTTCTAAATACATGTTTTTTTTAGACAATTTTCATCATGAGATCCTAGAGAATACATTTCATATGCTACATCTGCTCTTTTCACCAGATCCTTTCATATGCTAGATCTGCTTTTTTAGCAAATTGTGTGTTGCAACTGGCTGAGTGTTTATTTCCTATGTGTTCGAATTATGCTCCTGGTGCATCTCATTAGACAAACTGCAATTTCCTTTTATGAAAGGAGGTGTTTACAATTTGTGGGGATTCCATCAGGCCATAATTGTATGTAACACTACACTATTTTTTATATAATCTTACTTACCGATTAGTAGGCATTTAAGTGCTTCATGCAGCAGAGGCTCGCTCTGTGGCTTTGGTAGACCTCTGGAGCATGTTACATTGAAGAGGGTCCACCAACTTGTTGTTGCAAAGTAGATGAGATTTGTGTGTCATAGAATAGGTTGTCAGTGTTTTCCCTATGGTTGTGCTCCATGAAGAGGGTGCAAACTCCGGGTCAAACTCCTGTAGATTGAATTGCAGGTTGAGTGCACAGCGACAGTTGCAGTTGGCATTCAGATCCTGTGCCTCTGTTAGCTGTGCCTAAATTATTTATTGTTTTGGGGTCTTTAAGTACCCCATGATTTGCTGGATGACTTTTGGCACTTCCTGGCATCTTAGTGAATGTGTGTTGTTAGTGAAGTTTTGATGTATAATTGTGGATTAGATTTGCTGTTGCATATGTCAACAATCATTCTGTGGCATGTTTTGTTCTTTCAATTTATCTGTCTTATTTGACCTATTTGGAAGACATGTTTGATTGTAAAATCTGTAAAGCTAGCTTGAACAACCAAACAATATGTACTGGACGGAGGATTTCCTATGGCTGTATTAAACTGAAAATAAATTAGATAAATCTGAAGGAGAATCACAAATAACGAAGTTGGTGAACCACAGACACTAATTTTGTTCACTTGCTTGCACAAATTAACAGAAATGAACATTTGTGGAAATGGATTGCTGACAGAATCTATTTGATTATTTAAACTCATGTTAAATTCATATGTCCATAAATTATTACATCTCAGGATGCTTCACATAAATTCCTAAATTATTAAGTTTGCATTGTTTTTTAGTAGCTAAAGCCAATTTGGAAAACAGTTATATTTTCCAAAGAAAATCTTGGATTTAAGTCTGGTAAGTTAGGATCTGCATTAACTACCTTTATCCAACCTTCAGGGCAAGACGGAGGATTTTAAGGTAACATGCTAAGACTTGCAAGAGTAGTTTACCACCGCCATGCAAACAGGACTCTACCTGTCAAATCTAGAGATGAAAGCCATTTCTTGCATTGGCAGGAGCCAGCATCACCGCTGTTCCTGTCAACTGTTGAGGTTTGACAGATGGTTCCGTCAACATGACGGAGTCATACAGCAATCTTTCAATGTTTTTTTATTTGTAAATAATGAAAACAAAGACGTCCTTACCATGGAGTCTTCTCCCATAATGTGTGGGCAATGTTGCAGTTTTCACTGACCCTTAACACCAGGTTTTCTTGACGTGGTCACCTACTCTAAAAAAGTCAGGCAGACAAATGGTAAAACTTCTGATGGCCTTTATTCTGTCCGGCTGCTGAAGGGGTTTGTCAGAAATGGAGACAGAACATTCTACTTTGACTACTCTGTCTCTGCTGACTACAAACTGAAGGTCTGCCCGACTCTAAATGAGGCAGGAGGACCTTCAGTTTAGCGCCTTTCCAATAGAGCACCCTCTACACCAAACTCTAAATCATGCCTTAAGCTATGTGTTCAAGGCACTCAGCTCTGGATGTTGGCACTATCAAAGTTGTAACTGCTTATGAATAGAGAAAGCTTGAATTGCTCTTTCATGCACTGTGAGTCCATCTCATCAGCAGAAACTTTGAATTACTAAACCACAATTTTTGGTGGTCAGGCTAAAGACAAGATGTCTTCGCCCACATCAGCAATGTGACATCTGTAGTCAATCCAAATTTGATCACAAAAAAAATTACTTCTACAACCGTTACTACTAACTAGATCTGGGAGGATGTTACCTTCAATTTCATTACTGGTCTCCCTGTGGATTATGGTCAAACTACCATTCTGACAGTAGTTGACAGGCTTTCCAAGATGGCCCACTTCATATTCTTAAAAGGCTTACCTTCTGCTAGAGACATTGAGACTCTGGTACTAAATCATGTGGTCCATCTGCATGGGATACCCAAGACTATAATATCTGACTGGGATCCTCAATTTACTGCCCATTACTAGAACTAGAAAAATAGGTGTATCGTCTTACAAATCCAATCTCACCATTCCGCGAGTTTCCATTCAGAAACAGATAGCCAAACAGAGTGAGTTAGCCAAGAGTTGAAGAAGTACCTTTGTTTCTTCACCCTCAGGTCTAATTCCTCATGAGTAGAGTTGCTGTGGGAAGCCTAGTTTTCTTCCAACAACTTGTATCAAACTATGGATATCACCCTAGGTGACTACTTTTATTAGAGCCTTTATGTCATAGTTACATTCCTAGTCTCCCCTGCATCTCAAACACATGGGGAACCTAGCACTGACAATGAGTCGCAATGACATGAAGGCCAAGACTCAGTACAAACAGGTGGCTGACCCTCCTCAATAGCCTGGAGACAAAGCGTGACTCTCTACTATAAATGTAAACTTCAAACACCATTATTGTTTTCACCCACGTTTTATTGGGCCATTTGAAGTACACTCTCAGATTAATCCAGTTACTTTTAAGCTTAAATTCCACAGTCTATGAAGATTCATCCTGGTTTTCATACTTCCTTGTTTGAACCAGCTGTGTCCAAATCTCGCCCCCAACCACCCCCTACGTTGGTAAAAAACACATTGGAGTACAAAGTTAGTGCTATCTATACATGAAAATGTGCTGTGATCAGCCCTGGTATCTTGTTGCCTGGAAAGAATATAGACCGGGGAATATTCCTAGAAGCCTGCAACTGTCGTTGATGCTCCCTTCGTGTTACATACCTTCCATGCTTGCTGCCGCCAGTGAGGGTCTCTGTTTCCCTTTCATTGATGGACATTTGGAGGGGAGTGATCTCATGAACTCCTTGCAGCAATTGTTAAAACAAGTATTAAAATCCATCTCATCAGCATGTTTGTACCAATCATGTTTCAATCCTTAAATAACAAGATATATTGTATTACTGTAGTGCTTTTATTGTCTTGAGTGCTTTACACTCATGCCAGTAAGGGGATTCACTGTGTGACTCATTTGTTTTTGCTGACTTTGCGGACTTATTTGTTGTTGGCCTTTGGCAACAGGTGTCGGTTCTTGAAAATTATTAAATTACCTGCTGACCCTGATGACCTGACTTCATTGTTGTTCCCTTTGGCAGCAAGCCTTCTGAGATGGCACCTCTATGTTAAGATGTCCTTTCAGCTGTGCTTGCTATTCATATTTTCTTTTACAAGGAGCTGTGACTTTAAGGAGCCATACACCCAAGAAGTTTTTTCAATTTCAGAGAGCTGTTCTGGTCGTCCTAGAGAACAAGGCTGCATGTGCTTCCTGATACGAAGGTCTCTAACTGCAAGCTTTCAGTCCCCACTCACCTTCTTTAGACGTTCTGTCTTCTGGTGCTTGAGCATAAATTCTTCTGACAAATTGGGGAAAAACTGCACTATGGTAAAGCTGGCAAGTTGGGGGGCACCTTTAGGTCTGCACTAGTAGTTGGCGAAGGGAAATCAGCCTACCACAGCACAATGGACACATTATTATTATTTTTATCATTATATTTAATATTAATATAATTATTTGTGTTTTATAGAGCGCATGGCTGCCCAAGGGTTTCCCAGCGCTAGGTGACACACAGCTAGTTAATTGGACATTAAAGGTATTGTTTAAACAGCCATGTTTTATTTGTTTTGTGGAACTGCAATTCATTATCTAGGGACCTACATTCCCGTGGAAGAGAATTCTAGAGTTTGGGAGCCAGGTGGGAAAAATATCTTCCTCCCCACCTCTCCCTCCTGGCCTTGGTAGGTTTTATAGAGCCTGATTTCAAATGTCTTTTGGGATGTAGGGGGATACTAGACACCTGATTTTACTGGGACCCCTATTATGTAAAACTCTGTGTGTCATGACTAGAATCTTACATTTGAATCTAGCCTCCACTGGGAATCAATGTAACACTTTTAGATGTTTCTTTACCAATTCCAGAGCCGGGATATAGCACAAAAACCTTGCTGCAGTATTCTGGATCACCTGCAATCTATGGGTTACATATGTTGGTGCCCCAAGGAAGAATGAGTTCCCATAGTCCAACCTTGAGGTCACAGAGGAATGAACTACTGTCTTTCTAAGCTGGATTGGAATCTTATCTGGATTTTTCTAAGACTTCTCAGCAGTCCAAAACATGTGTTCTTAGCCTGTGTGACAATAGAGAGATCTTTACCTAGCCAAAAATCCAGATTATTGATTACTTCTTTCGGTATGTGTGAGCTGCTCATGCTTTCGGGCCAGCTTATGGAGGGCCCGGGACAGATCTTATTCCCAAGGATCATTAGCTCAGTTTTTTCCCCATATAATTTTAAGCAGCTTTTTGTCATCCACTCCTTGATTTTTTCCATACACGGTGAGAGTCTCTCTAAGTTTCCGTTGTTTTTTGGGTCCAAAGAGATCACCAGTTGAGTATCGTCCGCATAGGATGTCATTGAGATATCAAACTCTTGGAAAATATGCGCGAGTGGTTCCATATATACATTGAACAATTTGGGTCTTAGTGAGGACCTCTGTGGCACCCCACACCTTAGTGACATCTTTTTCAAAAGGCTAATATCCTCCAATACTTGAAATTTTCTTCCCACCAAGAACGGCATCAACCAATTAACATGGTACCTTGTATCCCGTTGGCTGAGAGTCTCCTTCGTAATATATTATGATCTACGTTATTGAAGGCAGAACTCAAGTCCAAGAGGAGCAGGGCAGATGAATTTCCCTGGTCTAATGATGATTTAAGCTGATCCACCACCACCAACAGAGCAGACTCAATGATGTGCTGTGCCAAAAAACCCATCTGTGTGGGGTGGAGGCATTGCTTAGTTTCTAGAACGTCGGACAGTGACCTGTTGACATGCTTTTCCAGTAATTTGCCCACAAAAGGCAGCAGGGAAATAGGGCGATAATTACCTAATTGCAATGGATGTGCATTAGCTTTTTTTAGCAATAGTTTCACAATGGCGTGTTTCCATGATGCTGGGACAATGCCCATCTCCAGAGACTGGTTCATGATCTTAGTTAGGGAAAGAAGGATGACAGCTATAACTGTTTTGAGGATATGTGGTGGGGCTGGATCTAAAGGGGAGCCAGACTTTACCTTTTCCATCAAAGCTTCTACCTCTTCTGGTTGCATTGGCGGGAGGTTGGTAATGATGTTTAAAGGAAGAATGTTTTCCTGAACCTTTTCCCACTGTGAGGTTAATTCCCCATTTACTTTAAGGGAGCTGTATATATCTGCTACTTTTGAATTGTTGATTATCCTTTTTCCTTCCAGGTCTCGTTCCCAGCAGTTTCTACTTCAACTTCCCTTCCCTTGTTTGGCCACATCAATACTCTGGTCAAATATAAAACTCAGAATCGGTGCTGCCAGAAGGAGGTCATCTTGAGAGCATTGCTTTAGAGGATCTAGGCCTGTCAGCCTCTGTCATCAGCTGTCAATGCTATGTCTTCTTCTGTGTGTGTGTGTGTATATATGTGTGTGAAGTACCACATCTGTGTAACACAAATACAGAAAGGGAAAGCTGCATAGTTCCTGGTATGCATGGACATCAGGTGAAAGAAACAACAGATATGTAGCAGTACCAGTGATGGCATGCTTCATCTTTTTTTCATTTTTTCATTGCAATGCCAACATGATGTTTGAAACTGTAAGTTGTACATTTAACTTAGTGCACACAAGTACCTTTGCTGTAGCCCTGTGTGCTCTCTGTGTGATGCCCTGTGTAACTGCACTACCACCACCTATGTCATTACTCATGTGTTTGTCTCCATAAAATGGCAATAATAAAGTATGTTGAAAAAATACCAAATACCTTTGAGGCCTCAGATATGAATGTCTGTACAAATAGCGGAACATCCTGGGCCTGCACGAGGCTGAGCATGGTCTTCAAAAGACTGATATTCAGGGCGATCGCTGGATCACTCACAAGTTTTGCCACATCTTCGGTAGTTGAGGTCTCCAAAATAACATCCTGGATTATAGAAGGTAAGGGAAGAATTTTGCCTTAAAGCATTTATTTTTTACTTAAAAATATTAACATAATCTAATAAAGGAAAGGGAAAAAAATATGAAAATTTAAGAAAGTGGACTCAAACCCTCATTATGGGGGAGAAGTAAAGCTTGATTCGGGTTCACAATTATGGGTTGTGTGCAAATTTTTAACACACCAGGTAACTTTTCTCTTGTGCAAATTTTGTAAAATAACTCTACACCTGGATGTTATCCCTCATTCTGACATATGAAACATGGAAGTGGATAGTAGTTTTGCTCCAGTAAAATATATAATTCAGTAGTACTGATAATTCTCTGAGCGAAATTACCAGCAGCAAATATATCACTCTTGTTTTTTTTCTTAGTATGTGCAGTTCTATACATAAATAAAATATGTTGTGATCAAGTTATGCTGGATGGTGGGTGTTCGGCCCTGGCCCAGGCCTAACTCATACTTCCCCTTACCTGCTTTTGCCTAGGGAACCTGGCATTACTTGTTCACAAGATACAGCTGCCATTTTGGGTATCTGACTCCCAAGCTGTCTGTGACAGAGAGGTCCCATTTTTGCTATGAACTGTGCATGCGAAAGAAGAGACATCCAAGGATTTGTAGTCAAGTGTATTTGAATATTTGTGGATATTTGAAAATGCTATGAGGAACTCAGCAATAAAAATAAAAAGGACCAATCAAGGCAAAGCCAATTGTAGCTAGAGGTATCTTTGGCTCTCATTGGCCGAAATAGCACAGCAAACCTTAAGAGAATTGTTTGTTAGTGTTTGTATAACACAACAATTGATAAAGCTTGAAAACATGTTTAAGAGTTATTTAAGACATGCTGGCCGGGACGCTCCTTCGCTGGAGCAGCTGCGCGCATAATAAATGCCATTAACATAACATAACATAACATTATAACCAAACAATAAGAACATGTTAATTAATGAAATCTTTAGTGGCTACATTTGAAAGATCCCTCTTAGAAGTTCAGCTGCATGCTGGGTATGAACAAGGCTACTTTGTTAGAGCTTGTAGTCAAATAGTTATTATTGCTTGGACTGGTGGAATTTTTGTATTCTGACTTTGAAGCGGTCATGCAAGTTGAACTACTTCATTAAGCCAACTCAGGAAGCTCTCTCCAGTGATGTGAATGCTGAAGTTCCATACTGGCGTATTGAAGTCTCATTCAAGACACTTTGCAGTAATGAAAAAGTTCCACGCCAGACAAGGATCTTGTATCCGATGAGTTTGCTGCTAATTAATTAACTGATATTCTTGATTAATACCTGATTTAAACGCTTTCTGTAGATACTCTCAAGCAATTTGGATTTTTTGGGAACGTTAGAAATATGTTGATAAGTTACCAGATTGTCATTTGGAAGATTAGAGCATCTACCACACGTGCCACAGTTCTCCCAATTCTCATCATTTCCATTAGCTCTATGTGAAATCACAGCACTAGCATATTTTATTTCCCACATATCTATATAGGTCTTCTATGTGCCTGTGATTGTGCTGTTTTTTACTAGCAGTCTTCCATGTGTCCCTGTTCAGTCTGGAAACAGTCATAAAATGCACAGTGGAAAGCAGGTTGCATTGTCTAACAAGTACCATGCTATTCTGGCCAAATTCTATGATTCATGAGGGCAGAAGCGAAGCCACTTACCAAAGAAAGGCTGGGGTAAAGTGTAAGGAGTTCTATGATGGTGAGGCTGTTGTAAAACTTGCCAAAATTTGTATCCAGCCAGTCCTCTGTGCCATTTGTGTTCTGCGTGCATGCCGTGCCTAGGGGGTAACAAAATAACATGAAAAAGACAGTATTTGCTCAGAAGCTCCTTTACTTTAAACAAACCCTTTGTCCATAACAAGACAGTCTTGTAGGAATGTTTACACTGTGAAAACACACACAAGTGCCCATGCGAATGATCACTGTCAACAGTGTCCAACGTAGAGAGTCGAACCCTTGCAAGATGTTCAGGTTAACCACAAATCAGTTCCATTTGAATTCACTGTACCTTAATGTAGCTCATGCAGAGATTGACAACTCTAGCAATAATAGTACCCTCTTGAACCTATATTGGACATGCCAAAACTAGGAGATCAAATAGAGGTTCATAGAAAATAATAGCACAATTTGACAAATAAGCGTAAAAACATAATGCTTCTTTCGTATAAAACTGGAAAGGGTAACAAAGAAGAGAGTGAGAAGTAAAAGCTTGCTATAATTTCTAAAATATAGATGATGCTACCAAGTTCCTTATTAATTCTTTTTAGATGCCCTCACACTGAGTGTGCCACATACATCTCTATGTCGAAATATAACAGTGCCTGGTGATTAACTAGACACTGCTAAAGATGAAATGAAATGAATGCATGAATGAATGAAATGAAATGAATCTGTACTTGTAAAGCGCACTTATACCCCAACCGGGGTTTCCTGGACCTGTACGCATACCGCTGTGGAACCAAGATATCACGGTGTAGGAACCAGACTGCACCATTGATTTGTCTACATGATGGGTTAATGCAGAACCACAAATAGCAGCACACTGCCATTTTTATCCAAGAGCACGGGAATTCCGCTTTTCTTGGAATTTGATGCATGGTAGAGTAAGTGCACTGAGAGTACTGAGCAATTGTTCCTTGAATGCGTTGTGTACCACAGTACTAAATGATGTCTTTCTCACTCTTTATATTTCACACAGAAACTACAAAGGAGTATAACGCAGACTAAAACTGTAAGTTTCGCATTGTGATATTATCATATGCCTTAGTGCACACGTGTATCTGGTCATGAGGAAAGCCATACTGACACACTTGGGCAGCTGGGACATTATGACTGAAACATGTCGACCCATACCAAGGATGGGAGAGTTCATTGGTTTCTCGCTATGCTCCCACCACTGCTTTTAATCCTTGTCCATGGTTGTCATTATTAAACAACAACACTCTGGTGGATAACCCAAAAGACAATTTTAATCCACCTCTTTTTCTCATCTGAGATAATCAACGCACCCCAAAAAACAAAAAACCCTCTCCGCTGTAACCAGGTGTCGAAGCACACCCTTGACATGCTAAGTGTCTCAGTGGAACCCCAAAGATGAAGCATGCCATTGCCACCGACTAGATTGGTGGGTCAGGCTTCTTTAAAAAAAAAAAAGTGTTTTTTCATATAAATTGGCTTAAAAGTCCTAAGAAAGTTTGAGTCTGGTCATTTATATAAAGAAATAACTAATTAAAAAGATATTAGATCCCTAGCTCCAAGCATACCTCACGAAAGCTCTTGGAGTAATCTCCATTTGCATTTCAAGTTTAGGTACGTTTTAGACAAAGGTTTAACCGATTCTGCATTCATGTTTCAAAGCACTCAAATGAGTGATAGGTTAAGCTAATGGTTTTTTTAAGTGAGCAAAATAATGTAGTAAATGAAGCTGGCTGCAATTTTTCATGCCTCCCAAACTTTGTGAGAGTAAATAGAGAAAATTCACTTGGTAGATGAAAGCTTGGTAAAATATAGCCGCAGATCACAAAGAGTGTGTGATTCTATCTTTTAATATTAGTAAGCGCACTTTCAGTGACTAAATTCTGCCATGCTACATCTTCTACTTGACTAATTGGATGAATACATGCATACAGTTTCATCTTGTAGAACATTATAATACTTAATCTGACCTTTCCTCACCTCAAAGAGTTACTATTAGATTCAGGGGGTCAGGCGACTGAAGCAACCCCATAAAGCTTCATTCCTCTCTCACCACAGTCCTCTTTTCAATAAGTCTTACCTTGTGAACTCTTCTGCCCATAAAGGTATTTGAGGCTGTAAGTGTAATCAGCTATCGCTCCATTTTTCTTAAGAACCTCATAGGTTTCATTCAGATCCTTCATTCTATGGAACACAATTGAAAAAAGTGCAATTTAGTCTTAATATTTATTGCTGATCAACAAATCAATTATGTTTTGTCGCTCTTGAGCTTTTGAACATTATATTCTATTGAAGGAAGTATAGTTCTTACATTTTATATTCTTATGACAGGATGATATTTCTGCATTAGACCTTTCGTGCCTCTCCCTCTGACAGTCTATTTTTATAAGGTGCCAAAATACTTATTTTGACAATACAGATAGTCATTTTTCTTCTATGTAAACTATTTACGGTCTAATCTTTGGCCTAATTTCTACTGCACATTTATCTGCTAAAACTGGAACATAGTATTTCCTCATAAGACAATCTTTGTTTACCTCCATTGTTTTATAAATAGCACATATATTTAGGGGTTTAACACTCATCAGGTGGTTTCGATTCTGGCACATTTTGGTGCCCCCACTCTGGACTTTTCATCCTTTTTAAAAAAATATATTAGTTTTATTAATTATTGTTCTTAATTTTACTTTTCTAATTTTCAACAAACTGAACTGTTCCCCTAGTTACAAACAGCCATTGTCGATTTTGAATGTTTGTACATGAATGTTTAGTGATATACAAGGATTAGAACACTTCGGTGAATCACTGCAGCAGCTGAACAACTTCTTCCTTTAACCTCTTAAGTGCTGCGTCGGGGCGTTGGCCGACGGCAGCACTACCTCCCCAGTGCTGCGCACGACCATTGGACGTCCATTCAGCACTAGTTCCAATGCACAGCGCAGCACTGGGGAGGGATATTTGCGCCGCATCTAAGGTGTTAAGTTAATGTATGTTTAGTAGGCACCCAAAAGTAATAGTGTACTGAGCCATTGCACACATCTGATATGTACCAGTCACAGAACTCCCCTTTTTACTTGTCGGTTTTATTCTTCTGGCAACAATGAGGCACCACAACAATTTGGATTTATAAACCCATTGATATTAATCTTTGAGGAACATCTCTTCCTACTGTATTCATCCCAATAATAAGTACCTGACCCATTAGGAAATAGTTCAGGTGGAGAGAATCGTGTAAAAGTGGAACCATTCCAAACAACTTTAACCCTAAGATTGCTAAGGTGTTTGCACATGCCAGTGAAAATGATAAGATGGCTACGTGGGAAGCAGTTACTGTGAATGCTAGGGAAAAAAAGATGAGTTTCAGAAAATATGGAAACATTTATGATGTCTAGAAATAACTTGGCAATATTGCTGAGTCTATATTAAATGTACTGATGTTTCCACTCCCTTGGCTGTTTATTATAAAAAGTGCATCTAACTTGATATAAGAGAATTTATCATAAATATATACATAAAAGAACATAGCTAAATGTTAACCACATGGCTGCTGCGGGGATTTTTGCGCTGTGCTGCAAATTGCTCTTTTGCTGCAGTTATGACGAGCTCAGCTCGTCATCAGCACACGACACCCGTGGGTGATGACGAGCTGAGCTCGTCATCAGCATCGAAAGGGTTAAAATCAGTTTACAAATAAAGGAACATAGTTTACAATGTGCATCCACAGTGCACAGGCGAGAGATAACTCACATGGCTTGGTAAGTTTCACAGGTGACATTAAGAGGAAGTTGAGCTAGGTGGGAGCCATTCACCGCCTCTTGATATTTAATGATGATAGTATGGAAGACATGAATCCACTGGGAGGCATCAAGCAGACTCCATTCCTTGCCGAGTACCACAAAAAGACTGCTCAGAAGGCCCTCTTCAGTTTCAATTGTGAGAGAGGGCGTTGCTGATGGGTTATCACATGGGCTCAGCAGCGTATAATTTTCACTCTAACAATGACAAAAAGAAAAATACTTGTGTTTAGGCTGAATTCCATTCAGTGTTTTTTAAATCAGGTTTCAGAAGAAGGAACTTCACAGAGGACAGCCAACTGGACACATCTCCAATCAGTGTATTGTCATCTACACACGTCGGTACCAATGAAACATGTTTGTAGATCAGTCTAGTGTCACACCATGAATCCCAAAGTATCAATCATTAATCACTATTCAATACTCAGGGGGAAGTATCATCAGATCAATGCTTGAAATGGAAGTATGGAAGCAGAGGTTCTCACTATCCCAGAGTACCTGTTTGATCCTGCGAAGTGTTGATACTCTCAGAATAACACTTTGTACCCCTGCTGTGAAGTGTTGGTAATCTTCAGTTCAAATTAAAAAAATGGAGGTACTCAGTATCTGATCTGATACTACCTGACAATTTAGAGAACTGTTCTTATTTAAAGTACTGTTTAGAGCTATGTTGACAACATATATACCCAATGATGCTGCAGCATTAACGTTGTCTGCACTGACATCTGAAAATAATGCAACCCTGGGTTGGGACCCCATTTAAGAAACCTATACTATATTACAGACCCGGAGAGAAAATGGGACTCATATCTATCTCTGCTGATCTTTGAGTAAATGAAAAGAGGCTGCATCCAAGTAAAATTGTTGCCCAAACTAGTGATCTTCCAGATGACCCATCCATATGATACCACAGCATATGTGTCACTCAGCTTCCTCAACCAGTCCTGTTCCTTCTTGCACTGGTAAGGCCAGCTCAGGGTCCAACAGCGCTGGTGCCCAGAAGAAGACTGGTTGCAGTTACACCGGATAAGCAAGAAGTAGGATTGAATGAAAGATATGTTGAGTTCTATGGACAGGCATACTATAAAGAGATAAAGAGCAGCCTGTCAGTGGCTGTGATGTCTAAGGAGGGGAAAGGTGTATTGAGGGGTAGCTAGTACACACAGATATAAGGATATAGTGATGTAAGAATGGGCAGTGTAAATCAGCAGTGCATGTTGAAACTAAACCAAGGCCCTGCTACAGTCTTGTGCCAATGTAGGTGGATCCTTTCGGTAAGGATGATGAAGAGAAAATATACAGTAAAACACAAAGGACAAAACACAGGTGAATTTCCAGCTGCTAATGAACGATGCATTTTTGGCATAATTTTGGTTGAAATTTAGATTTCTTTACGCTGTTTTATACAGCATAGATAAGCCCACACAACCTCTCCTCGTGGTAACTGAATTGTGGTACACTTTCTGAAAAATACAGCAGCAAAACCAAGCAGTACACAGAGGGGACTGAGAGCCCTTTAGATACGGAAGGATTCTGTTTAGTAAGCCACAGGAAGTGAACAGAACCAAAAGGTGAAGACATAATCAAAGAAACAGAAGTTACAGGAGTGCGGACTAGGAATTGCTAACAAACAAATAGTTCAATTATCAAAAAGCGGTCAATTTCTGCACCTCTTAAAAGGATACCTCAGGAGTGACCAGTGGGATATCACAACAAAAGTCACCCCCCTCATCCTCCTCCCCCTCAGTGCCTTGAGACTCTCACAGGTGAGTAGTGCGCTCTACAAAACCATGATTGGTTGATTGATTGAAGGGAGGCAGGCAAGGAGGGAACATCAATGCCAGTGATTGAACAATAAGTAGTGAAGCAGTTCGCCTTTGTGGAAAAGGGCGGATGGCTGGTGAGAGAAGACGTAAGACTACATATACGGCAGAAGTACTAGAAAGGAAGAGAAGAGCAAGGAGTCTTCCTCCTACTAGTCTTAGAGGTATGAGAAAACCAGCAGTTGAAGAATCAGCATGAGTAGAAAGAAAGCAGATGCTGCAGAAGGGGTAACCGAGTGGATACCAGTAGTTCATCCATGTGGACATTCAAGGGAGTAGATCCAAAGAGTGGTTGTCACAGAGAAGGAAACTGTGCAGGGGATTCATCAAAAGTGCATGGGCATGACCTAAAGGTAGGGGTGACATGCAACCTCACAAGCAGCGGCGAGAAAAGTAGTCATCAGCTTAATGCGAAGGTAAAGGTGGTGGGGAGAGACGTAGCCTAATGGCAGTCAAGCTATAGACACTGTTGGGAGGTTAGACACGGGGAGAAGGTGATATGGAGAAGGAAAAGGGTTAGAGTATGATGGGCAAAGGACGAGCAAAAAGTCCAAAGGGAATAGCCCAAATGCAGGGGCAAATGTATAACTCATATGCGAGTAACTGGATGGACATTCAACTTTCAGTATCCGTTCAGATGAGGGTTAGTAAAAGCAGATAGCACACCCTCGCCTAAAGCAGAGGTAGAGAAGCCATGGAAATGAAGAACTGGGATTCTGGATGTAATTGGTCGCAGCCATTCCAGGGATCTGATAAAGGCATCATTAAATCGGAAAATTGGATTTTATAGCTTACTGTGCCAAGCATTCCTTGGAGTCGCTCTAGGTAGCGATTGACGTCATCAAATGTGTTGAAGTTCATGATTTGAGAGAACACAAATCTGGATATTGTTTTGTTGCAGAAATGTTCAGCAATTAAAGTCAAATCGGCTAACTGGGATGGAGTAAAATGCCCGTCTGCGTCTACCTAAAGTGGAAACAGAACACATGGTTACGCTTATTGAAAGATACAATGAGCAAGCAAATCTCACAATGCATTTTCCATTATATAAGATGTTATTAAGTTCTAATGAAATATCTACAAAATGAACCAATGTATCTCTGAGAATATCGACCTATAATGTAACTATTTATTGAATGTTTTTCTGTGGTGTCTTTAATACACAAATATAAAAGCGTGTGGCTATCTCCCACTGAGAGGGGCACTGGGCACTCCTGGATGTCCTATGATCAAGAATAAACTAAAATGGAGCTCTGGTTGGTGGTTTAAATACCTCAAAGAATGTATAACAACCTCAGAAATTAACCCTAAAACCCTAAGAGCCATTAAAATGTGCAAGTTCCTCCTTGTACCATATTCCATAACTTGCACCACAGCCATGCAAACCACAACTCTTACTCCAAATGCAATGATTATGACCTCACAATATTTATACCAATAAATAACATCTAAAAGCATACATTAATAATATAATTTAACACATAATCAAACAAATAAATGGTATTGCAGTCATAGTCGTCTTTGTCAAATCGGTGAAGTAATATGATGGTTCCATGTTTAAAAATCGATGTTAAAAATATAGTTTACAAAAATATTGATGTAAAAATATTGAATACAAAAATATCAACTTCCTATACTTAAACAGGTAAGTACAATAATATTGAACACAAAATATCGAAGTAAAAAATATGGATGTAAAAATATCGACTTAAAATTATATATATAACAAACAAAATATATTAAATTATATTATTCATTTTAATAACATAAATTACATTTAATATATATTTTAATTAAATATAAAGAAAACTTAATATAAAAAAGATAAACACACAATAATGTTATATATACATATATTTACTTAAATACATTTCATTAACTATTATTTTTATTTAATTTATAAACGTTTTTAATTATATAGAAATAAAATATATACATATATCAAAAAATTTAAATAAAACAAAACATCCTATAATTAATAAACACATTAAACGATTATAAAAAAAATAAAAAATAAAATAACACAATAATTACAATAGCAGGTAAAATATTGGATAGGAGAGGGGTAAAAATTACTTTTCCCACTCCAGTGATTGCAATAGCAGGGAAAGTGTGGGATAGCGGAGGGGTAAAAATAACTATTCCCACTGCAATGAGTGCAACAGCAGGGAGAGTGTTGGATAGCGGAGGGGTAACAATGAATATTCTCACTCTAGTGAGTGCAACAGTAGGGAAAGTGTTGGATAGTGGAGGGGTAAAAATTACTATACCAACACCATTGAGTGCAACAGTAGGGAAAGTGTTGGATAGCGGAGGGGTGAAAATTATTATTCCCACTCCAGTGAGTGCAACGTTAGGGAAAGTGTTGTATAGCAGAGGGGTACAAATTATTATTCTAACTCCAGTGAGTGCAACAGTAGGGAGAGTGTTGGATAGCGGAGGGGTAAAAATTAATATTCTCACTCTAGTGAGTGCAACAGTAGGGAAAGTGTTGGATAGTGGAGGGGTAAAAATTACTATACCAACACCATTGAGTGCAACAGTAGGGAAAGTGTTGGATAGCGGAGGGATAAAAATTACTATTCCCACTCCAGTGAGTGCAACATTAGGGAAAGTGTTGGATAGTGGAGGGGTAAAAATTACTATTCCCACTCCAGTGAGTTCAACAGTAGGGAAAGTGCTGGATACCACACGAATTAAAAAAATCAACATTTTTAATAAATGTAATTGACATTACTAACATAAATAATATTGAAATGTAAATATATTATTATTAAAAAAGATAATAAATGTTCATCAATTACACATTGTTTAACACTATACCATCCACAACACACACCCAAAATTAATTACACAATTACAATTAATAATTACCAATTGATTAATACAAATTAACAAATAATTAATAATTAATCAATAAAAAATAAATTGCGTCCCACCCTTCTCACCATTTACACCTACAAACACCACAACACACACCTAAAATTAATTAAACAATTACAATATTTAATTAATAATTAATTAATATAAATTATTTAACAACTAATTCACATACAATTAATAATTAATTAATGTACACATTTCACTCAATAACATCACAGTTATGCAATTATGAATAAATATAAATTATTCAATAAATTTCATATAATTAAATTACTTCCCACCCTATTTCCCTATAAACCCACAACCCGCTACGGAACTAAAAACACAAATTTAAATGTACAATCATTTAAAATAATTTATTAACTACTATAAATAATAAATTAAATCTATCTAATTAAATTACTTCCCACCCTACTCCCCTATAAACCCATAACCCGCTACGGAACTAAAAACACAAAATTGTACTTAAATAAATAGTAACTCCTAAAATTTTAAACATATAATAAAAATACAAACAAGTCTCAAACAAAATATTAAAATACATAACAATAATAAATCGATATTTTTGACAACTATATTTTTGTAAACAATATTGGTTACCTGACAAACGATATTCTTGTCTACAATATTTTTTCCATCGATATTTATGACCCATGATATTTTTACCTCGATATTTATGTATATCGATATTTAATCATCGATATTCTAGCTCTGTACCAATATGATGTGTAATCTCATCTGTAAGGTGATTTACAATATTTGTAACTGCATTTATTCTATTAAGGGTGAGTTCATGTAAATTGCATTTTGTGTGGAGGTTAGGGTATATATATATATATATATATATATATATATATATATATATATATATATATATATATATATATATATATATATATATATATATATATATATATATATATATATATACATTTATATCTATCACACACACACATATACTTGTTTACCACATTGGCAGTCGCCACTGTGTAGTTATAGATAGGTCAGAGTTCCCATAGGTAAAGCTTTATTTAGCTAATAACTGGTGTAGTTTGATGAATTTTCATGAAACATTCCCAAATAAAGTTCATCCAGCTCAGCTCCCTCCTGGAACGTTTCGACATGATCTCTCAGTGGTGCTGAAACAATTTTCAGAGTGGGGAGGCTGCCATCATTGTTACATCAATGAACTCGTACGGATTCTTGAAAAATCCATGCATCAATCAAAGAACAACTGTTACAAATGAGCCATGCTGATTGAGCAAGAGAGTGGTAATGGTGCATTTTGGAGCACACTGTCACAAATATATTACTAAATCATTTACAGTCAGAACATTTTCCTCTGAAATAATTATTTAATTTGCATAGACATACAGGTCTATTTTATCATAAGTTTGCGTTGCCCTTTGAGTGGAAGGGCGACACAAACTTACAATGATAGTTACAAAGCCATGCAAGGCCACTTTGCATGGGCCTGCAAGGCTTGGTAAATGTGGAGTAAAGCAAGGCGGTACAAATCGCTGTATTGAGTTACTCTGTCCCAGGGAGGCATTACAAGGGTGGAGCATGGGTGCTCCCTCACATGCACCCATGTATTTTGGCGCATTGCCAGATTTACCATTAGTGGTAGAACTGGGATTGTGTCAGATTGCTATTCCACCACAGGGGAGACATAACAAGGAGAAATACGTTTATTTATCTTCATTTATTCAATTTGCATTCTGCCGCACACATAAAAGAGGAAAATCCCTCTGAGGATTGGCCTTGTGCAGGTGTCCCTTCTAATACAAAAACAATCATGCCTACAATGCAGGTACCCTTGTAACATGGTGCAAGGGTGCGTGCATTTTTCGCTATATATATATACATATATATTTTAGAGTGCGTATGTTTTTAGGTGGAAAGAGAATTTTTAGGGTTTAGGGTGGGTGTGGGTTTTTGGGTGGTAGGGGTATTTTTAGGGTTTAGGGTGGCTATATGTTTTTTGGTGGTAAGGGAATTTTTAGTAGATTGGATGAGTCATCAGTGATGTCACTGACCATGTCATGAGTGAAGTAATATGTGAGGTCATAAGCTGTGTATTTCTGGGACATAAGTTCTAGTTAGCTGAGGTAACTGTAACTGCTGAATTTCACTGGTTTTGTACAACTGAAATCTGAGTCTAACTATAACGTCCCTGTAATCTTTGTTTTTCTCTCTGAATTACTATGTTTTTTAAAATTCTATTTACTAACTATAATGTCACTGTAACATGTGGCTTTGTTTTATATATATATTCCCATTGTACTGTTGCACGTATGGAAGCTCACAAGTGTAGAAACATGCATACTCTCACTCATGCATATATGCAAATACTAATCACTTCTCACTTCTTGAATCTAACGTTTTTCTCTTCCAATCTTGAAAGCATATTACCCTATATGGGTAACCCCATTATGGAGGCTCATATGGTGATTTACAATAATATAATTTACTTCATACTCTTCAGAGCCGAGAGAAGGATCTGTATTATGACAACCACTCCAAATATGTACGTACGGAGGCATCCTAGGCGCACAGCTGATGTCAGGATGTTCTTTTTAATTTTTAAAATACCTTATTGGTGGAATATATGTAGAGCAGGCACTCAGGTGGGAGCGGCGGTGAAGAGGGTGTGCAGGAATGCCTGGGATACTGGCAGCTGCCACTCTGAGTGGAAGGGGATGCTAACGATGACTCTACAAAGGTCACACCCGATGTGATAAAGGGGACCACGTGTGATGACTGCCGGCGATGTCATTCAAGAAATTGCCACGGGATTTTTAAAGGGGAGGCGTGGGTACGGAAACTTGACCCCAATATAATGAGGTCTTTGTTCCAACAGGAGTTACTAATGTGAACGGCCATCATGGCACTTAAACGGAAACACTGTGCCATGTGGCACTGGTGCATGTGCAAGAAAATAGCCATTGCTAAATCCATTCAGAACCTTGGTCAACAATATCAATCATGAATTCTCACCCCTGCATTGGTGCACTGGAACTAGTTGTGCCAATTTTCTTCCAGAGATGACGTGTTTCCACTAATTACGAAGGTGTTCTGCAGGTGCTATAAAGTGTATTTATTAATGTTTCTCAGCCCACACCTTTGAAAAATGAGGGCCTTCTCATTCCAGAGGCCTCTTTCTATATATGCCCCATCAATCCACGCTCGTAACTAATGATGACGACTTTCCAAAGAGAACACCCTGCTTCACTGTTGCAAGCAAATTAACCAATTGTAGCACAAATGACAATGGGTGATTTGCTGTGGGAGAGACAAAGACACGTTCTCTGAATGACAGATGCATAAACTGTTCATTAAAATCCCATGCCGTGCATGAAGCATATTGGCCGAATCATGAGTACAGCGATCGATAGGGCCTCATAAAACATGCATGGTAGAGGTTTACAGTGTTAGGGCCAAGATTGGCAATGGGTAGGGGACCTCATGCACCTCACCCCTTTTTAAAACTATAAATAAGCACCTTGGACCTGGCCCACCCGGAGGCAAATTCACGAATCCATTATGATTTTTGCAACAACACATTAAAAAAAAAAATTTGGGGTCATGTGGGATTTCAGAGGAACCCCACTTCCAGCCCTAAGGGGGTCAGGGCATTTATATACTTTCCCCTTCTGTCTTTTGTGCCTGATGGTTTTTTTTGGGACTCAGCTGAGTCCGAGTCCCCAGATGGCTGACAACTTCCTGGTTGAAGTGTTGGCAGACAATAAGATCTCTGTATGAGATGGGGAAGATTTGTGGAGGGTTCATGCCTCTAGAAATATATATTTTCTTTCCTTAAATATCTAAAAAAATACTGAATGGATTTACACCACATAACAAAAAGCACTCTTTCTGGACTAAGAACTAGCTTCCAGCCACATGTGGTGTAATTCCGGTTTGGGCTGTAGTCGAGTTCAAAATCCCAATAGGAAATTGCATGGGGAAAAAAAGCGTTTTTTGGGCCCTCCCACCTTTTTCTCGGCCCCCGCTTGATGGTTCACACTGCTTAATGGATCACCCCGAAACTTTCAAGACAATAGCTGAAGTGAGCTGCCAACTAGTTTTGAAAATTTCGTGAAGGTTAGTGAAATGGCACCTATGTTATTGGCAAAACAAAAAACGCTTTTCCTATAGAAGCTAGGTTCTAGCTATACCTACTAGTGATCGCCAGTACATTATATATATATATTCAAATCCAATGAAAAGATCCATATGATCCCACTCAGTCAGTTTAGCAGGTTTATTTGCGAATCAGCAGAAAAGGACGACGCGTTTCGACCACGTCCGTGGTCTTGGTCATACACACACACACACACATATATATTTATAAATATATACATATATATATGTGTTTGTGTGTGTGTTTTATTTGATTCAATAAAATCTTTAGTCATTTGAACAATCCATAAGTATAGCATACTATACAGATCAAAATTAAAAATATATATAGCAATATAGCTGCAAAGACCTAAGTCACTCGGAAATTAACCTCTTCCCAATCTTAAAACTGCTGTAAAAATGGCCCAACATTGAAATAAACAGCAATCATTTCCAGTTTTTGTGATGCAGTATATTCATTGTTACATCAATCCCTATCATTGTCTTTCACTCAGCCATAGAATAACAAAGCCTATGAGTGTAAAGAACGTGTCTGTCAGTATTTACCAGCTTGAAGTTCTGGTTAAAAGTCAGGAGCTCTTCAAAAGTTGTTAACTGTAGAAAGATTCCCAGATTCTGCTCAATCCACCCTAATGGATCAGTATTTGCACATGTTACCCCTAGGAACAGAACAATAGAAAAACAGACAATAATGATATTGTTATTTCAAGAATATTATAGTGTTGTAACACAAATACACACATACACACATGCAATCATGTGCTGATTGTTTCCATATTTTGCTAAATTATATCGGAATGATAGCCCCAAATCACTCTGTAGAGCTTTACACTTCTTCATTATGTAATCAGCACTCTAGTTCCATAAGTTTAGTATTGGTAAGGATTTACTAAAGTTCTTGTATTATAATCTTAAGTTTCGGCATGTGAAGCTAGAAGTGTACCATGCGGTCCATTGGCTGTTGCTTGTTTTTCATCAACTGCATTCTATATTCCAAGTTAGTTGGCTCTTTTTCCTGACTGAGGTGGATGCTCCAATAAATGTGATGCTTACTTTGAATATTGTTGATTTCCGCATTACTACAGAAAGGTATATAAAGTTTGAACATCGGAGAAGGGGAACACAGTGGCCGGCAAGCTTGATGGTCATGAGCTCCTGGACCCATTAGCTGTGGACCCTATCCCTGAAAGAATGTGTCTTCATTTCCTTGGACCAGATTAGATGCAGCATGTTCTGAAGTTGTGAGACAGTCCATCAGCCAGCTGTATCCCACCACAATGGAGCAACAGTAAGTGGGGAACCTTCTTTTTCCCAGAAAACAGATAAGAAGGTGGAAAATCCTTTTTATTAAAAAAAAAAACAACTAATATACACAGGTCCCTTGTGGGCAATGGCATTCAGATACCTGTTCCATAGTAATGAGTTCTTCATAGGGGTAAGTGCACTTTTTACAGAGTCCTTTTAAAATTAGAAAGCAGTGAAGTTCATAAAAGAGTTGTCTGTGTCGTGAAATGAGATCTTACTCTGTATAAGTTAAGGAGTATTCTAGCTCTAGTTCCAAGTCAAGGATGGGAAGTCTCCTCAGTGTTTTACAGAGAAGGATGATAGGAAGGTCAGCAATAGGCTTAGGGAGAAACAGGTTCACCTTAAGTTGCTAGGCCATCTCCTTCTTTAACCCCTTCGGTTCTCACGACCGCCCCCGGCCGTCCGAACTCCGCCCACTCTATTTCGCCAGCACAGCGTGAAAATTCGGCCAGCTCGCAAGGGGTTTAGGTTCTTTTTAGGATTATTTTTGCTGTAGATTCAACAATGCTTGACATCCCAGTAAGCACACTAATGGGTGGTAACCTGGCTTTTAATGAACAACAATGAGATGGAAAACTGATGGAACTATCTCAATCATTTATTAATACAATAGATCCACCTGCTCCCACAACCTAAGTGGCTGTTCTAGAACACCTAGTGAAGTATCCTGAAGTAGGAGACCCACTTAGTAAAAATGTTACTTTGAATAAAGGTATAGATAATATGTCCCTTGCTTCTCGGGTCTTCGTAGACCATGTAAATCACAACATAGCCAAAACACTGACTTTCGGGTCCCCATAGCCAACAGGTTTGACGTTTTGCCCCTACCTGTGCCCAGCAGCTCTCTTCAAGAAGGTCCTGAAGGTCTGGTAGGCATGAGCACTATAGAAGGTGCTCCCCAGGTTCGTTTGAAGAATGATAAAGATATTTTGGAATCTTCAGAGACTAGGGCTGTAGAGTGAATGTTAATAAACCCAACCACTGAATGAGGAACATATTTGAAATTTCAGAAATGTAACCAAAAAGACATCCAGGTGACAAGTCCTTCTTTAGAAAATACTCTAGATGACCTAGTTCTTAGAAATACCAGATTGGAGTGCACCATGGAGAGGTTTAAATCGAAGCTTGAAAGTAACTCCCAGGAGACTGTCAAGTTGAAGGCAGAGTTTAAAACCATTCTTCAGAATCTAAAGAAGATCTAAAATAATATGAGACAAAACAGTATTAGGATCCTCAATAGTCCAGAAGGAGCAGAAAGGATGGTGGTTAGTGTGCTGTAAATGCGGCAGTAGACATAGCATATATAATCTAGCGTATTCAAAGAGACCCATTTAAACTGATCTCTGACAAAAAGTGACAAGGGAAATCCTACTAAATTTCCTGTCAAATGTACTTAACAACCAGATCCTGGAAGTCGTACTAAAGGCAAAAATGTTTGTAACTGCGTCCTGTTTATTCCATGTTCTGTCAGATATATGTCGAGCAGCGGAAGATCGTTAATAGGAATAAGGCAAACATATGGAAGAACTGTCAATATAGAGAGATGCCGCATAAATTCCCTCCAATATGTTGAATCCTGTGGAACAACAAAACAATATATGTTTTGTGATAGAGATAAGGTTCTTTTACTGATAAGTAACATTAATCAGGAGCCGGGGTAGATGGGCTAAGATGTCATTACTAAGGTCACCCACATGAATCAGGAAAATGCCCCTGAACAGTGCCAAGGAAAATGGGAAGGGTTTTCAAACTTGGGGGTACCTTGGTTGAGAGCATTTGCCTTACAGATATAAAAAAAATGGCAAGCCACTTTTCAACTGTTTTGTGTATTCTAGGAAGAGGTTATGTAATGGCTAGAATAATTAATCAAAGAATAAAGGGCTAGCTCAGCTATCCAGACATGTGAATAGGTTTTTGAAAAAGAACTAAGCAAAATAGTGTGCTTGAGTACCTTCCAGAGTGCAAGAATCACCTAAAGTGAATTGCTAGAAAATAACTTCAACAGGCTAGAATCCAAGGTTCTCTTTGCCAATTAGTAGCTACAGCAAGTTGTTTGTTCTAGCCAGTCCTACTAAAAGAGTCTCTGTCTAAAAGAGTGCCATTGTACTCAGGTAGAACTCGGGATAAGAAGTCTTATTCTTTGGAACAGTTGATTTGATTCAGGTGGTTATGGCACAAATTGCATTTAATTAAATTGAATTTTCATGTGCAGCATTTTTTTTAACACGTGTTTTTATTGGGATATGTAGTAGACATAGAAGAGCAGTTCACAGTATGTTTGTCAGCTATTATCTCCACAATATTACATCAATGCATTTAAACTGAAGGAGCGATACCAGCACACTGTGCCCATTAGTGCCATTCACATAATTCTACAACGACGTTTTCAGAGGCATTACATACAGTGCAGAGTGCTGAGTGGGAGAGGGGGCGCAATAACAAGGTCAGACCTCCTATGGTTATGCTCACAGGATTTTGGAAATCAGGAGGTGGCTGTCGGATTGCCATATTTCAAAGCAAAATTCAAACCCAGGATGTTGTGGCCTACTTGACAAGCCTTTCCAGTCTGCTCTTATGGATCACAACTTCAACTGAAACAGTGAATTCACTATAGAGGACGAAAAGGTAGGAAAAGAGAGAATAGAGAGGGAGCAAGTAGGGAAGAGAAGGAGGCGAGAGTCAAGGGAAGGGTGTGGCGGGGGAGAGAGTGTTGTCGCCATCTGACATCAGAGGGGTATAGCCGGCACGTCGGCGTTCAGAATCACTAATGCTCACTGGAATTATGTACATGGAGGCCTGAATCTCCTACTGTAGAGAAGAGGCGGGGGTGTTCAGACTCTGGCGCATAGGTGTCGCTGGGGAGGGGGGGGGTCAAGTGTGCCCGTCCGTGGACTTCCAAAGGCCATCCCCATCTGGCGGGTATACAGCGCCCTTGAAGAGACACAGAGCCCGCAGTCTCGGTGACTGGAGGCGATCCTGTTCCAGTCTGCAAAGATAAGCCACAAGTGGGTGCTACAGCTTAGTGAATTTGGTGTCCTGTAGCTGCAAGTGCGCCGTGAGTAGTTAAGGTTCTTGTATAGTTGATCCAGGACCAATAAGCAATCTTGCCACCAATTTCTTGATTTCCCAGCACTAGCAGTAGTCAAGGGCACTTTTATTTTTAGCTGCCTGTTATAAACACATCCATGTCCCTTTTATTTATAAACACCCCAAAAGCTGCAGGTTTCTTAAAAATATGACTTCTAAATCTGAACAAATGTGATATTTGAAGGGAACATACAAGTGCATAGACAATACACCTTTCACTGTAAACACGTAGCCACTTCTTCAGATTAGACTTGTTCCTACCAGATGAGATACTGATTGAGAGGTTCTTAGACATTACTCACTGCCCAGCTCACATTTCTGATCATTCTATGATTTCCCAAAGCTACAGGTTTCGCTTGAGCAAAAGAGCACACAGTGTACTGAAGACAGTAAACTATTGCTAGATCAGGAAAGGTTGTATGAAATTAGGGGAAGATCAGAGACATTGAGCTCAATATGGGTTCAACCTTCCTTAAGATAGTCTGAGATTGCTATACAACTTTTTTAAAGGGGACTACTAATGAAAGCTTTGTTGGTCAAGATAAGGAGTGACTTGGGTAGAGATAAGCTGATAGAACCTAAAATTCAGGCAATTGGTTAAACCTGGAAAATTCCGAGTTATTCCAGACTACTAGATGTTTACGCATTACAGAGGTACAAGAGTCTGAAATTCTATTTAGATCAATAGTGGGTGATAGATGTTGGAGATGCTGACAAACAAGTAGGTTACAGCATGTTTTAATATAGTAAAGCAAGTGGTGCAATGCTGACTGGGAGGACCAGGTCTCAACCGATTAAGGAACCACATCAATGAAAATAGTTGGTAAACCCCAAGGGCTCGTCTACGTAATAGTTGTGTTGTAGAAAGTTTAAAAAAAACTTTTCTTAAACCCTAATTTACATTTCACTTAAGGATGGTTTAAGGAATGGCACTTGTCAACGCTTACAAAATGCCACTTGCCAGAACCAATACCTGAGCAGCAAGCTGTACTATATGGAATCAAACTACAGGATGAAATTCGGAAGGCAATTGCCTGCATGAAGAATAGGAAGATGGCAGGTCCTGATGTGATCCTGGCATCAGTTTAGAAGGAACTTAAAAAAGCTATATTACCATTTGGGATTAATTGTTCAACTCCATACTGCTAAAGGGGCAATGGATGCCAGCTTCATGGGCTGAGGCAATTATTACATTATTTTTAGTACCAAATAAAGATCAAAGTTGTGAATTGCATAGACAGATACCACATTACATTTAGAGTGCAGGGTTTTGTCTGGAATTTTACCTAAGAGTTTAGTAATCCAGTATCTTTCATGACGATAAAAAGGGCTTTATTCTAGCTCTTAGCCTACAACAATTGTTACACATACTCATAGATTCACTTGACTTTGTGGAGGCTGACACTAGTCCTTTAGCAATATTATCACTAGACGCTGCTAAAGACTTTATCTGGGAGGTCCTAGGTCCTTTTTGGGGTGGGCATATCTTCCTTATGGCAATACAGGCACTGTATAAATCACTAAGAGCACAGGTGCTTGTCAACAGCAATTGTACACATAGGATAATAGGAGGAACAATACAAGGATGCTCTATTATCCCAATCAATATTTGATTTGTTCATTGAACGGCTTTCTAAGTTTTTAAGAGCGTGTGATTCCTTTTTTCTTTTCGGGGTTTAGTAATAAGATTGTGTTGTATTCCAATGACCTAATATTTTTCACCTCAGACCCTGCAATGGCAATGCCCCCCGTGTTGACGTGCTGGTGCATTGTTTTTGCTCACTGTCAGTTTATCTGGTGAATAAATCTAAATCAGTGTTGATTTAGTTTGAGTGTTATGAAGGTAGGCTGATATACAAGATAAGATATCTGGACACACACACACACATATATATGATGTGATTTTTGGATCACATATTGCTAAAACTCCTAGTACGTAACTGTATCTTGACATCCATGCAGTTGCTGCTCCAGTCTGTTATCTATGTTTATTATTTGCAGTTTCTTGCCAATCGGCTTATTATTGAAAGCCGGTTAGGCTTTTAGCACACTTTAAATACGTAATTTCTATTGGGACGCATTTGTGATCAAGCTCCTTTGTGGAGCGAAACGCGTCATGGTAGACACTTGTCTTTTTGATATGCTGGAATAAATATCGCACTGCTTGCACACTCTACTTTGTGTGTTAGTCCGTAATTCATTGGGAAAGCTTGAAGAGGTCTGTACCTGGGGGTTTTCCGCCGTACATCAGGCGGTCAGGAAGTTTCTGTGTATATATATATATATATATATATATATATATATATATATATATATATATATATATATATATATATATATATATATATATATATATATATATATATATATATATATATATATATATATATATATATATATATATATATATATATATATAAATATATAGATAGATATATATATATAGATATATAGATAGATATATATATATATAGTTATTCAAAACTGCTGAGACGCCATATGCCTGCCTTCATGTGTCGGTGCCAGCAGTGGCGGCAGAAGGCACACAATATTAAAGCAAATCCGGTCACAAGCGAAAGGAAGCGGCACACCAATTCTATCCACAGGTGATTTATTCATGCAAAGCAACGCATTTCAGCCGAATCGGCCTTTATCAGGTTTGCATAATAAAACCAAAAGGGCCAATAAATACAAGTAACATCACAGAAAACATAGAAGACCCTTTCAAGAGTAAACTGATCCCGATTAATGAAATTCCATTGATTAACCTCAATTTTGTTATTTTCAGTGCCCAACATGTGAGAAATGTATGCTAGTTCTAGCTTTGCTTCTTTGGACACCTCTGAATAATGCGTATGTTATTCTTTTTTAATTTTCTCACATCATTTAGTAGCTTAAGTGTATGTTACCTGTTACCGCTGTGTTCGTCTCCAGATAATTCTTGATGTATATGTTGTAGATATCGACAATGGTGCCAATTGGTAACTCGTTCTGGACCATGTTAAAACCGGTGACACTGAAATAAGAGGGGATATAGTTGTTAGTGTATGCTTTCACATGATGGGAATAACGGGGGTTACATGTTCCTTTCTTAGTAAAATCCTGATTAGTTCCATGACAAGACCTGCAAGGAACAACCCTGACTAAATCCATCCAAATAAAAATAATGCTAAACAATTATGATTTGTAAAGAGATCAGTTAAAGTGCAATTAAGAAAATGCTAATATCAAAACAACATGTCTGTTATATTATACAAAACGACTGAAAGTACATTCGTATTGATTTCCCGTGAGAAATGTGCTTATTAGTTGAGGGAGGTGGAAGCCCCACTCAAATAATCAAAATAAGCCTTGTTGGGTGAATTGCAAGAGTCACTAAATAAACTTGAGCTGAACCCTCTGGTAGCATGGCACAAAAGGAAAGCATATAGGCTTAACTTAGAGGCAAAGTGTAAAGTATACATGTAGCACCTAAACAATAATAAAGGGAAAACAACACAAGAAAAATCCCAAACCAATTTAGAAAAATAGAGCAACATTTGATAAATAAAATTACACAAATTTGACAAAATTATGCCTATATAGTTGCGCTGTACTGGGTAAGGTTACAAGTTCACGCCAGCCACAATGTAGCATTGGGATAGTTTCTGAGGCCAGGTTTGTCCCACTGAAGATTTTCCCTTCTCAGATTCCAAGCCCACGAGTGGAGCTGCGGCAGAGCTTCGCATAGGCGGTCAACACGACTAGACCGTTGGTGAGAGGAAAAGGTCGAGTGTCACGGACGATCGCTGTTTGACGCAAAGAGACGATCATTGCTGGAAATTTCTGTTGCTGGTCAACACAGACTGTTGCCGTTGGCACTGGTTCTCAGAATGGATGCAAAGAGCAGGTCATATTTGGAGATTTGCTTTGGTGGGCATCGTGGATGGTCGTCAGGGGACTCAAGGAGTCTGTTCACATTCGTGAAGAGCCCAAAAACCTCTGAATTGTCACCTAGAATTCAGGGCTTGTGGTTTGGAGGCAGGGGGAGTACACTCTGATGCCAGACTAGGATCAGGACTCACTCTAGCAGAGTTTCTAAAGGAAAGGGCTGAGGGGTAAAAAGCTGGGGTCTACGCTACCCTTAGATGGCTCTGGTTATAGTAGGAACTGTCATAATCTGTGAGTGGGCATATGCCTTCAGCCCACAAAATGTAAGACTAGTAGACAGTTAAAATAATATCATACTGAATCTTCAATCAGTAAAATATTGATATTATGGAAACTGGATTTTATTAAGCAGAATGTAAGATTCCTTAGGCATTGGTGACCCAGCCAACATTTCATGTTTAAGCACATTACCACTGGGTAGCTGGTTAGAGTCCTAATGCTAACAAAAATGGGTTCAGAAAAATAGGGGAGTGAAGGCAACATTTCTAGGGGAATACCACCCCAAAGTTGTCAGGTCTAACAATAACTAGCAATATTGTATATGCCCATTAATGTAAAGGGGACCTACAAAATATGTATTAAATGATCAATAGGACTGTACATATCTATTGAATTTAAAGGGGCCTACATTAGATATATGTTGAATAAGCAACAGTCTTGTACATATCCAATTAATTTAAAAGGGATGTACAAGAGGTATATATTGAATGTCTGCAGGATGTGGCTATCTTTTGAATGGTTTCCCTCTAATGTTTGCCCTAACTGTTTTCTATATTTAAGCCCTCTGTGCATTTTATCCCAGCAAAACAGGAGTAAAGTGTCTGTGCTCCGCCTTTAAACATGGTCACATTTGGATTACCCCTAATTTACTTATTTAGTATCCTGGTAGGACCCTAGTATTTGGTGTTGGAAATCTAAACAGGGGCTGAAACCTAGATGCCACCCTTGTACTGCAGCACCTATCGCAGTATAAGGGTACAGAGTGGGTCTGAAAAATACAACTTCAGGCTAGCAATGTGTAGCCTTACTGCATCAGCTGAAAAAAACATGCTATCAAACCTTCCAGAATAACTCTTTTTGACAGGCGGGAATCCCTGCTTTCAAATATTAATAAGTCCCCAAATGACACCGTGTGTCCCAAAAGGTAGGGCGCTAGATCATTAAAAGAGAAACATGTGCGAAATTTAAATTGGCACATTCCTACAGTGACTAAGCCCCAAAAGCTCTTTATACTCATGGAACTCCTTGGTGACTTGCAACACCTTATAATGTATGGGAGGGGGGTACATTTACCCATGTATAATAAGCAATTGGTGTGTCACCAGTGGCCTATTATAAAGAAATTACAGACAGGATTGTATGCAGGGATTGCAGAATCCCATGTATTAAAGTGCTACTATTCCTACAGGTTGAGATAGACCTCCCCAAATATTAATCCACTTTCTTACAATGACCAATAATACTGTACATGTCCTTTGAATTTAAAAGTGGTCTACATGTGATGACTATAAGAACACCAAGACTGTCATTTAGTTGAAGAGAACTAGGCCACATTGCCACTTTACGAGGAGAACTATTACAGCATGCCGTTGAAGGAAAAGTTCACCTGTGGTACAAATCACTGAAAGAAAATAATCCTCTAATACATTGCCACGGAATAAAGAGAAGATGCATATTGTAAATTGACTAAATAGAGGATGGACCTGGATTAGATTGTCTTTACAGAGGGACTGAAAAGCCACAAAAGTACACCTTCCGTTTGCAGACCACATTTCACAGTACTACTGTTTTTACAAGGGCTCTGGCCACAATCTCAAGGTGCTGTTAGTTCTCTTTGCAATGACAAAAAAGGAGGGAAATTCAAAACTACTCACATTTCATGGTAGGATGCGCAGGTGGCATCTGTTCTCAGCTCAGAAATCTGTGTCTCATTCATGCCCTGTATCACCAATGGCAAGAGAGTCTGTAACCATTCTTTCCACATGTCTGGTGTGAAGAAGTAGAAGTATGGTGCAATCTTGGCCCACACTGTGCTTAAAATGGCATCGCGAACAGAAGCATCAGGCAGGGCAATCAGGTTGGCCTGTAGATACAAATACACAATATATTCATTAAAAGATCAACATTCGATGTAGAACTTGAGCCCACTTACCCCCAAGCTAAGCCTATGCGTATTCTGGCCTTCCTATCTATCTGTTTACACACGGTTTGCTATTCTTTTGGTAGGCTGAACTTTGGACAGAAAAGACACCAATCTGTTCCATTGTTATGAAGGAAAATCATAGATCTATGATGCCTTCCAGAGCAACTTTTATACGTTGCTGCTTAATCTCTATGTCTCTCCAGTCTTCCTCTAGTATATTTCATCTAAACCTATTAGCCATTTCACACAGTAGGAGATCTCTCATCTGGATAAACGAATGTTCTGATCATTATGAAGTCCATGCTTTTGGATAGAGATGATGGGCACTTTTCTGTCCTACGTCCAACCACCGCTACTGTGGAAAATCTGGTGATGGAGTCACAATATTGAAGGTAGAATGTCATCTGCGCTTATATCAACTCTACAATATTGGCAGCCCAAGTATATTTAAGGTAATCAGATATGGACTTAAGGACATTAAATCTGTATCTGTGTATCCATCCTTACCATGATATGTTGGCTGTCAATATTGTAGTGGCGATATAGCTACAGGTCGATGTTATTGACCTCCATATATTGTGACAAACAACCAAGAATATGTTTCTCTTCCTTCACATTTACTCTGTGAATACATCTTTATGCCATACTTCTCCACCATGCACCGAGGATCTGGATTTAACATTCTTCCACATATCAGGCTTGCACCCTCACTCCTGCAGTACAAAAAATTAACTAAAGAGACACTGCTCTAGGAGCAACACATAGGCTATCCATAAGACCCTTCCCGTATGCCTTTGCCTTAGTTTAGCAATAGAACTCTTCCTGTGTCGCCTCCCCCAACATTGTACATGACCTCAAACTGTACCTTTCCCCAGTTGACTTTAATCCTTAGTACATTTATCTTTATGTAGACTTCTCTGATTCACCTTAGCTAGGGTTACTCAATGTAAGTTACATCTCTCATTCTGCCCTGTAGGTCTCCCTGTTCTGAGTTGCCAAGAGTGCGCTGAGTTTGCTCTCCATCTGCTTTCAGCACATTGAAGTTATTTGCAGAGCATGGTGTTGAAGACGCTTAAACATACAGCTAATCATTGCCATTACACTACCAGGAGTTGGACTGATTAGCAGGCAAAAGATTTAAAGCACCTACTTGTGAAGTGGTAATGGATCTGGGAGATCTGGGAGAAGGCAGTAACTCCTGTGCGTACAAATTTAGGTAAACCATATATTTCCGAACTCCAGCATAATTAAGGTGGTCCAGGCGCATAAGGATTTCCAGTGTTATGCTCAGATTGTAGAGACCGTCTCTCAAAGTGAATTCAGCCAGCTGAGGTGGTGATAGGAGGTCCAGTGCTTCAGTCTAAGAAAAGCAAAGAAACATGTTTTTAAAACAAGATTAGATGTAAAAGAATATCTCGTGGTCCCATATTCTAGTGCTATTTGTCTAGATTCTATAAACAACTGAAATACAAATGGATGAATAATCTATTTTGATAATGTGCTTCACCTACACAAATGTAAATGTAATCTACACTTTCAATTATGGAGGTGATGGAGGATGGAGTAGACAAACACACTTGATGGATATGGTTTATTAACCTAATCAAGCTGATGAAGAGGTAGCATATCACTGTCAAGAGATTGCCAACCTTTACATCCTCCTCCACTAGAACCATCAGCTCCAAGTTACTAACTTCACTGCAATTCTGCCTCACAGTAAGGGACCTTTTTATTGACCTCAGTAGATCATTTATGAGCCAATGATTTAAGAGGCCAATTTACTGAAGTAATAACCAATTCATGACTACTGAAGCTTTTGTAGGGTGGCAACACAGGGATAGGACGGGGTACCACAAGAGAAGGTTGGAAAGTCTCTTCAGCCCAACTGCATTGCCTCAACATCTTTACTGTACATTAAATGTTTTTATTGAAATAGTATATACTAAAAAAGTGGAAAGATAATCAACAATATATTATCATGCACCATCAGAGCAAAAAATTCACAATACAATAGCCGAACCAGTATGGGAAATCAGCAGCAATTTCACCATAAAATAGTAAAAACGTATCCCTTAGGTGATGGAAATTATTACGTCTGCTTTGTAAGAACCCTTTTCTTATTGGCTAATTTAGTAAATTGATTTCACAAATCTTCACTTTTACTGGACTTTGATTTGATATTGACACCTTAAAACATTACCACCGACAGAAGTTCCTGCAGCTGCTATTTCCTAATTTTTACCATCATGCTAAAAGTGACCATGCCTACAGCCAAGAGCATATGTAGAGCTATGGGAAAAAAGAGAATTGGGAGTGCGGATGTGGCTAGGGCAAATTATTCCCCATTAACATTAAGAAGCAGTAAAATATGATCATAGGCAATAGCACACAATTCACTTTGTTTGAGAATTGTCTTTACTGGTAGTATTCTACTCTGAGGAATATTTGATGGAATTAGTAGCAACTCTTGTAATTTAAAGCATAGTGGGGCAGTACATTGATCAGAAATGGATATAACTTTCAGGGTAATTTATTAGAGGTTATTTCCCTTACACAATACTTGACGCAAAATTACGTGCAAAATTGGACTTATTGAAAATGAAAAAAAGAACCAAAGGCAAGAACTAAGCCTTTATCAGCCACCCTCCATGGTTATGCAAGTACAGGAGTCTATAAGACATCTCTCTTTCAGAAAGGCTCTAAAAATGCACATTCATCATTTCTAAGATTTAACCATTAATTTTACGGATCATCTAAGGTGGGCCATATTCTTTGCATTTCAAAGCTTATATTGTCTAACATATTCTAACGTATTCTATTTCATCTTAGAATGTATCGAGGCTTGACGCCTCGGTCGAGTTTATGCCAAACAAACAAATAAATAAATAAATTCAGATTTAGTTTGGTCCCATTTTTTTACATTCCTGGAAAACTTGTATTTCTCATTCGACATTCTTTGGAAAATGGAAACAAGTCTATGCCTCATTAATCAATCTGATTCCTACTTATGGCTGATGCCCGGGGCAGCTGCCAAGTCTGGCCTCTCAAATGCACTGGTCAGATCTGGGTGCTGCCCCCAAGCTATTATTGAGAAAAAGAGGGTCAAAACAATGGTCGATTTAAATGTACAATGGGCCACAATATGTGCAGAACTCTGGGACAGAGACTACAAAGTCCATGCATTGCCGCTGCATCATGCAAGGGAGCGCAAGGCAACACAAGAGCTTCAGTGAGATTCAGTAAGCTATGCGTAGCCATCTTGCGGGGCTTTGCATGGCTTAATAAATCTGGAGTATCACAAGGCAGCGCAATTTGCTGCTTTGGATTACTTTGCTCTGGGAAGGCGTTCTATGGGTAGGGTGTAGGTGTTCCCACACATCCACCCATGGATTTTCGCGCAGGCCCAGATTTACTACGATTAGTAGACCTGGAAATGCATCAAAATGCTATGCCTTCCCAGGTGAGGCGTAACAAAGAGAAATATGTTTATTTGCTCCTCGTTTTGTTTTCTCTTACTATTCGTACAGCATTCTGCATTCAGAAAGAGGAAAAAGCCTTTGAGGATTGTGTTTGTGGAGGAAGGCACACTTTCTACACTAAAACTATCCTGACTGTAACACAGGCACCCTTACAATAATATGATATCATAAATGTGTGCTGCTGAGGTGAAATAGTCCTTTCCCAAGAAAGTAAAAGTGATGTCAGTTGAGCATCTCTGAGACATATGCTTAATATATACATGGAACTGTGACAGCATACTCTGGAGAGCATCCATGGTCTGAGCTAATAGACAGCTGTGGTTATTGTAGTTTAGTGTACCTGGAGCACAATGTAATGTGTATCTGCATATTCTGTGGCTACATATATTTTCTGTTCCATCAAGTAAAGATTAAGAAAAGAAATCTTTAAACAAGCTACAGTTACAATACAAAGTGTTCTAACTAATTTCTCAAAGCTTCTGGTGACCAGCAAAGTGTTGGAGCAAGATTTCTTAGTATAAAGTAAATTTGCTGCCCTGAGTAGGTACATTATACCTACAGCCCAGGCAACTGCCAGTCCCAGAGACTAATGGAACAGAACACTAATGGGTGATCTCCATTTTCGATGACTTGAGCACAAGAGAATGAAGTGTCATCTAGTGTCTGAATATTGTGAGAGACGATGAGTGATTTATATGAATGTGAGGCGTGAGTTAGCAAAAAGAGGAAGTGGTTTGTTTATCAACTGGGGGTGGGGTGAGTGACAAGAGACAGGCATTTCTAGCTATCTGGCTCAGAAATGATCGCACTAGAAAGCAGCAAAGGGAAAATTGGCTTACATGTTTATGATTGTGCAGAGTTATATCTTACAATGCCTGTGGAAATCCTAAGGCTGTCATTCACAGTGTCAACAGAGTCAATCACTATGATTGTTCAGCACTAAACTATCCTTTATATAAGTTCCTGCTTTAATATAGTGTGTGTTGCGGTATTTCCTTATTTATTTCATTTGCAATTTTCATGAAGTGGTACAAGCCAGTAAGCCACCTAGACAATCCAGAAGGGGTCTAAAGCATGATTGAAAGTCACTGAGGATACTATGGGCTACAAGTTAAGATGTGGGCTGAGGAGGAGGAGCAAACAAGATGGCCGCGTAAGCTCCCGGCTCCGCCGACCTCCGACTCCTGCCAGAAGATCCTGTTATTTATCCTGTTTTTGCGCCCTGCCTCCGTGCGTATGAACCGGACTGGAGCTTAACGGTGCAATCCCGAGATTTCTACCAGTTTGGTAGACAAAGATACGTCGTGTGGCGGTTTGCGGCCTAGACCAGCCTGGAAGCCGGGGTCTCGAGTACTGGCCCAGCCGGGTCTAAGTTGAATAACATCGGTTGTAGTTGTGTGACAGGGTCCGGTCTACTGAGGTGAAAACATTTTCTTGGACCGAAGTTGACGATGGTTGTCTGAATTGGTCAATATCGAAGGAGGGGTGACGACGCACAATTGGAGCGGTGGACGGGGGTCCCTGGCCCGGTGGCCCAGTTAGGGCCCTGCCGGTGTCCGCTGGGTTGGGATCTCCGCCTGCGGTGGCTGAGTTCGAATTGTTATTGTCCCCAACGATAAGTCCCCCTCTGAAGTCATCCGTTCCGCATCCACCTGTTCCCCCCAGGGAGACCTGACTCTCTGGGGAGGCGAATATGACCGAAACCGAGCTAGATGTTGTGGAGCGGACCGAGAGTGACCCGTCACTACGAACTGTGTTGGCAGCCATAGGGTCACTTCATGTTTGCGTTGAAGCCCACATCCATAAAATGATAGTGTTTTTGTCTGGAACTGGGCGGATGGGACGGGACCCATGTCCACTACAAGAAACGAAACGACTCGAGATACCCAAGATGGCCACTTCGATGGAGGAAGCAGACCCCGTACTATGGGAGGCGTTGGACCCTCTGACCAGTGTTTGGGGTGCTGAGAGCAAGCTTGACGCCGCAATTGGATTGTCAGACCTACGATCGTTGCCGACTATGGAAGGACTACTTGATGCTCCCTTTCCGGAGACTTTTGATGGGAACTGTTGTTGGTTTGAAACTGCGTCACTCCCCTATACATCGGCACCGCTAAGATGGCGGACGAAACAACCTTGGGAATCCATGGCGGTGTGGGGAGTCTTTGGACTTAGCGGAGTTCTCAACACTTTCATCTCTCTGCTACGTCTCGGTTTGAACTTTGCTACAGCTTTTTTGTGCTTTGACTATCCTGCGGAAGCGACAGTTTGTCCAGGAAGGGGCTCACATGTTTGATCGGAAGGGTCAAGGATGAGACTGTGTGATTGAGTTTGCCATCGGGTATTACTGGACAAGGGGTTTGCAACCATGATGCGTTCGGGAGGTTGGGCGGTGTTTGGAGTTTTCCCTGTTGCGCTACGTATTTGCAACTTAATAGATTTCGAGACCTTAGTCTGGGGATTCTTGGCTTTGGCGGGGGAGAGCGGAGCGGAGACCGGGGGCATGTTTGAAGATGCCCTCCTCCATTTTCTACTTTTAGTATTTAGTTGGATGGGGCGACAGGCACACTACTAGTTGGGGTTAGGCGATAGCCATATGCAGGGGTGCAGGGTGGGGGGATGGGTTTATTGTTTTATCTTCATTTTTGTTTTTATGGTTTCTTTTTCTTCACACTCTCTTTCACTCTCCTTTTATAAGTATAGTTGGTGGAACATCCTGACTTTGTTGGTATTCCAGTATCTGATGCTCATGCTTCTTCTATTATCCTGATTCTATGGGTGGGCAGACTCTGAGAGCTTGCGCTTAATGTGAATCGTATATTGTACTGTGGCACATCCTGTTTCTCATACATTGGCGTAGGCGTCTCAGCCATTTCTTCACTACTTAGTATCTATCCTGTATCTTCATCTGTTCGCCTTATTATTATGTCTGAATGTATGGCACCTGATATGTCTATTACTTTTTTTTTTTTAAACTAATAAAAAGATTTAAAAAAAAAAAGATGTGGGCTGATATGCTGCCACAGCTGTAAGTGATGTAGTTATGCAAGGAATGCCAAAGATTGGCCTAATAGTGGGTAGATTCTCTAAGTCTAAGGATGGCTATTTTTGAATAGGTGACATCATTGAGTGTTTAGCAGGCAGGATAAGACAAAAAGAGATGAGGTATTGATTAGCTTGGGGATGAACTGGATCAATGTTGCGAATTCCAGGTTGATGACTTTGGCATAGCAGAAATTCCAGGGAGGGGAGAATTTCTTGAAGGATTTAAAGACGGTGTTTCACCCTCGGTTAAGGTGGAGACCTCCATGTGAGTTTTGTGTTGCTGTGGAGGTATTGCAAAAGAGACACAGGTTGCAGGGAGTAAGAGATGCTCCTTCAAAGTGTACTTATTTTCTTAATGAAGGATGAAAGGTTATTGCATAAAATCCGAAGTCCCTGGAGGGCTTGAATTTTGTCTTAGTGAAAAGTTCTTTTGAGGCGTTGCTTGCCTCAGAAATATAGGCTTGGAAATACACCTTTTGTGCCCCAGTGTATGTTTTTTTTGCCCCTGGAATGTACTTTACAAGCCATCAGATCAGTGGGTACTTGGTTATTGTGGGAAGATGGAAGGGGTGTATTTCAGGCAGCCGCGGTCCATGCAGGTAACAGCGGTGGGGTGGTGGGGCCGGGTAGAGGGGGATTTCGAGGGACGATGCAGAGGGAAAAATAATTATTTAATTAATTTCCCCTCTGCATCATCCCTCGAAATCCCCTCAATACTGCCCCCCCTCCTCCCCCCTTGTGTTACCTGCCCGGACCGTGGCTGATTTCAGGGAAAGGCAGTGCTCTTGCCTTGTTTTTGCAGTTTAGGCACATGATCCAAAAGATCCAGTCCTTTGCTATTTGGTTATCCCTTCATTCCGCTAGGACTGGCCTGTTGGTCACGTAACTTCTTCTGGTCAGCGATTGAGTTGCATATGTTTGTGTGAGTGCCTGCCTGTGTAATCCTGACACTAAAACAGGAGAGTATATGCCAGAAAAGTGCAGTGCCCCAAAACAGATTTGGGGCCTACACCTACTGTTTCCCGTGCTCCTCTTTCACCTTTTAGCGTAGTGTATATTGGATCGAGTTGATGGAAGAATGGTTGATGTTAAAAGAATGATCTACATTTAAAATGGCAAAAAGTAGGATGGCTGTTGCTCACAGATAAATGACAAGGGCAATCTCATCCCCTCAATCTCAATTCCATTTGTCCGCTGGAACTCTTCTAAGTAAAGGGTACAAAGTTTCCTGCCAGAGCAGTCTATTTGAGGAGATACCTGCCTGGTTTCCATCCCCAATTCTTGAGCAGGGCAAGGCGCTACCTAGAACTACCACAAAGTAGAAAAACTCTACCTAAACTGCTTTGGTTGGGATAGCAAACCTTGTGGATGCACTTGAGCTAATTGACAGCATGTGCATGCATGTAAGTATGTGCGAATGTATGAATGTATGATTTACATATGCCTAGGGGGATGATTCAATATTGTGATACGTCTTCTGTCTTGCTTGGTATTAATGCTTTTTACCATGATGTGTTTTAAGTTTCTTTCTGAATTGCTGGAGTGTTGGGGATTTGTGGATGTCGACGGGGATGTTTCCAAATTCTATGTGCATTGATGGAACAGGTCTGCCTTCTGATATTTTCCTTCTTGCTTTTGTTCTGGCACAGCTACCTAACTGGCAAAGTCTTTGAGTATAAGCAGGAGCCACACTCCAGACCATTGAAGAGGTACATTGATACAGATCTACGTGGACCCTTCGGCATAGGTTCCTGAAGGTGGAGCCAGATGCTCCCAATTTCCTCTGATGCTGCTGAAGTGCTGCTTGCTTGCCTTGTTGGTGCAGTTGAACAATTGTAAGTCATAATTTTGACAATAGACATATTGGCCTACAAAAATATTGTATCCAGAATTTTGACTACCACAATATTGTAAAGTTAAGAATATAAAGATAAGAATAGATTTACCATTCTTAACATCACATCGGCATGTCTATATCTTCAAGATATATAGATGTAAAGTAAAGAGTAGTACATCTACATTCACCTATATATACCTATCTTCACAAGTTTGCAGTAGTTTATATTCTTGATATAAAGGTTTGTAAAATGATATTTAAAACTTGGTATACTAGTAATATAACCTGCTCTTTTTATAAGAGCTGAACACCCCAGCCAGCAAAGCAAGGTGAGGTATGTGGACACTGAATGCCAAGATACCCTTTTTACTTCTTATCAGAGACCAGAGGAGGAAACCCAAGAACAATACATCTTCTCTTTCAAGTGAGTTAAGTGGTGGGTTTGCCTGGCGTGAACCTCTATTGATGTGAGCCTGGACCGTTCATCTTTATAAGTTGCTGAATTGCTGAAAGGAGTGTTCTGAAGCCATGTTTGGGGATTCTCTGACTCTGCCTTGCTGCGAGGAGGCCGAGCAGCTAGTTGGCCAGCATGTTGAGGTTGTAGTTTGTGCCTTTGGGTACACTCCTCGATTACGACTTATGATCAGACTGCTGTCTGCTTACTCTTCAGTACTGGGATCTCTATCTCTGGGAAAAGGGGCATTGGCCAGGAGTGGTTAGGATCCACTAGTTACATGATATCCATCGTTCAACATACAGACATACCCTAACCCCACTCCAGGAGATAAGCAGATTTCCTGTTCCATAATTGTTGACTGTGAACATTGAGATATGTGATTCTTTCGTTAGAATTTCCGTTTTTATTTTTCACTGTCTCTGTCATTCGTATTTAGCAGTTTTTCGTTGTCTGTAGTTTGTGATTGGTTAGTGACCGCACGCATCATTTTAAGAGTTGCCGTTTTGGGCAGGAGGATCGTGGGGTATCGTCTTCTCTTTTGTTTACAAACAGCCCCGAGTTTTCGATCAGCTAGTAATCATGAGTGGCATATATCATGATGGTCCTGTGTTGCAACTATTTTAATTTTATTATTTTGTTGCTTTTTTGATCTGTGTGTTATTGTTTGACCATTTATTGTATATATGTGAAGTATTATGAGAGAGTTACTTTTTATATTAGGCTTGGTAGAAGAAACTCCTCTATCAGTAGAATCTGCAATCTAGACTCACAGAAAGAAAAAAGGGTTTGGTTGGTTTCCTAGCTGCTCTTTTCTGTGTACCAGACTCTGCTCATTATTTGTCCTCGATGAGCAGTGTTGGAAACAAGTAACCAACAATGTCCTGCCTCCTTCAGTGTCTTACAAAGAGTAGGTACATCTTGTGTGTGCAAAATTAGACTTGGCTTTTAAGGATCCATTGCTGTTGCGACTAACATGAGGGTTTCCTTCCTTGCCCAGGGCACTGGGCATGTTTGGTCCTTACCATTAAGACTGCATTAGAGATGGGGGCTGTGTTTATTATTTTTAATGGGCTCTTGTTGACTCTGTGTCATAGCTTCAAGGCTAAGAACTCTTCCTCAGATCCCCTGGATCTCTTTCTTTGCCCTGCATGTCTCTCATAAGGGGAACCTATTTACCCCACATCCTGTCATACTTCCCTTACTCCTCTGTTGGTAGTAACTTGCAAGCATTGGCCATTTGAGAGTAAAGCAAGAAGGGAAAGAGAGAAAAGAGAACAGTGAGCAGCAGAGTTTTCTGAGCTAGAAGAGTTATAGATGTCGGCAACGAAATGGAACAGGGAAAACATATGCTGGGAGGATAGGCACACTTCCGGATCCACCATGCCAGTATGGTTGAATGTATTTCTTTTTACATTTTTTATTACATATAAATTAGTAGAGTGCATATGTTTAGGAACTGCACAAGGCAAACAGAAGGAAAGAAGAAACAGGTCATATTACTTATTTCCTCAATGGTGCGGATGCTTGCACAATTCATGCTGATTCTTTAATCTATTTCTCTGATTCCGGTTGTTCGTTCATATGGGGTAATTTTTCAGAATATATCCTTAACTGTCATTACACTCAGAAGTGACCATTCGATGTAGGGATTTTTTTTTTTTCGGACCAAGGTTCTCAAGTAAGCAGAATTGCACATCGTGTCAGAGTGGTAGCATGATATTTATATACAGTCAAAAATTACAAGGTTGAGAGGAGGAGATACGACATCAGCCAAGATGGCCGCATAGTCTCCCGGCTCCGCTGACCTCCATCCTATGCTTCACTATCCTGTCGATAATCCTGCTCACCTGAACCGGATCCGTGTGGATGATCCGTCCCACACTCCAGTGGTGTAATCCCGGAGTTTTCCCGCCGTCGTGGAGCGAAGATACGTCGAAGTCCGTACTGAGGCCTAACCCACCTGGGAAGCCGGGACCTCTAGTGCTGGCCCTGTCAGGTCCGAGATGCACAACAACGGGCTACTGAATGCGGTTGGGCCCGGTCTCCGGTTCACTCGAACTTTTTCCTCGATTGTCTTGTTACCATCAGCTGCCTGGTGCCCTATAGCAGGTGAGGCGACGAGTGACGCACGATACTGTATTGTGAGGGTCCCCGACCGGGGATCTGGCACTCACATCGCCGATCACCCCGTGTCGGTGCCTCGCCGCGTGCCACTGCTCGCTGACCGCCGTTCCCTCACAGCTTATTCCTGCCCCGCTTGGCCTTGCCCCGGAGAAGGCGCCTCTCCGTGGGGACCGCTATGCCTGAGGACAGGGTGAGTTTAACGGAGCGGGTTCGACCTGGCCCGTCTTTGCTGACAGTGCTGGAGGCACTTATGGCGCTTCAGGGCACTATCAAAGCCCGGACTCGAGACTTGCTGTCTGCGATGGATGAAACCACAGGCTTGAGACCGGACCCTGACTCGACGCTTGTGACCCGGCAGCCAGCCCATGTTGCAATGGATGTATCGGAGGCGTATTTAGACCCGGCGTTGGGAACAGTGTTTGCCCCTATTGTGATGGAATTGCCGGACTGGAATGTGCTTGAACACCCAATTGAACCGTTGAAACTTTCGATCTTGCACCCTTCGGATCAGTTACATGCCGCCCCCATTACAGACTCATCTACTTTGTACTGTATGCTGTCTAGGACTGTGTCGATTCCCCTTCTTCACCGGTCTTTCAAGATGGCGGATGGGATGGAGCTCGGTCTCGGAGATGGGAAGGGGCGACAGTGGTACCAGCGACCTACATCTATGCGCTCCTGGTCTGCCGACTTCTGTGACATTGTGCGGAAAGGACTTCCCTTAATTACCGACCTCAGTACATTTGATCAAAGGGGCCAGGGTTGAGATCCTTGTCTGGGTTACTCGTTGTGGGATTATGGTTGACGGGATTGATTTATTGTCCTACCAGATACCGGGGCAGGGTTGGCTATGGTGGGGGAAGGAGACCGGGAGTCCGTAATATTATGCCCTCCTCCGACTTCCCCTCTCGAGTGGGGTTTCTTTTCTTTTCTTTTCTTCCCTTTCTCCTATATTTCGGGCTCTAGTTGCTGGGCGACAGGCACGCTGCGTGGGGGGTGGCCGTAGTCATTTGCAGGGGTGCAGGGTGGGGGGGTGGGGGGTGGGTATTTCGTTTTTTTATCTTTGTTCTATGGCCTCTTTTTCTTCTTCTCTTTTCTAGCCTTTCTCTCCTTTCTTTTCCGGGTTAGTGCAGTGGGTTCGGCTTTCTTTGCATCCTTATTTCTATACCTGTGCCTTGACCTCTCTGGGGCCTTGGCGCTGCGGGGCGGACAGTAATGATGATGTAGATATTAATAATGTGCTGTTTATCCTGATGCTGCATGTCTAAACGCCGCTGATTTTCATGGTAGCGAACTTGGTATGGACACATCGTTTATCTGTTCGCTCCCCCCCTTTTTGTGATCCGAGACACTATATGATACCTGATCCTTTCTATTTTATATTGAAAAATGAAAACCTCCTATCCTGATGCCGCATCGCATTGCATTCACAACCGCTGTGCTTGGTAATTTGAGTTACTATGCTCCCCAGGGACGATTGCTCTGACATTGATTGTGACACTGTATTGAACTGCTTAGCGGCCAGCCCTGGGGGTTTCTAGGCCCGGTTTTGTATATGTGTGCAAACGTCAATAAAGGTTTTAAAAAAAAATAAAAAAATTACAGGGTTGACTCTGTTGTTTACAGGACTTTATTAAAGTTATCTTGATTGATGAACTGTACATCTCTCTAATTTCATACTGATACTCTGACTTTCCTAAGAATCTGCTAAGAGATCTAAATGGATTCTCTGTCAGATACAGCAAAAACACTAGTGAGATTTCATCTTCAATAGCTGAATAGTCCTGTCTTCGGTGTGAGTGCAGCTGAAAGACATACACTGTGCTTTTCTTTCAAGAGTGCTTGCAGTTATAATAGTAGACATGTAAAAAAAGCATGTTCCTGGGATCAGTGACTCAGTGAACTTTAGCATCCATGCCAGGGATATGTCTTTCTTGCCATGATCACAGGGTTGAATCCCATCCGATCCCCTCAGCCTTTCAACCTTCTCAAGTTTATAATCTGAATGCCATTGAATTAGGCAATAATATACATCTGTTATCTGCCAACAGTGAAAAGACATCCCTTAGAGGTGAATGTACACTGTACAAAGAGTCTCCTATGTCAGGCGGCGTGGGAACACTGATTTTATGGCAAGACAGGAGGCTAGCATTATGCATAATACTTTTCAGCATTTTGCATGTTGCTTTTATCTTGGTTCAGGTAAGTATCCTGTTAACCTGTGCAGAGCTTATAGAATATGGGAAAAAAGGTCTAGGCTGTCGATCTTACTATTGGCTGCGCGTGTGTTTTCCGCAGCACTGTTGCGTGAGGAATTCGAGCTGTGAAGCCTCTCCATGTATGTAGCACGAGGCTTGGCTGTGGTTCTGCTGCCATTTTGTTTTTATGTTGCACTTTGTGCGCATAATTATGTGCATTAGCTAGACATGAGCCTCAACGTTCTGAGGTGACAAGAGACGGATACGTTTTTTTAAGTGTGCAGATTAGCGCTTTCAAAAGAGTGTTTAACATGCTCAACATTTAAAGTTTATGAACCTTAGACATTTTCTAAAATAAGAAATGCTCCGTTTGGAAGTGCCATTTTGGATTGGGTTTCTTTGGAATACGATGTGCCGGAGTTGTTTCAACAGGTGGTTGAGCATGTTGCTTAGCCTTTAGGACGTAACTAGGCAACCCTTTATACTGTTTTGTTAACGAAAAGTGCACATCTCAGTCATGTCTGAAAAGGAAATTAATATTGAGGGACAGTGGTCGATGATAAAAAATATTTTAACTGAGGAAATTAGGAGTTTAGTGCAAAAATATGTGAAATCAGCCATCTCCAGTAGGAAAAGGACTCATACTGATGAGGAGGAAGAGTATTTTGCAATTTCTGAGGGCTAGGAGAGAGCTCATTGAGAACCAGGGGGCAAGTACTCTGGTAAAAGAAAGCATCTGAAATCCAGTGCTGAAAGAAGAGGAGTCCTAAATGACACGCTAAGAGTGGTTGTTCATGACAACACTTCTGATGGGCAGGATATCCCTGCAGATGGTGTAGAGAATACTAATTAAGATGAGTATATATTTGATTTGAATTGTAAGGATGATTTGGGGAATGATTTTAGTGGAAGTGAGAATAGCAGGAGCACCTATGATAAGATTGTGGCTGTTCCTCTTGGTCAAACGTTGTTTGACCCTAAAGATATACGCCACTCTAGGGGATATGAGTGGTTGCCTATAACTACATTAGGTAGACTACATTAGGCATTGGATTCAGAGGCCTCTAGACAAAGGGGAACATAATGTGATGAGGGCAGAGTGCAACCCCCATTATCGGGGATAAGAATTTGTTGACCCTGATCTTGACCCAGAGTTAACTACATATATGTTTAAGCCAGGTAGAGACCCAAGGAAAGACCTAAAGAAATCTCTTAAACAATGTGAGGACAAACCTCTGGATACTTTAGGGCTTCTTGTAAGAATATTTGACATGGTGAAAGAGGTGTGTCTGAAGGGAACAGATGTGGATATTAAGTTACTGAGGGGCTGGTGCCAGAGGGCACCTTGCTTCTTGGGCACGGCGAATGAAGGGCTGATTGCCGAAAGGCGTATCACAGTTTTGCTTCACAAAAATCTAAAACTGGTCGATTTTGCTTGCAAATAATCTAGTGAGGAGCCCAAAGGCATGCTTTTGGTAACTGGTTAGTCAAAGCCTTGGGGAAGTATGTGCATACTTTTACTGCTTTGGACAAAGCTCTGTTTAATATGCGCAAGGTGTTTGGTGGAACTAGTAGTTTTTATGGCAGGGCTGGAAAGAGACGGCAACCTCTCAGCCATAGCTTCTATTTGACTCAAGGTTTTAACAGTGGATTCTACAGAGTCAATATGGATTCCATCCTCAAAGAGGAAGGGGAATCAGATCTAGAGCCACTAGAGGCTAAGGCCAATCATCTGCACAAAGTTCAGATTGGTACGAGTATGAGGAACTCTATTGGTTTTACCCAAGGAAGGGTGGGTGGAAAGTTGACACTTTTTGTATGATCCGTCGGTGTTGGAGGTTGTTACGGGTTACACAATAGAGTTCACTTCTGTCCTTGTGCAAAGACAGGAACCAAGAGAACTATGTTCCAACAAAGACCAACAAAACAAACATGGTAATGCAAGAGATAGATTATGCTACAGAAAGGAGCAATTACAGAGGTAGAAGAAAATCAGATTGGTTTTGTGATTACGTTATTTCTAGTAGAGAAAAAGACAGGGGATGGAAACCTGTGATCAATCTGAGGGATCTAAATTATTATGTGACATACAGACATTTCAAGGTCATTTATACCAGTTTGTTTGTCTACCATTCAGGTGTCTTCAACCCCGTGGTGTTTTTTACGAAGGTGATGAGAGATTTGCTGTTGGGTTTTTTGAGCGAGAGGTAGTCGTATGATTGTGTTCTTGGACTATCTTCTGATAATGAATCAGAATGTGACATTGTTAAAGTCATAGTTGGATACTGTGAGGAGCCTGTTGGAAACTTTGGGTTTTTTGATAAATTTGGAGAAGTCAGTTTGAAGCCTTCTTAGTCTTTGGAGTTTTTGGACTTTGTGGACATTTATCATTGCCAGAAAAATAAATTAGAAGAATTTGGCAGTCTGTGAAGTCTCTGCTGAGGAAAGAGATGGTGAGATTGAGAGATTTTGCAAGGATTATAGGTATTTTATCTTCTTCTATACAGACAGTGTTTCCTGCTCTGGCAAATGTGAGTGGCACAGAGCAGATTGTGTACCAATGACAGAGGAGGAGCTAATTTGGTGGTTGGAAAATTTGGAGGCCTGGAATAGGTGAGCAATTTTAGGTTCTAGGCCAGATTTTGTGTTGGAAACGGATGCGAGCTAATATTGTTGGGGAGTGATATGTTCGACTCAGGAGACAAGTGGAGTTTGGAGCAGAATGGAACAGATGCATATTTAGAGATGAAAGCAGGGTTTTTGCTTCACAAAGTTTCAAGTCTCTGTTCCCAGGGAGTTCAGTTCTTCTCTAATCGGACAATATCACAGGAGTCACATACATAAACAAGCTAGTTGGAAACAGATCAAGAAAGTTGACGGAGAAAGCAAAAGACATTTGGGAGTTTTGTCTGAAACACAGTATTGCTTTACAGCCTCAGTATCTGCCAGGGGTGCAGAATGTTGTAGCGGATTGGTATTCAAGGAATTTGGTAGATTTCAGCGATTGGAAGCTGGACAGGTGGCTTTCGGGAGATTCAGAGTTGGTTAGGTCTGTTGCCTCAAAATTGACACATCAGTTGAATGACTGCCTCAGCTGGAGACTAGATCCAGGAGCCATAGCTGTGTATGCATTATCTCAGAACTGGAAGAAAATTAAGGAATATGCGTTCCCCCATTTGCTATGATTCAAAGGTACAGGTGCGGAGGTGGGTCTGTAAGATAGTGGTGGTAACTCCTTTTTGGAACTCACAGGCACGGTTCCCTTCAGTGTTGGAGATGGTGATGGAGGAGCCTTTTTTAATAGGAACTTACAATGAAATGTTGGTAAGCCAAGAGGAGCTAGAGCATCCTTTGGTGAAAGAAGGTTCGCTCAACCTTCTAGTATATATCAGAGGATCCAAAAGATTCACAGAACGTTTGGGAACGGCTACAGTGTTACTCAGCAAGCCAAGGGTGCCTGAGACTCGAAAGAGATATAGGAGCTTATGGTCTGTTTCATTATGTTGGTGCTTGGCAAGAGATTTGGATCCACGGAGGCCGATGAGATGGTGTTGTCAATTTTATTAGCAGATTTGTTTGTTTGAGAAGGGATTATCATATAGAACAATTAATTGTTACAGTGTTACAGATCAGCGATTTCTGCTGGGCATGCCTTGGTTCAGGGCATGTCAATAGGTAGAAGTCTTGTGGTGTGCAGAGTATTGAAGGAAGAGCCTTTAAATCATAACATGAGTAATTCCGTGTGACAGCGGATAAGTGACTAAATAAAAAATGTCTTCTAGTTAACTCGCTTTTATATGACATACAATTTAACTATGAATATCATTAATATTTTTATTAACAAGAATCAATTTAAGGGAATAGAATAGGAATGTATGACTGACCCAGATTTGAGGTTTTAAATCCCCGCGTTATTCACGGATTGCATGTTCAAAATCCAGCGGAGTGAGTTAAATGTTGCAATAGACAAGCATTAATGAAATTAAATGAATGTCTTTTTACTGATTGTATCTTTTAATATGCTTTATATGGTCTATTTATTAGATCAAGTAAAAGTTGATTGACTTGACTTGGGTAATGAAGGGGATAAGGTTGGAAAGACCTCCTGAGGCAAGTTATAATTTTTCTATTCGGGATGTTAATTTAGTTTTTAAAGAGAGATGGCCTGCAAATATGTATTTGGATTTGAGAGAATTGTCTCGGAAGTTGGCGATTTTGTTATGCATGCTTTCTTTCAGGAGAGTTCCAGATATTAGAGCTTTAGATGTTAATTCAAGGTTTTATCCACCACAATGGATGCTGTTTGAAATCTGGAAAAGTGACAGTTTGTTATCCTTTGTTTGATGCTTGTCCAAAGCTTTGTATCCTCAAAAGTCTGAAGGAATATGAACATAGGATTTTGGAGTTTAGAAGTGATGGAGTAGATCCTCACTGATTTCTTATGTGAAACCTTATAAGGGAGTTTCTTCAGCGACTATTGGTAGATGGGTATGGTGAGTTATGAAGGAGGCAGGTGTGTATATGGATTTTTTTATAGCACATTCTTTTAGGGGTGCTATGGCTAGTAAGGCCTATGTCAATGGTGGAAGTCTGGAAGAGATCTTAAAAGCAGATGATTGGTCTAATGCAGAGGTTTTCAGAAGTTTTGTTTTCAAACCTATAGAGCAGGTTGCAAATAAAGTTTTAGAGGGTTTTGAACATGCATAATTCTAGCCTGCAGTCTTGCCATAAAATGTCTATTCTCGTGGGTTTACTGCATAGAGAATTGTGATTTTATTAAAGGCCAGGATGCTAACATTATCCCTCCCTCCCTGGTTTTTCCTTTAGGAGATTTGAGGGTGTATTACTATGGTTTATCTAGAAAGTTCTTTTATGATAACTATTTAACTAAGATTTCGTATAGTGCATGTTTTATAGAGCATGTGATAAGGAGGGGTTTACCTTAAGGAATAGTGTTTTGTTTTAATTGAGTTTTTTATTCATTACAGAAAATTAGGATTCATTTAAGAACATGAGTTTGTACAAGTTAATCGTTCAGGTGAGGTTACATTTATCACAAGGAGAAGAATAGAGAAGTAGGAATCAAAAGAGGTGAAGATGGCGGGTGGCAGGATTATATGGGGCCTTAAAGTTCTTTTTCAATTGTTTGTTGTTTAAGTTCTATTCTGAGGATTCTTTGAAGCGTTTGCTGCTCAGAAGTGGTAAATAAAAGTACTATGCATAATGCTAGCCTCCTTGTCTTAAACAAAATCGCAATTCTCTTTTCAGTAAACCTATGAGAATCAACATTCTTTTCGGCCTGGCTTATGGGAATACAGTCTTCCTGAGAATACCTAAAAGACAACTCAAGAAATTCTAGCCCATTCAAAAAATGGCGATCCAGGTGATTATTTGTCTACGAAAGTATGAATATATTTTGGACACCCACTGATTACTTCATTGCCTACCTATCAAGGAAATAATCTAGTACAAGTGCTCTGCCTCAAACATCGGGTCATTTTGTTTGTAACTGGTTTTGTTTCTTTCTGATCTGATTGTCCACTCAGGATGACCTGTGCAAAGATCTAATTTCACTTGTTTTTAAGATTCCTCAATTCCGTGAGGATTATTTTGGGAGAGGTCGTTCAGAGACATAGGTTCCTAACTTGGGAACATTCTCCCCTTGCACTGTGAGCTACGGCTAACTATGTTGCCTATTATAAAGCACTGAAAACCTTTCTCTTCTGTTAATTGTCTTTCTCTCAGTGGTCACTGTCTTTGTTTTCCTATAATATAATAGTATTGTGCATATTGTATTATTATAGTGAGTTCATAATATAAGGAGATATGGAATTTTAAGAAAAGGGTGTTCCAAAGAATTGCTGATATTCTCTCTGACAGTCTTAAGAAGTAGTTTGAAGCAATAGTAATGCAAAAAATATGATGAGATCCAGACATGCCCGAGCCATAAATTCCTCTATAAGAATTAATCTATTCTCTGTGTATGATATCACCATCAATGTGGGTTGTTGAGGTAGTTGAGGAGTAGCCAATGTTTTTGTGTAATTTATTGAAACTCTTTCATATCAGGGTTCTGACATTGAGTTCTGAAATCTGCATATTTGAGTACAGCCTGCAGTAACACCTTTTAAAAATAGGTTTATCAGGAGAACTAAGGTGCCAAATGTTCAGTTTTTTATGTATTTTGGCCTTGGAAAAATTACTGCCAATTATTGATTTAAATAGATGTTAAAGAACATGCAGAATCTTTTAAAGGTCTATTGCCAGAAATGCCTCATTATTAATTTATATAAAATTGTCTTCTTCCAATGTCTGTATTTCTCTTTGTTTACCTCAAATGAGTTGAGGCATGTTTCTGTTACCCTACCACTCACAAATCTATTAGAGTTGTTTGTTAATTTCCTTATTTGCCCATTTTGTGCCATCGTAAAATTTTAGTATGGTTCTTTCTATAATCCTTATTTCCTTAACAAATCTGATACTGGGTGGGAGAAATCTTTTTGTTTCAATTATTAACTTTTGGGGAAAACGGATTTGATCAGATAAAGTGATGTTTATTCTAATGTTATTGAACTTAACCACTTCCAATCGCCTTCCCTTTCTTATTTACACTGATAACGATGCATTGAAACCAGTGAAGAGTGACCACCACTTTCGTACACTTTCTGTATCCTGCTGTTAATTGGCTATTCATCATTAGCTTGGCCGATTAATTCCCATACAGAATTTGACTGAATCTATGTGAAGGCCTCAGGAAATCTGATTTAATGTCAAGCAACCCACCAAAGTCCCACTACATTCTGTTGAAGACTTTCTCCTCGTCCTCTCGGACTATGGAGAATCAGACATCTATATGTGGAACTATTTAGAACAAATCATTTAGAATAAGTCATGATCCATTAGTATCTCCTGCATGTTAGCCTGCCAAGGTCTTGGTAACAATATTGGAATAAGTTCGTGAAAGGGGCCTAAAATTGCCATAAAGTTTGTGTTCTTGCCCTTTTTTGGGGTTATAGTTATCAGCACCAGGCATTTGAGAATGATTTTGTATGATATAAATTCACTACAATTTTCCAGCAATTCCTCCTGAAATATGTTATAAAATTAATCTGGCCCTGTTGCTTTCTCATTTTGAACAGATCTAATAATTTTCCCAATTTCTTGTAGGTAAGTATCCATGGTAATACTTTCCTTTAGTCCTCAAGTGATTTTTGGGAGATTGTTTTCGGCAGTTTGATTATTCAAAGCATTACCGTAAAGGAAATAAGGAATACAGAAATTGATTGAGAGAAAACCGAGTAGGGAGAAAAGAGGATAAAGTGCAAGGCTACCGGGCAGAGAGATTAGAAGTGTGAATTCTGCAAGATCAAAGAGTACAGCAATTAAACACTGCATGCTTAACTCAATAGAGTACTCTCCCAGCTTTAGAAATAAGTGTATGTGCAGGTCAAAAGTTCAAATCTGGATAGGGATTACATACACAAACCTTCACCATTCCCAGGTCGTTAAACTGAGCATGATTGACCTGGCCATTAATACCACACTTCAGTTAACATCACAAGACAATTACCTTTCTGGTGTGTGCAATAGAAGCTAAAGATTAATTATTGAAAGCTTTCATTTGCAGCAGCAATAATCACAACTGTAATTTGTCGGGTTCATCGTGTTTCAGGAGTCTTATAAGCACAATCATAAACTTGCTGTACGCCTATATGTGTGCTGATGACTTTACTGCAACAGTTTTTGTATTGTTGTCATTTCCAGACCCGCACGCTGTGCCTGCATATTGGACAATGTCTGGACGTTTTAATGGCAATGCATTGTCCAGTTCATGGACCTTTATTGTTATTGACACTGCTGTTTCACATCTATGTTCCTTGGTGTTATCAGCATGGCTCCTTCCACTGAGTGAGTGACAGACCCTGTAGGTTGTAAGGCTAAACTATCTCTCTGTTTACAAATAACCCTGGTTTTCCCTAATTTGCTTTTTTGATGGATAACCTTTAACCATCCTGATGCAGGTGTCAGGATTCCGCCATCATGCCCTCAGAATGTTCTGAAGAGTGCAAATGAGTCTGCCTTAAGGCATTTTCACCTCAGACCACTCCCTAGAAGATTGCAGACCTTGCTCTTTTTCAATCCTGTCCTGGTTTTCACGCTACCATACTGATCCTGAGTACTGTACAGGTGGTACAGCGCCTTCTGTTCCCGGGTACTTGTCTGGTGCTTCAGCTCCTGCTACAGCTCATCCTGTTCCTGAGTACTTCTCTGGTGCTACAGCTCCTTGTATTCCCGAGTACTACTCTGGTGCTACATCTCCTTCGATTCATGGGTACTTCTCTGGTGCTAAAGATCCTTTCTGAATACTTCTCTGGTGCAATTGCTCTTTCTGTTCCTGAGTAGTACTCTGGTACTATATCTCCTTCTATTCATGGGTACTTCTCTGGTGCTACAGATCCTTTTAAAGCTCCTTCTTTTCGTGAGTACTTCTCTGGTGCTACAATCCCTTCCATTCATGAGTACTTATCTGGTGCTACAGCTCCTTTCTGAATACTTCTCAGGTGCTACAGCTCTTTCTGTTCCTGAGTACTACTCTGGTACTATATCTCCTTCTATTCATGGGTACTTCTCTGGTGCTACAGTTCATTTCTGAATACTTCTCTGGTGCTACAGCTCCTTCTGTTCCTGAGTATCTCTCTTGTGCTACAGCCCTTTCTATTCCTGAGTACTTCTCTGGTGCCATAGCCCCTTCTATTCCGGAGTACTTCTCTGGTGCTACAGCTCCTTCTATTCCGGAGTACTTCTCTGGTGCTACAGATCCTTCTGTTCCTGAGTACCTCTCTGGTGCCACAGCCCTTTCTATCTCTGAGTACTTTTCTGGTTCCACAGCGCCTTCTGTTCCTGAGTACTTCTCTGGTGCTACAGCTCTTTCTGTTCCTGAGTACTACTCTGGTACTATATCTCCTTCTATTCATGGGTACTTCTCTGGTGCTACAGATCCTTTTAAAGCTCCTTCTTTTCGTGAGTACTTATCTGGTGCTACAGCTCCTTCTAATCCTGAGAACTTCTCTGGTGATACAGCTCCTTCTATTCCTGAGTACTTGTCTGGTGCCACAGCCCCTTCTATTCCTGAGTACTTCTCTGGTGCTACAGCTCCTTCTGTTCCTGAGTATTTCTCTGGTGCTACAGCTCCTTCTGTTCCTGAGTATTTCTCTGGTGCCACAGCCCTTTCTATTCCTGAGTACTTCTCTGGTGCTACAGTTAATTTCTGAATACTTCTCTGGTGCTGCAGCTCCTTCTGTTCTTGAGTACTTCTCTGGTGCTACAGCTCCTTCTGTTCCTGAGTATTTCTCTGGTGCCACAGCCCTTTCTATTCCTGAGTACTTCTCTTGTGCTACAGTTCATTTCTGAATACTTCTCTGGTGCTACAGCTCCTTCTGTTCCTGAGTATCTCTCTTGTGCTACAGCCCTTTCTATTCCTGAGTACTTCTCTGGTGCCATAGCCCCTTCTATTCCGGAGTACTTCTCTGGTGCTACAGCTCCTTCTATTCCGGAGTACTTCTCTTGTGCTACAGATCCTTCTGTTCCTGAGTACCTCTCTGGTGCCACAGCCCTTTCTATCTCTGAGTAATTCTCTGGTTCCACAGCGCCTTCTGTTCCTGAGTACTTCTCTGGTACTACAGCTCTTTCTGTTCCTGAGTACTTCTCTGGTGCTACAGCTCCTTCTGTTCCTGAGTATTTCTCTGGTGCCACAGCCCTTTCTATTCCTGAGTACTTCTCTGGTGCTACAGTTCATTTCTGAATACTTCTCTGGTGCTACAGCTCCTTCTGTTCCTGAGTATCTCTCTTGTGCTACAGCCCTTTCTATTCCTGAGTACTTCTCTGGTGCCATAGCCCCTTCTATTCCGGAGTACTTCTCTGGTGCTACAGCTCCTTCTATTCCGGAGTACTTCTCTGGTGCTACAGCTCCTTCTATTCCTGAGTACTTCCTTGGTGCTACAGCTCCTTCTATTCCGGAGTACCTCTCTGGTGCCACAGCCCTTTCTATCTCTGAGTACTTCTCTGGTTCCACAGCGCCTTCTGTTCCTGAGTACTTCTCTGGTACTACAGCTCTTTCTGTTCCTGAGTACTTCTCTGGTGCTACAGCTCCTTCTATTCCGGAGTACTTCTCTGGTGCTACAGATCCTTCTATTCCGGAGTACTTCTCTGGTGCTACAGATCCTTCTGTTCCTGAGTACCTCTCTGGTGCCACAGCCCTTTCTATCTCCGAGTACTTCTCTGGTTCCACAGCGCCTTCTGTTCCTGAGTACTTCTCTGGTACTGCAGCTCTTTCTGTTCCCGAGTAGTACTCTGGTGCTACATCTCCTTCTATTCATGTTCCCTTCTCTGGTGCTACAGCTCCTTTCTGAATACTTCGCTGGTGCGTTGGATCCTTCTTTTCCTAATCTTGTGTGCTTTTCATGTCTAATTCCTCGGTTCAGTTTTTGCTACTACATTCACTTATATTTCTAAAACACTTTCTAGTGCTGTAGTTCTGCTTCTATTCTTTGGTTGTATTTGTTCGTGTTGCTACTTCTGTTTTTGGATTCCTTGTTGACTGTATCTCTTGTCCATGTTTGAATGCAGATTTGTAGTCCAGTGTTGCAGAGCTCCTTGTTTTTTTCCGCATAGCTCCAATCCATGCTCCCGCTTCTCTCTGCTTTTCCTTGTTTCCGATGTGCGCTCACCTTGAGTTAGTTAGAGACCGGTCAGCGTTGTCTGTAAAGCTACTGCTCCTGCATTCCCTCTTTCCTAGAGTTCAGCCCTGCTTTTCCTGAGCGCTATCTAAATATGGTATTCTGTCTGTGTTCCCTGTAGTAAGAATCCAGTCCTGCCTTTCCTCAGCCATGGTTCTTTATTGTTCCACGTCTCCATTCCAGTCGTCACCTCTTAGGTTTGTGTTAAAACCCTTGTTATTCTTATGAGATGATTTCCGTGATTTTCATGTCCTTTCTTCAGAGTCGAGTGCACAAGGATTCAGCTCTTGTCCAGTCTATTCTCTTCTAGGCTGAGGCTACTCCCTACTATTTTCTAAACCTCTCCCTAATTCCTTGCCCCTGCATAGAGCTACTTCTCCTACTTACTTTTCATGTCCTGGTCTCAGCATGGACCTTTACCGTAGGGCATTTAAACACTATGGGCCATATGCATGAACACATTTTCCCATGAACAGAGAATGGGCTAATCCCTTTGATGCATCTGGCCCTAGATGCAGTAAGCAAGCAGTAGAACTGATGTGTAGAATCAATGCCTCTTGATGCTGTTTTGTTGTATTTTTTTCTCCAACCTAACATGTTATTACCAGAGGCCACCATTGAATCTAATAATATGTTTCAATATTACCTTTATATTAGACCCTACTACCATCATGTCATCTGCAGGGCAGGTTTGTGGAGTGATGGAGGTAGCTAGGGTTGAGGGATTAAATCTAGGGGCACCATTAATCTTAGTAAGCCTAATCTAATCATTGAGTATCAAAGATTTTAGATTCATGCATTGCACATTCAAGTAGCAGAGAATGACAGCAGCAGGTCCTGGTACATTCAGAGCAAAGCCCTTATTTGTGAGATTTTATTCAGCTTGAAGGGCTGAAAGAATATCCCAAATAACATGGAAGATGTTTCCACAAAGCACAAGAAAGCCATAGCAAGCAGGAGCTGCAGCAACCTCCACCCAATGCAGACAGGATGGTTTTGATCGAGACCGGAACCCATGGCTGGATGAAGACTTCGCAGGAAAAAGAGCTTCAGCCAGACATGTCTAAGCCCATCCAGAAGATTGAAGGTTACAATAAACTATGTCATGTGCAATGTATGAGTCAAGTCCCCAGGGTGAGTTGTGAATCTAAAAAAAAAACAAGAGGCTGGACAGTCACCTGGTAATCAGGTGTGACTCTACAAGGACAAATCTTTCAAGTTGGATATCCGCTGGTGCGAGATTCTACCACAGCGTGGCCTGGTGGTGGCCTGGTGGTGAGAATACTGTTGCACTGTAGTGCGGGGTTGCATTCTGTGTAATGAAGATAATAAGTGGTAATCCCAGGAAACTGAACTTCAATGCAGCATTGCTAAATATATGTAATTGTTTTTATCTTCTAGATTTGCCACAAAGAAGACCCAGTACCCAAGTGTGTGCCAGCTATCTCTTGGACAAAGGGTGTTTTTCCCTTTTTAAAATCTCTTTTCAAGGTGCACAGTTACTTTCTTGTAAATTAGTAAATTCACACAAATAGACCTTTTTATATTTAAATGTGTGCTAAAATGTGTGCTAACACTGCCGGAGCCAGTTAGGTAGTAGTGCTCATACATTGTTAATCCTTTGGTTTCTGTGAAACACCGAATGTGCCAGGCGCAGTAACCTTTATTTAGTTCAACCAGTAGCAACCAGACTGATATGGTTGAGATACTTTGTACCCCTGGCTCAATACAGAAACCATCGCTACAAATAGGTCTAAAAACACCATGAAAGATACTAAGTCGGTTTTGATTTGAAAAGAATTTTTATTTAGCCACAGACAGGTAGATGCTACATGGAAAGTATTCAATCAGAAACAGAGATGTGCAAAATCCATGGATGCTAGCGCCAGGTTACAAAGCATACATGCAAAATAGAGGCCAACCATCTTAGAGAAGAATCTGGCATTGATACAAAGGGCACCTCAACTTCATGATCTAGACCTTACAGATCGCGCCCTTTGCACAAGAAAATTCTGCAAACGATCATTTAGCAAAATTCATGGGTTTTAAGTCAATACTTTATAAAAGTATTTCCTTATCACTTTATTAGTACAGAAGTAGATTGCATTGATATATGAGGCATAGTGTACTGTTAAGCACCATTTCTGAGTAGGGCCACTGATTACAGCGCCCTCTGCCTTCAGGATGATTACTATCTGAAGGCACTTGTGGTGTGAAATTCTGCCTCAATTCACCAATGGTGACAATTCAAATGTTATCACTAAAAACATTGCTACTGATTAAACTAAATTAGATTACCGACTTGTTAACATTGTTAATGGAAATAGAAAATGCTTTGACAAATTACAAATCTAATATCGGTTGTCTTCATCTGTCGGCGGTGTCCTGGCGATGTTGACTCCAGTGTGGTTGGTTTCCTTGGTAAGGTGCCTTTGAATATGTGCTCCTCCGCAATGGGCTATGTTGGCAAAACATTCATTTGCTATGGCCACCATCCCTCCAGACCTATGCAATGTCTCAAATCCTTCTATCCCGGATCCTATCCTATCCTGTGAGCGCATATAAGATTTGCTCTTTAGCATGCTATTGTAGAGTTTTATCTCCTTAATAGGCTATTTCAGAATGCGGTGGGAATAGAGTGCTTTATTGTCGCCATATGTGCCTTCCATTTGCCCATGGTAATGTATCCACATGGTTCATTATTTTCAGCCAGTGGCATTATCTGGCTCCTTCTACCAATCCATTTCCCCGATACTAAGAAAATTGTCTGAGTCTGAGTACTGCAGTAGTGTTTAGAGCGAGAAGTGCCATATAAGGTGCTAGAGACATAGAAGTAGGAAAAGAACTGGAAAGCCCCAAAAGGATTAAGACAAGCATGGCAACCATCATTGGTTGGGTTATTAGTAGCTAAGCATGAAAGTTGAAACGTTGGGAAAACTTTATTATTATTTTTTTAATTGATGTGTGAAGGGTGCTGGACATCTTAAATGGTTTTACAAGGATATGTATTAACAGTATTACAATTAATTTTTTTAACACTTGCCAACTGCCCTTTTCTACTATTGTTTTTTTCTGTTTTTGGAGACCACACATAGCGGGACCAATAGAAAAGCGAATGCCATGGAAAGCCTTAGCCTTTGCCAAGCAAGGGAAATGCATCAGGAGCCATGCCACCATTTGAAGGACAGTGTGGTTGTTCACAAATATTTGCATTTTCTATATACTCCAGCAGAAAAGATAATAGCAGTTTGAAAACCTGGGGTGTGTGCAAGACCCAAAGGGCATTAATTAAAACTGCACAGAATGTGTTAGCATTGGCAAACTGCCCTATTATGCATTGTTGGATGTCGAAATGTCGAAATGTATTAAAACCCGAACTTTAAATCTTAGTATGATTAGAAATCATAAATATTTGAGTTTTTATAGGACAAACTCTCTTGTTAAATAATTCATCTTATTATCTTCCATGACCAAATGGTCAGGCATGTGTGTAGGGCAACTGAACATTAATCCTATCGTTTCTAACAAAATCAGATGTTGCAGTTCAAGGTTGCAAGGATGGTGTTCTTTTCTATGCCAGTGCTTGAGTCATGATACACTGATGCACTTTGGCTTGCAGGAAGTGGTGGGCAACCACTGCCATGCAATCATGAAAATGTCTGACTTTCCGGCATGAACGGATGTCAGTACTCTGCAACCCAATGCAGTGGGCAGAACAATCACCCTAACTGGATCTCTGAAGGGGATAATTCAACACTCTCCTTGCACCCTTGAAAGGTCATAAAACGAACTCCTGTCACAACCTAGTGTGAAGCAGATTACATCGAATGGTTGCAGATGTTTGGTGTCCAGAGCACAGTCAGAATCAAGGTAAAACTTTTTTTAATAAAAAATAATACTAATATCTGGTTAAGGCAACTAGTATTGCAGTATGAAGAGATGGCAGTATTCCTCTATTCTACAAATAATTGTTCCTACTCTATGAGACTCAGGTACGCCATATTCATTGATCATCTCGGTGTGTAATAATTATTATATATTTATACACAGTTTTTTTGTGAGAAAGGATTAGATCCAAAACTGTGCTAAATGTAAAGTACACTTTAATATTTTTATTGTAGAATGGGCTTGAAAGAGTTTGCAATTGCTAGAATGTAATTTATATCTACCCAAGTGACAGGTGTAGGAGAGTTTTTTAGCACACTGAAACGGTTAGGATTTTTAGAAAGCAGATTACGTTATAAATTTCAAATTTCTTGTGTTATAAATGTGTTTCGTTCTAAGTTAACGCTTTTGCATCTGACATCAGATGGGAGATCATTAGAGGGAAGTCAGCCATTAGGAACCTGACTTAAGCTTGAGTAGAAAATCCCCTGACTTTGGACGAAATGCCAAATTCAGTGAAGAACCAACCAGTGAAATCTCCACCCGGTAGAAGTAATATGAGGAAGGAAATGTCGCATGTTAATTCTCCTCTAGTTTCATCTTCTTTCTCACTAGGAACGGAAGGCTTTTCCATCACGGTGACATTAAGGCCCTCAATGCTTTGTCATTATTTACATGGAGTAACAATTCCAATTCCTTGAACAGAGAAAATCTTTCATTGGAATTATGGGGCTCGACCTTCTCTCTGTTTTCTTGTTTTTTTATATCCCTATCATCTCGGCCCCCACACCTAAGAGAATACTATTCCAATTTCCTACAGAGTGTATGAAATGAAGCTATAGAAGGGCTGCAAACGTGGTCTACAGCACTATCACCCATACTGAAGAAAGAAGGCTTAGGTTACATTGTGCTACTCATCATGCGTGGTATGGGAGGGGCACTCAAAGGGGGAGGCACAGACCCGTGTAACTTACTAGATTGAAGGAGCCAAAGAAAGTCTGAAATTCTGTCCCATTTGATAGTTCACAGAAATGCCCCAAATTTATGAGTATCCAGTCTGTCGTGCTCGTGATTCCATGTGCGCAGGCATCATCTAGAAAAACAAAACAAGAACACTTTTTTAGAATTTCTATCGACTTACTTGTGAGAAATCTAGCTCTCATCATCATCACAAGTCACGGCCAGAGACCTATTTCATGCTGCAATACAGATCCAAATGACAAACCCTCCTAATAAATTCCCTTAATCTGCATTTCCTTTGTGTTCATAGTTTACCAACTTGAGCATTAATATGGCCTTTATTTAATGGACTTGGAGCCTGATTCACACAGGTAAACGTACACACTTGTGAAAGTTTAAGCTTTTTCAGTATTCACAAAACTGCATTTTAATAGTAAGTTAACAAACGCGGAGACAGCGTAGTCGGTGCGGAGAACTCCGCGCATTAAGAGATAGGACAGGCCCATCTTTCTATCTGCGGAGTTCTCCGCCCCAACTGTGGCGTCTAAGCACTCGTAAACTTATTATTAAAATGCGGTTTTGTGAATATTGAAAAAGTGGAAACTTGCTTTACGTTTGTGAATCAGGCCGCGAGAGCCTACACCCAAGTAGCAACTGGCGGAAAGACCTATGGATATAAGTGAATGAGGGCAATAGGTGCAAACCAGCAAAGGGGTAGCTCATTAATGCTAGGGCAATCTGGGGGTGGTGAGTGTTATATTCCTTGGACTCGCATGCTGGCCACAAGGTCCTGCTGTGAGTGACAGAACAATACTAGACACCCTGTTAAGTGAATCACCCAATGCTGTAAGCCACAAACAAACAGCGGGAATTAAGCTTCAGTGGAAGAAAGGGATGCCGCTGCACTTCAGTTCTGTGCTATAGGTGTGTGGGCAGTCAGTAACCCTAAAGAATTGGGCATGTGATAAAATAGCTTGGTGGGATGAGTGGCCTTCCAGAGATCTAAAGATAAAAAGTTTAAAATATATCAGAGTTGATTTATCAATCAGGGGGATTTTGATTGTTATCCTTTTGAGGTCAGTGAAAGCGGTACCTTTACTCAGTGGAAAACTCAATTCAGTTTGCGACGTTCACCACGTAAATAGGACATTTAAATTTGAGTAAGATACTGACTAGCCATCTTGGTAAACAGTGGCGCAAGGTTTCTTTGGCATCCTCTGTTTCTGACCTACTTACTGCGGATTTGATATCAGACATAGGGGGAACAACGGTGGTCTTGGAAGACAATGGGCCTGATTTAGATCTTGGCGGACAGGTTACTCCGTCACAAGGGTGACGGACATCCTGTCCGCCGAAATATAAATCCCATAGGATATAATGGGATCTATATTTCGGCGGACGGGATATCCGTCACCCTTGTGACGGAGTAACCTGTCCGCCAAGATCTAAATCAGGCCCGTAGTCTCCTGAAATGTTGCATGTAAACACCTACCTACTAAACGGACAATGACAGTATCTATTGTAGTCGTGGTTCTTCACGCTTTTTTTGGTGCATGTTTGCTGACCACCATGGACAAAAACGATTTAGAAAAGGGGGTGGTGATGAACAGAGTGTCTGAATTAAGCAGACCACTCTTACCCAGTCAAGAGATCAGGGCTTAATCCGTCAACGTTATTTAGCTCACTGCATCACCCCATTTCAGAACCCGACTATATGCAAATTAGCCTGACCCCGTGCCTCATGGGAACAGGGCAGACCAAACTACCAAGCCAATTCTTCACTGGTAAGGAGACAAGCTTCCGGGGATCCGTTTCTGGTATTTCAGCCGTCGTCGGCCCGGCTTGCTTGAATCCTGGTGGTGCAGTGAGCAAGGGACTCATGTCTGAGTATACCCTGCCACACCTGTAGTGGCCAAAAACAATACAGAAAAGGGGGTGGTGATGAACAGAGTGTCTGAATTAAGCAGACCACTCCTACCCAGTCAAGAGATCAGGGCTTAATCCATCACCGTTATTTAGCTTACTGCATCACCCCAGTTCAGACATGGCCATATGCAAATCGGATGTATGACGTTACAACGCATACTTTTACCACGCATACCATTACAACGCGGTATTTACAACGTATACCGTTACAACGCATAGCGCTTAGAGGTGCTGGATAGTGGTAAGTATAATTTTATATTCCAACTCCAGTCCCCGTGGACACTAGGGAAGGTGTTGGATATAAAATTATACTTATTCCCTATCCTAGAGCACCCCCCAGCGCAATGCGTTGTAATGGTATGCGTGGTAATGCCTGCGTTGTAATGGTAGTGCGTGGTAAAAACTTCGTTGTAACAGTTGTATACCATGCAAATCAGTATGACCCTGTGCCTCATGGGAACAGTCCAGCCCGAACTGCCAAGCCATGCCTTCCCTGGACCGGAAACAAGCTTCCGAGGACCGGTTTCGGCATTTCAGCCGTCTTCAGTCCAGGTGCAGTGAGCTAAAAAACGGTGATGGATCAAGCCCTGATCTTTGGACTGGGTAAGAGTGGTCTGCTTAATTCAGACACTCTGTTCATCACCACTCCCTTTTCTGAATCGTTTTTGTCCACCATGAGCGTGGAAGGGTATACTCAGATGTTAGTCCCTTGCTCATTGCACCATCAGGATTCAAGCAAGCCGGGCCGAAGACGGCTGAAATGCCAGAAACCGGTCCCCGGAAGCTTGTTTCCTTCCCAGTATAAGAATTGGCTTGGTAGTTTGGTCTGCCCTGTTCCCATGATGCACTGGGCCAGGGACAGACAAATTTGCATGTAGCCAGGTTCTGAGCTGGGATGGTGCAGTGAGCTAAAAAACGGTGATGGATCAAGCCCTGATCTTTGGACTGGGTAAGAGTGGTCTGCTTAATTCATCACCACCCCCTTTTCTGAATCACCATGGACAAATGGACATTTTGCTACGCTGGAAAATGTCTTAGGTCACTCTCTCAAACCACTCCTAGTTCATTTCAGGTGTTTTAACAGATGCTAAGTGCTCAAAACAAAAAAAGAGTATGCCTTCTTATGAGAAGAGCGAGAAAAAAGAATCAGATTTGAATCTTTAGAAAGCCCTCACTCACCAACCTAGTTGGTGACATGCTTCATCATCGGGTCCCACCAGGAAGGTCAAGTACCTTCCCGGTGTGCTTCGACGCCAGAATTACTGCTGAGCTGGTTTGTTGTTGTATGTTTTTACAAGTGCAAGTGAAGGTGAAGTGAGTTTAACAGTTTCTGGGTTGTGACCAAAAACAATTTTATTCAATCGGCCAACCAGGCACGGTTAAAAAATGAAGTGAGCAATTTTAATGCTGAATGGATGTCTAAGCTAAGTCTCACTGTGGGTGGTCAACATGTTTCTGCCTGTATGTTGCGACTAGCTCGGCATTCTTTAGGACCATTGCGTAGGCCCCGGCAGTATGAACGCGCTGAGGCTCCCCCTGACCTGGAGGTCATTAATGTGAAAAAACAGGAAAAAAGAGGGAACCTGATGCTTGTAGGGACCCTGCAGTTATATGTGGAGTGTTCATTAATCACTCCATCGTTCTCGGGAGGGGGGTGGTGGCTAATAGGCACACCGCCAGCAATGCCAGGCACCCGCTCAATACCTGTGCACTCCCTCTGTGACCGGACCCCGTCGATGATGCTAAACCAGAGCGACCCTGACTCAATGGTACAGTCATTTTGGGTAGCGTTTTTGGGATCTTCTATATATCTTAGAATGGGCAGTTAGCTGCAAAGGACACCCCAAGCTCAGGTACAAAATTACACAACATAATAGTGCATGTGACCCAGTGAACCAGTACAGCACAACAACAAAACTGAACATGAAACACCTGTGCCTGAGCACAGGGATTGACATTGTGTTCAGGATCCTATGATACAACATAGCAACAAATGTGTAGGAGCACTGACATTATGCTCAAAACTGTCTAGCAAAAAGACAGAGTAGGCTTCACCCTGAGTAATCACGCACCAATGAAATACAACTATACATAAAAATAATTGTGTACCACTAACACCACACCAAAAACGACATGCTTAGTTTTGTTGATGGTTATGCGGTTTGTAGCTGTTCGCTTGCACACTGCAACAAACTACAAAAGAAGCTAAATACACAGTATTCAAAACAGCTGAGTGCTTAATCGAGAAACTAAGTAAATAGACTAAAAGTAATTGTGATCTTCCTGCCAAATATGCATATGAACCACCTTATGTCAAAGGTTCTAGGGACGCTTGACTATGTCAGTTGTGGGTGGGGTAAACTATCTTGGGGAATCCTGAGGCGGAAGCCGGGACCCCGTAGCAGCGCAAACTTTTAAATATTAACGCAAGTCGAGCAACTCGTTTTTAATTGCATTCTCTTGCACAAATTGAACTTTGCATTTACTTTTGCCTAACAAGCTGCTCTCCTGTACCCGGTATTGCCGATCCTCCCGTTTCTCCTTTACAGCCGAGTTTGGGGCTGTTTGGAGACGGGGAAGGACCGGGCCAGGAAGGAGACGCCATCTTGGGAGGGTAAAGGGTTGGCTGACTAGCTGTCGCGACCCCACCTGTCCGAAAAGCCTTAAATTACAGCCCACGGCACTCGCCATTACCTTGGGGAATCCTGAGGCGGAAGCCGGGACCACGTAGCAGCGCGAACTTTTAAAAATTAACACAAGTCGAGCAACTCGGTTTTAATTGCATTCTCTTGCACAAATGGCACTTTGCACTTACTTTTGCCTAACAAGCTGCTCTCCTGTACCCGGTATTGCCGATCCTCCCGTTTCTCCTTTACAGCCGAGTTTGGGGCTGTTTGGAGACGGGGAAGGACCGGGCAAGGAAGGAGACTCCATCTTGGGAGGGTAAAGGGTCGGCGAACTAGCTGTCGGGACCCCACCTGTCCGAAAAGCCTTAAATTACAGCCCACAGCACTCACCATTACCTTGGGGAATCCTGAGGCGGAAGCCGGGACCCCGTAGCAGCGCAAACTTTTAAAAATTAACGCAAGTCGAGCAACTCGCTTTTAATTGCATTCTCTTGCACAAATTGCACTTACTTTTGCCTAACAAGCTGCTCTCCTGTACCCGGTATTGCCGATCCTCCTGCTTCTCCTTTACAGCCGAGTTTGGGGCTGTTTGGAAATGGGGAAGGACCGGGCAAGGAAGGAGGCGCCATCTTGGGAGCGTAAAGGGTCGGCGGACTAGCTGTCGGGACCCCACCTGTCCGAAAAGCCTTAAATTACAACCAACAGCACTCGCCATTACCTTGGGGAATCCTGAGGCGGAAGCCAGGACCCCGTAACAGCGCGAACTTTTAAAAATTAACGCAAGTCGAGCAACTCGTTTTTAATTGCATTCTCTTGCACAAATTGCAGTTTGCACTTACTTTTGCCTAACAAGCTGCTCTCCTGTACCCGGTATTGCCGATCCTCCCGTTTCTCCTTAACAGCCGAGTTTGGGGCTGTTTGGAGACGGGGAAGGACCGGGCAAGCATGGAGACGCCATCTTGGGAGGGTAAAGGGTCGGCGGACTAGCTGTCGGGACCCCACCTGTCCGAAAAGCCTTAAATTACAGCCCACAGCACTCGCCATTACCTTGGGGAATCCTGACGCGGAAGCCGGGACCCCGTAGCAGCGCGAACTTTTAAAAATTAACGCAAGTCGAGCAACTCGTTTTTAATTGCATTCTCTTGCATAAATTGCACTTTGCACTTACTTTTGCCTAACAAGCTGCTCTCCTGTACCCGGTATTGTCGATCCTCCCGTTTCTCCTTTACAGCCGAGTTTGGGGCTGTTTGGAGACGAGGAAAGACCGGGCAAGGAAGAAGACGTCATCTTGGGAGGGTAAAGGGTCGGCGGACTATCTGTCGGGACCCCACCTGTCCGAAAAGCCTTAAATTACAGCCCACAGCACTCGCCATTAACTTGGGGAATCCTGAGGCGGAGGCAGGGACCCCGTAGCAGCGCGAACTTTTAAAAATTAACGCAAGTCGAGCAACTCGTTTTTAATTGCATTCTCTTGCACAAATTGCACTTACTTTTGCCTAACAAGCTGCTCTCCTGTACCCGGTATTGCCGATCCTCCTGCTTCTCCTTTACAGCCGAGTTTGGGGCTGTTTGGAAATGGGGAAGGACCGGGCAAGGAAGGAGGCGCCATCTTGGGAGGGTAAAGGGTCGGCGGACTAGCTGTCGGGACCCCACCTGTCCGAAAAGCCTTAAATTACAACCAACAGCACTCGCCATTACCTTGGGGAATCCTGAGGCGGAAGCCAGGACCCCGTAACAGCGCAAACTTTTAAAAATTAACGCAAGTCGAGCAACTCGTCTTTAATTGCATTCTCTTGCACAAATTGCAGTTTGCACTTACTTTTGCCTAACAAGCTGCTCTCCTGTACCCGGTATTGCCGATCCTCCCGTTTCTCCTTAACAGCCGAGTTTGGGGCTGTTTGGAGACGGGGAAGGACCGGGCAAGCATGGAGACGCCATCTTGGGAGGGTAAAGGGTCGGCAGACTAGCTGTCGGGACCCCACCTGTCCGAAAAGCCTTAAATTACAGCCCACAGCACTCGCCATTACCTTGGGGAATCCTGAGGCGGAAGCCGGGACCCCGTAGCAGCGCGAACTTTTAAAAATTAACGCAAGTCGAGCCACTCCTTTTTAATTGCATTCTCTTGCATAAATTGCACTTTGCACTTACTTTTGCCTAACAAGCTGCTCTCCTGTACCCGGTGTTGTCGATCCTCCCGTTTCTCCTTTACAGCCGAGTTTGGGGCTGTTTGGAGACGAGGAAAGACCGGGCAAGGAAGGAGACGTCATCTTGGGAGGGTAAAGGGTCGGCGGACTATCTGTCGGGACCCCACATGTCCGAAAAGCCTTAGATTACAGCCCACAGCACTTGCCATTACCTTGGGGAATCCTGAGGCGGAAGCCGGGACCACGTAGCAGCGCGAACTTTTAAAAATTAACGCAAGTCGAGCAACTCGTTTATAATTGTATTCTCTTGCACAAATTGCACTTTGCACTTACTTTTGCCTAACAAGCTGCTCTCCTGTACCCGGTATTGCCGATCCTCCAATTTCTCCTTTACAGCCGAGTTTGGGGCTGTTTGGAGACGGGGAAGGACCGGGCAAGGAAGGAGACGCCATCTTGGGAGGGTAAAGGGTCGGCGGACTAGCTGTCGGGACCCCACCTGTCCGAAAAGCCTTAAATTACAGCCCACAGCACTCGCCATTACCTTGGGGAATCCTGAGGTGGAAGCCCGGACCCCGTAGCAGCCCGAACTTTTAAAAATTAACGCAAGTCGAACAACTCGTTTTTAATTGCATTCTCTTGCACAAATTGCACTTTGCACTTACTTTTGCCTAACAACCTGCTCTCCTGTACCCGGTATTGCCGATCCTCCCGTTTCTCCTTTACAGCCGAGTTTGGGGCTGTTTGGAGACGGGGAAGGACCGGGCAAGGAAGGAGACGCTATCTTGGGAGGGTAAAGGGTCGGCGGACTAGCTGTCGGGTCCCCACCTGCCCTACTTTCAAGCCCGTCTGCGCCTGTCCCCGCCGGAACGCGTCGGGAGGCGGGAAACTCTGCCCGGCACACTATGTCCAACACAAGCGTTCAATTACCCGAGTTTTATACCTACTCAGGAACGGTCCTACACGCAATAGGACGTAGCATGCCCAGCAAACGCTACCGGGGAGCCAGTGCTGTCCCTCCTTTGCGGTCATACTGGAAGGTCCTGCATCATGCATCGTTTGCCGCTTTCAGAATCTACAAGGGGGATTCCTCATAATTGAGTCACAAGTAGATCCATCAAAACACCAGCGGAATCTTACCCATATCTTATGTAATGTTCGCTCCCTTGCAAAACATTCTATTGAGATCTGGGACATGATCTCCACCCTTTCCCCGGATATTTGCTTCCTCACAGAGACATGGCTAAATCCTACCAACATACCGATCCATATTCAAAATATGCTGCCTCTCCTTTAAAGCGCTTAATGGAGAGGGACCATCTTACCTTCAGAATAAACTCTCCAAATACTCAAACGAACGCAATTTAAGATCCAATGCGTTATTACTCCTGAAGACCCCTCGCATTCGGCTTACCCGCACAGGGGACAGAGCCTTTTCGTTTATTGCCCCTAAATACTGGAATTCATTACCTACCTGTCTTTCAGAAAGCAATTAAAACATGGCTGTTTTAAATGCCCCTGTATTAAATGTCCTTCCCTCATTTTCCGGTTCATTGAGTCCCCTCGGTAAGCGCTGAGATGCCCCTGGGTGAGTCATGCACTATATAAGAATCCCTGCCATACCATACCATGACAAGGAGTCACTAGGCTTCTTCAACACCTGACTTGATTCAGCCTTGTGTATTTTATAAACTTCACAGCAAGAGACCTAACATAGATGAGGGAGCTTTGACTATATAAACTCCCATTATTAAAACTGTGGATAGCCAGGGTTTGGTAAATGTAGCCACTAACAAGCTCCCTTTGCAATAGAGAGACAGGGAAATTAATAAAGTTCCACCAAACAGCACCATTGAGAACTACAGTATTCAACACCAAAAATAGAATCCTTCCTAAGTACTAAACAAGTGCCGTCCCACAATCAAATATTTCAAGCTGTAACTCTATCCCTGAAGCATATGGGGGCACATCTAGCTGTTCTGATTGGTCTGCAAGAGATAATATGTGCCCTACCATGACTGACATCCACTTGCAAAAGGTAGGAAAAGTCTGCCTTGAGATTCCCACCCAATGTGAAATAAGTGTTGAAATCCTATTGAACAAGGAAAGAGCATTTGTTAATTAATGTTGCTTGAACACCAAGACACACAAGATGATCACAGGCTCCGGATTTCAATTTGAGAAGAAGAGTTGGAGTGCTCACTTCCAAGATACAGAAGCTGTGGAAAGTCTCAACATGGTTCACATGAGTGACTGATATCTGGATACCTTTCACCAAAAGATCAATCTCCTAAAGTGCCATGTATCCAGATACAGATTTCACCACACTCTCATGCCACAGCCCAAAATATTAAGCAGAATCTGAGATCTGACCAAACACCCGTCCAATGGTACGGATTCCATTTGTCATTGGTTTAGGTAGGAGCATCTCAACGGACTGTAAAAACATATCCCAGAAGTTAACAGTCCTCACTCCTTATAACACATCAGCGTATCTCATGATGACTACCGCCATTGATCATGCCAACCTCACCCCATCGGCCACAGTATCAAAAGGGAAGACTTGATGTTTATTAATACCAATGATACTCATCAATTAAATTGCTAAATTGCTAACTTGCTATAAAAAAATGTGATCTGGCACAAAGTGCCTGACGCTCTGTAACTGAACTAATAAACAATCTATGAAAATTGCTGAAACTGTGAAATACAAACTACGACCGCAGGACCTTTTGTTTCTCTCCAGTCAAATATAATTCCTTAGAAAATAATCGCACCCAGGTGGACCCTTTTAAAATGACAAAACACAATGAGTAATTATATTTACAAACATCTGGGACAAGATGTCAGTTCTCTACTGTCCAATGGCCCAAAAGCTTCCTCTCTGGCAGAGACATGAAACCCGGGAATAGGTAAACTGGAATCCTTTAAAACGGGACCGACTGGTGCCCATTCATTATTCAAACATGCTGTGGAGTTCCTTGGCCTTGTCTCAGTGGGAAAACCCCCACATTGAGGTATAAACTAAAGCTAGCTTGAAAAAACTCAATATAAGGTCTAAAGGACTAGTCATGGGCGAATTTTGCGAATCTCGCGTTCGCGAATTTTGCGGATTTGCGAACTCGCAATCCGCAAAATCCGCGAATTCTCGCGAATTTGCGGATTTTTTTTTTGTGTTCGCGCGGGTTTCTGCCAGGTCGCGAGGGTTTTTGTACAATTTCGCAAACGCGAACTTACCTGTCGGGTCGCAAGTTTTGCGAACTTGTTGTTTCTACGTGTCCAGCCTGTTTGGGACACTCTTCTTCATCACTGCCACCCTCTGTCACCACATGCCACCCTCTGGCTCACCCATGCCACCCTCTGTTTCAGCACAGCACCCTCTGGTTGTCCAGTGTACATTATTGTGGCAAAGCAAAGCACACCTTCCCTGCCTCAAGTGACCTGAATTAATTTGGGGCTGATTAATGTGTCACAGAATATTTTTTTAGCTGGCACCTGCTTCCTTAGTGCTTCCTGATTAGTGATCTTTTGCACTTGCTAAGTGCTTTCATTGTTGCAAAATTAGTTACAACACCTGCCCTGCCCCAACTGACAATAATGAATTAGGGGCTGATTAATGTGTCACTGGATTTGAACTTCCAGCCTGGCTCCTGCTTGTCTCCCTTAGCTGTAATTCAGGACCTTTGTGGCATATGTGTAACTATTCTGAGGGTCAGAGCAGGGTCACATAATAGTTGCAAGTAGGCAACTGAACTCTGGAGGGGCCCCTCAGGAAGCACTACAGGAAATGGCTACTAATGAGGAGCTTGAACTTTTGAACCTGGTAAGTAGTTTCAGTTTTGCTAAGATCGTATTTCTGCAATTTAGCGCTTATTCGCGGGGCGCGAAGTTGAACTGGGAAGCCGCGAACTCACGCGAACAGTGCGAGCAAGCCATAAAATCCGCTGCTCGCGGATTTGCGGATTTTGCGGGAAATTCGCGAATCTCGCGGATTGCGAATTTACCGAAAATCCGCAAAATCCGCGAGCGGAACGGATTTTCCGCCCATACTTATAAAGGACGCACAGATTCACTATGATTTGCACCAACCAGATCTTATTATTTAAAAATAATAACATTATCCAATACACATGCCGGTAATAATTTTATAAAGTGACTTTTAAGACACAGTTGAAAACCCTTTCCATTTTTATGTAGCTCAAAAAGAAGAAATAATATGATATCAGGTTTTTGCTTACCACCTCCTGAAGCTTGCTGGGTGAGGTACTCTCTCTCAAAGTTGAGTACTGCCGTTTTACTCTTCAAGGAAAGATCACTGAACACTTTATCCAATGCGCTCACACTGAAAAAAGAATAACAAATTGAGATATATCACTGGCTTCCAGATCTAGCATGCCCTCCTTTCTCTGCCACCATGAGCTTTCGTCTACCAAAGAATCATGCTTCACCGCTACTCAGTGATAAGCTGCAAAGATTCCACGTGGCTCGATGTCACGTGTGACACCCTCAACAGCCCTGGCTTGAGACCTCGTGCCATCTCTGAAGCAGCCTGGAGTCTGATGCAAGAAAGAATATGGGGCCCTACTCCTGGGTCAGTAACAGCAGCTATGAAATGGCATGCAGTGGGGTTCTCATCCTCCTAGATCTGATTGTGAATGCACCTGCTGGACAAAAGGTAGGTTCAAGTCTCCGGGTTCCTCTTTCTACTTGTCTTCCATTCCATCCTCCCTATCTTCAACTCCTTCTCGTCTCTATCCTCCTTTCAGCCTCTCTCCTGTTAACCCCTTCCCTCTCACTTCTCTTAGTCTTCTCTATCACTCATCCTCATCCTTTTCTCCTCAGTCTTTTTCTCTCACCTTGCTCACTTCTTTATCTTTCCTTTTCCTCTCCTGGCCAACATCCTGTACCCTCTCTTCTATCTACACATTACCCTTCTGCTCCACTTAATCTAACTGTTCTGTCTTATTTTCTTCCTCACTTAACTCGTCTTTAAATCGTATCTTTCCTTCTCTCTCTGTCTTGCATCACCTTCCTTCATTTGTCATTTAACAGAGCTCTTTATGTTTCTTTTCCCTATCTCCTTTTGCTCGTCTTTATGAATTTTTCCTTTCTCTCCCTTCAATAGTTTTTCTTTCTTTAAGCCTATCCTTTTCTTTGCTCTCTGTTCCTTGTTTCCTCCTGCAACTGTAAACACCGTTCAGGTCCCAAGCAGGGTCTGTGTGTGAATTATTCACATGGTGTGACCTCTAATCTAACTGCAGATACTATTGGGCCTGCCCTCCCACCTCTGGGCCAATGTGCCACTGCGCGGGCTGCAACCAACACTGATATAGCTACACCCCTAGAAGCATTAGACGAGGGAGGGCCCAACTCTTTCTAAATAGGGTTTGATGAGGGCAATTCTTTCACACGAATGGATTTCATGAAGTGGAGGGCCTTGCTAGTACTAATAACCAAGATGAAGTCCTGCAGTACTGCTACAAGCCCTAGTAGACTGACATTGGAGCCATTAAGGGGAAGATAATGTTGGTACTAAATGGCGGAATGAGAGAGATCCTACTAGTATTAAGTGGAGAGATGAGGGAGATCCTTCTTCTGACATTGATAGAATTATTGAGGGTAGTGGGGATGGTGACTCCTTACAGCAATGGAAGAGGGGGTGAACTAGAACTGAAACTAATGGGGGCTGTGGGATACATCCCCGCCAGCATCAGTGACAGCAAAGAGAGAAGGGCATATGATCTATCCAAACAGAAGAGAATAGGAAGGCATTGCTGGCACTTATGGACATGATGAAGGAGTGGCCCTGGTGACACTAGATGAGAAAAAAAAATAGTGAGAGCCCCCTACCTGTAATGGAAGGGAAACCCAATCAGAAGTAGGAATGGAAATCCTTCAGTCACTAATCTATCTATCTATCTATCTATCTATCTATCTATCTATCTATCTATCTATCTATCTATCTATCTATCTATCTATCTATCTATCTATCTATCTATCTATCTATCTATCTATCTATCCACCTATCTCTACACACACACAAATATATATAAACACACACATATAAATACATACACACACATGTGTGTGTATATATATATATATATATATATATATATATATATATATATATATATATATATATATATATATATATATATATATATATATATATATATATATATATCCCTAAACAGGTGCACCCAGGCGAAGTGCACTCCCACAGGTCTTCATTAGCAAAAAAAGAAATAGCTTCTATCCATAGACACCATATGGCAGTCCCCATGTGGACGCGTTTCGGACTTGATGTCCTTTTTCAAAGGCGATACATAAAACACTGCTGCACTGCTCACAATTTATCCCCAATACAAAAATATTGCCCCATAGGTGGTGATTTTCTATTATTAACTCCAATATGGCGATATTATTGCAGATGATATTTGAGACAAGTTATTATGGCAGGTATATTTCTCTACACAACATTGTGGCACTATACCTTTCTACCATTAATGGCCATGATGAGCAAGAAAGATGCTGTGAGTATGGTAGGAGGAAAATTGAGGAAAAAGGGTCTGAACTAATGGAAACAATGGAGATTCTTCCAATACTAATGAATGCAATGATGGAGTGCCATCTTGCGTCTTCCAATAGAAATATAAAGGGAGAACAAGATTCTGTCAGCATTAACGAGTGTAGTGAGTCAGGGAGATTCTGCTGTAATAGAAGCAATGAGGAAGTTACATTCTACTGGCATTTACAGAAGGCTCCTGGGATGCAAAACTTGATAGCACAACTAAAGTGATGAGTAACATTTGCAGACACTAATGGAACAAGAAATAGCTAGAGTGCTGCATATATATATATGTGCGCTCATATGCGTCTCACTGATCGTGGTCAGGAATAAAGAGAGAGAGCCTCCTGGTACTGATGAGAGTAAATAGGGGTTTGTGGCCTGAAGGTACTACCAATACCAAAGAAAGAGCGAAGGCGGGAGGCGCGGCTGATAATTATTGTTGAGGAAGAAAGATCACATTGTTGCAAATGGAAGTGATTAGTAAGGAGTTTGGTGTCAAAGGGATCTTGAAAGTTAATGTCAATGAAAACCTTGATGGGAGGAAGGAAGGAAGGAAGGAAGGAAGAAAGGAAGGAAGGAAGGTAGGTAGGTAGGTAGGTCATGTTGTTTCTTATGGAAATTAAGAAGGAAGCTGATGCTGTCAGTTGGATTGAAACGGAAGGAGCGCAATACTTTTAGCAGTGATGGAACCTTTGGAGGAAAGATACAACAAATGGAATAGGGAGGGATGCACAGGAGTAACTGAAGGATTATACCATCTTCGTATATGCTGCTATTTTTAAAGTCCCTTCCAGGCTGTTGGTCTGCAGAGACCAGCTGCCATTAAGTAGGACACAATTTCAGATAAGTCCGAGTCCTCAGGGAAATGTGTTACCTATTTAACTTCTAAAAAAGAAGAACCAACTCCAGCATATGCATCAATTGGCACTGTGTCATAAGCGTGACTGTCAACCATTTGTGGATTATGATCCAGCAGAACTAATCATGCAAGGAACTGTAGTTCGAGTTTACCAGTAGGGGCCTACAAGGCCCGGCATGCAAGTTGCTGTTGACTGAAAAGCGGCATCCAGCTGAATGTTACCATCATGGCCTGGGTCGAGATGACACTTATTCAACATTCCAAGATATTGCACATTTTCTGAAAGGCCACTTGGCCACTGACCAATTGTTTGCCCAAATAAGTGATACAAATAACAGATTCTGGTTCTAGAGCAAAGCTGGCATTTACGGCACACAAACCTTTGAGAAAAAACTGTAATGGCAGGACTCTGGTTTGAGCATTGTATTTATTGCTATTTTAACTCACAAAAGCAATTGGAGCTGCCATTTGCATTGCTGACTCTTCTACAAGACCACTTTGTAGGGTTGATAATATATAAGAATTTTCACTTATATGCTTTCCTCTGATGGTACAAACTTACGGGTTCGTCAAAACACAACTGGGCTGGATACGGCGGTGCATATTGACATTGAGGCAGCCCCTGATACAGGCTCCTTCGGAGATGGTGGCTTTCATTTGCTACTTAAGAAAGCAGATGAGGTTTTAGACCTCCCTCATCCTTCAGTGGACTACGTACATTCTGCAGTCAACTATTTCCACTATAGAGCCCTTATTACTCTTTAACCATGCCCTTTTTGAAACACTGAAAGATCCATGGTCAAATCTAATATCTTATCCAGCAGTGAACTAATCTAGAGTCAGACGCTGCAGATCAGCCCCTGGAGACCCTACTTTCTTGTCCGTGCATCCATCTCATGAAAGTTTATGGTTCAAATCTCCTCCACAATGAAATTGAATACTGCAATTTTCCCTACTTATCCTCATGGAAGGGAATCTAAGAAGGGAAGAAGATCTTTTCTGTGGGAAATCTGGTCTTACGCTCACTGAATGCAGCTTGTCTTATGAGTCACTGCACACACATCATTTGGGAAATGCAGAATTGGTAGTCTTTAATGTACTGGAACACCCGGGGCCACTTCGCAGAAGTAGTCTGTGATGGGCAGGATGTCTCTTGCCACATCTTCCAAGCAGGCCTGGACACAGCAGAACCCGTTGCCAGGAACATGAGCTCATCGTTTACCTTGAGAAGGTACTTCTGGCTCAAATTCCACAGGCTTTCAGTAGAATACGTTTATGGTCATGCCCTTAGATAGAGAACGCTTTAGACAAAAAGCGTACACAGAGCTTGAAGGCTTTAAAGAAGAAAGAATCACAGAATGATCTCTGGTCCTCAATCGACGATTAGGGATTTTCACCCCTTTCAAAAAGCCAAAGCCTTTGTCAGATCATTCCAATAGAGGCAGACACAATAAACACCATTTAGCAAACTCTCTGGTCCAACAGTACCCAGGGTGAGGCAAGGGAGCTAGCCAACAGGTCCAACCCTCTTCCTTCTCCTTCTACTCCCTGCTCCACCAAGGAAGGCTCAGTAGTTCCCCTGTGAAAAAGCACATGATGCCAGTTGGAAAACAAGGATTCTCTTTTCTACACGCCTGGCAGATCATTGTTTTGGACCAATGGGTCCTACAAATCATATGAAGGGGATATACCAAAACCCAACTATCTGCAGCAAGAAGTGGTGACCCTGTTGCATAGAGAAGCAGTGGAGAAGGTGGCAAAATGGGAAATTGGTCATGGGTGCTACCTTTGGTACTTCCTGGTTCCCGCTAAAGGTGGTGGCTTTTGTCCGCTCCTAGACCTTAAGGGCCTGAACGAGTACTTGCGCAAGGGGAAGTTCAGGATTCTGTCATGTCCCAGGTGTTGCTATCAGTAGTTATGGAAAACTATATAGTATCCGTCGACCGTCAGGATAGGTATTTTCATATACCATTATTAAAACCATATAGACAGTACCTGCGGTTTGTACTGGGCTCTGCTCAATAATAATTTGTGGGTATTCCCTTTGTACTGACTTTGGCACCTTGAATCTTTACCAAGATGTTGGGTGTGGTCCATCTCTGGAGAAAAAGTTATTTATCTTCTGTAACGATCTTTATGGTTGGTGGTTACTCTATCTACCTGCAGATTTCTCACCGTTCCCGCCCTCCTCTTTTCTAAAAAAAATGTAAAACCTGTATAAAACAATGCCAATTTACTATGTAGCACCCATTTTTGTCTAGCCGTTATTCTCATTCCGCCTCGAAAGACGTGGTTAGAAATAAGTGAGACCTGACGCCAGAGTGTGAGGGTGACACTGACATAGCTTTGTTGCTGGTGTCAGTCGGGTCCAACACCCCCTATCGGCCCTTGAGAGCTACGTCAGCAGTTTCTGAATCCAGACTGGCGCCAGCCATATTCAAAGGCGAGGAATCTGCAGGTAGATAGAAAATACACCAGAAAGATAAGTAACCAAGGTAAGTAACTTTTCCATTTCCATAGGAGGCTCCTTTAGCCCTGTGCTAAAATCTAGCATCTAGAGAACTCCTAACAGGGCGAATGAGTCTGAAGAAAGAGTCACACGACTATTTCAATAGCTTGATGTGCATCCTGTGTCCAGTTCACATTCCAAGCATATAACTGGGAATTTGTTGAAAAACCAAATAAAAAATAAAAGAATGTTCAGCTAGATTATCCCAATTTGTGGTTTTACGTTTATATTGGCAAATAGGTTCCAGAATCCTTTGCGCTGCCTTGTATCTTGAGAAATGTAGGCATTCCACAATCACACTTTCCCAGAAATGTAAAGTGGGTCAAACAGTTTGCACTTTTTCAGATGAAGGTGTGAAAAGACGCACACACCTGTGAGTTTTAAGCTCCTGTAAAGTTTTACTGCATTCCATGGGAGAAGTTGTAGATTTCAGCGTCATTGATGGCTTTCAAAATTATAATCAGAACGTGACAAAAATAAACAATGTGAAACGGATCACTTACTTTTGATAGGCTGTCAGCAAATGTGCAATAGCAAGGTTATGTAACAGGCCTGATCATCAGTTCTTTCTTTCTTAAATAAGGATTTCCATCTGATGTTGTAGGCCCATTTTAATAAATAAAAACATCAAGAAATACTGTGTCTATATGTATTTTCCTTGGTATTATTCAAGGCACTAATGCATTTGTATTATTCTAGTTTAAATCTTAAGGGCTTATTCTGAGTCCTGCGATAAATCCAAAATTAGGTGCAAATGGCATTTACTTCAAATTCCGGATTATGGGTTGGTGCAAACTGTACTTGAACTCAGGGTTTTCCCAGCGCAATCCCCTTCAGAAAAAAACGTATCTCTGAGTGACTTGAAAATACTTACATTGCTTGATAGATTGGACAGGACACGCCCATAGGCACGTAGCCAAGTGCAGTGGAGTTGATGTACGGCAATAGAAAGTCGAGATTGGAGAGAAAGCTTGTCACATCCATCCAAGACGCGCTTATAAGCCCGGGGCCCCAGGTTTCGAAGGTGTTTGTCAAGATGGAGGCCGCAATTTTATTGTCTGTTAACAATGTGTTTTCCTGAAAGACATGAATATTGACAGGTAATCAAATGCGTGCCCGCTGTGATAATATCACCAATGTTTATTCATTTTCCTGGACCCAATTAAAGCACAGATTCCTCTCTTAGAGCTTCCTCTCTGTAACTAAGCATTGGCAAAGCCAATAGGTGTAGCGTTGGTTGCCATGCACTGGACTTTGTCAATGCTTGTTTTGTCGTTGTTTGTTGTTGTTGTAAATTTGCATTGTAGGGTCAACTCCTGGACCCTCGCCAATATTTAAAAAAAAATACTTTGTGTGAGGGTGTGCATCTTTAGAAAGACCAGAATGCTGTCACTGACAGTGAAGCTAGCCAGTGACTGACAAGGGTCAATGCCTCATGCTCATGCTGTTTGCTGTTGTGGGTGGAAAAAAAAAGTGAATGGCACAACAAAAGACCCCTAGGTGAAGAGGGTGACAAAAAAATCCCCTATAAGTATAATTACTTATATTCGGTAAAACACATCCTAGGGTATTTAGTTTATGCTTTGTTTAACATGCATGATATATGACATGTATTACTCCCAACTAAAAATAATCATGACATTGCCAGTCACGAAGAAGTTCCATGATCCTATATATGGAGACTCTAGAGAGCAGGGCAAGCGATTTTATAAGGTAAAGAAATTACAAAGTGAGTTGCAATATCCTCATTACAAACATTAGGGAACATTTAATTTTGTATTGTGCTTTATACTTCCATTGCACTGTATGTCTTATGGAAAAAATAAATTTAGGGGACAAATGGAGGGAGCCTGGCTCATGCTAATGTGTGGTTTTACAACAGAAATTCCCTCATATTAATCAATGAAACTAGTTACGTTCTGAGCACTTTTTAGGTCTGCGTTAGCCAAGGCCTTTTGATTTTACAAAGTACATCTAATACACTTATATACTTATACTTATAATACACTACAATGGCAATGTTTTTACATTAAAAAAACATTTTTTTTGCTTTTTTCCATTTTTGTTTTTATTGGCTAAGGCTTCACAGCTCTCAAAAGAATGTTTCATGAAAAACATGGCAAAACGAAACTAGCATTGACAAAGCCAAAAGGCTTTCAGGCAACGCCAGACCGATTGGCTTTCCAAATGCTTGTTTCCTTTTGCTTTAGAAATGTAATTTGAGCTGAAATAATGCTGGCAGTCACAGCAGGTAAATAAAGGCTCTAAAAAAGGATCACTTATAGCCTTGCTTAGTTTTTCTCTCATTTGATATATGGAGCATTTGTACCGGTGTCTGGGAGTCAGTCCCTGGAGCTGCCAGCTTGCCAGGTAATAAAGTTCTGTCTTACTGGGTCATTTTTGGATTTAGAGTCTTTGTTTACCATTTCCACATACTTACTTTCTGTTTGGAACCGACTTCAAGAGGCAGAGGAAACTCCCTGCAGGAGGTGCCCTGTACCTGCCCGGCCATTTTGATGTCACATATAATACGTTTATACAGGCACCAAGAGATGTTGTTTTTCTTAATGTTCTGTCATTACAACTCATTTGTAAAACAACAATTAGTGGCAGGCCTTTGAAGGTTGATTACACTTCCCCAAGTAATGTACTTCAAAGAAAGAAGGTTATTCTGTACTGGAGGGACACCTTAGCTGTTACTAAACTAAGGTGTCACTCCAGTACAGTACACCACCAGTCACCTAATAAATAGGCCACTTTGGCTGGGTCTTTTTTTTTTTTTAGATGGTGCGCCTTTTGAGGGCGCACTTCCGTAACAGACTTAGCTATGTTGATGGAAGCATCGATCCTGCGTCTGAAACTCAGGGGCAAAAGATGCATTTCTAGAGTAATGGAGGGGTGGAGGGAAGGTGGTCCCTGGCAGAATGTGGGGGTGCCTGTATGTGTGGAATTATTGTTGATTGCTGGGGCCTGGGGGGCGACAGGGTTTGATCAGATAAACAAAATAGCTGGTGGCCACTGGTGTCCGCCTAGTGCTGACTCTCCTTGAAAAGAGCGATTTATGACGGCCATTTTGTGGCCGCGCCAGGAGACTTTGGAATTCCCTGCTTTTGGAGTTCAAACTCCTCTTATTTTATGGGTATTTTAAATATTGTTCCCCTGACCTCGCCCTCCCAGATGTCTGATTCATTGGCTTTACTCTGCTTCAACTATTTCTACCCAACAAGCTTAATTTTCCTTCCTTCTATGTATCCCTTTCTCTCTTCCCAGGATGGCCTTAGTTTCATTTCAAAGTCCGTTCTTCGTTTTGCCCCTTTCCTTATTGTGTTGCTTCCTTCCCGGTCCTCTCTTTTTAACAGAGGTACTTTTCTTACAGACTGAGCCATGTTCTAGATTACTCATTAATTTTCTCCTGTATCTTAGGTCTTTGGTTTCTAATTGGAATGTCATAGTGCAAAGCACTCAAACACTAGCAGATCATGTTAGCTCTATTTAACCCCTTGCCTGCTGATGACGGAACCGCTCCGTCATCAGCTGCGGTGGCGCTGTGCTGATGACAGAGCCGTTCCGTCATGGCCCGCTCGGAGCGCCTGCGCGGCACGAATTCCGCGCCTGCGCTGAGCGTTCCATTGAGCGGGGCGGGCCATGACGGAACCGCTCCGTCATAAGCACAGCGCAACCGACGCTGTTGACAGAGCGGTTCAGTCACCAGCATGTGGCCGCCGCGCGGCCGCCCCGCCCCGCCCCCTTAGCACTGCGGCGGAATAGCCGCCGCAGTGAAGGGGTTAAAACTATGCTATAAATAATAATCTTCAAATAATAAGTATGTCCAGAACTGACAGACCAAGTGCACCTGTTGTCCACTTGAGTCCATCAATCTACATCTTGGACCCTTAATGAAATTGAAGGTTAATACAGAGCTATGAGCCTGATGTATAAAGCAATGGTTGCAATTTGTGATGCGACCTAAGTCGTAATGGGTCGGTTTGCAAAATGTCCATGCATAGTGAGCCGCAATCATGAATATTAATGACCTCATGAATATTAATGAGCTAGGTTGCAAATTGTGACTTAATCTCATTGGATGCCAATTAAGGGATGGTAGCCTCCGGGGATCAGCACAATCTCAGACCAATATGTCTGTAAGCACATTTAAATAAAGTAAACGTTTTTGCTTAATTGGAACCCATCATCCTTAATGGACATGGGGCTAAGTTTAAAAAAGAAAGTTTACTTTTGAAAATACGTTTTTCTCAGTCTTGGCAGTGTCAACTGTATTAAAGCCTACTCTCCAACAAGCTTTTGTATTATTTCACAAAGGGGAAGGGGTTCTTCTTAAGACCATTTCCGCTTTTATAAATCGTTAACCAATCAAACTTGAGGGTATGCAATTTATCAATGTTTTGGACTGGATTGTCGACACAATACACTTATACATCTCCTAAACAAAAAATTATATTTCGAAGGGATTCCTACAACATGGTCCTTACAATAGTGATTTCTTGTGGAGTCACAAACCCATTTTAGTAGTTGGAGTTCATTTACTGACTTTCAAAACAGGGTTTGCACGTTAACCATTTCACTGCAGGGGCTATTCCGCCGCAGTGCTAAGGGGCGGAGCGCACGGCGCTCCCGCACTGGTGATGGAACCGCCCCGTCACGCCCTTCGGGTGAGCTGTGCTTGTGACGGAACGGTTCCGTCACGGCACCTCCCGCTCAATAGAACGCGCAGCGCAGGCGCGGCGAGCGGGCCGTGATGGAACCGTTCCGTCACCAGCACAGCCCACCCGAGGGGCGTGACGGAACGGTTCCGTCACAAGCGTGGGAGGGGTTAAAAATGTTTTTATGGTTGCAAACAATTCGAATTGCTGTTTGCGACCTTAAAAACTATTTTGAACATCAGGCCTGAGAGCCTACCTTTGATTCGAGCTGTGTTCACTTCACCTCATTAATTATTATGAACAATGTGTTTGTTTCACATAGCATTGCAGACCATGAGGTGTCACCTACATCTGAGACTCAAGGATGCTCCATACTGACTAAAATCACATGATCACTTGATGCCTCCTCACCAAAGTCCTGTCTCTAATCGTACCTGGGACTTCCATATTTTAAATAACACAGGAGCTACAAAACAAGATGTGTTCTGCACTTGCTTACCACCAATACTTTCGCTCTCATTTCCTGCAGGAAAGTGCCCAAGAACGAAACATCCTGCATCTTCTGTGAGCTAAACACAAGATTAATTGCACTGGCATTGGAGATGATGGAGCTTTGTACTGTCAAACTGGAGAGCTGGCTGGCAGTGAGAATGTCATAGCAGTCCTCCTACAACATAAAACACAGATTATTAGGCTTGGAAATACATTCAACCATATGACTGCTACTCTTGTACACAGATAGACACACGCATAGCAACCATACACATTTCTCACTTACAATACTTTACTGGCAAACACACGAACTACACCCATCTGATACTTCAACATCCACAATCTACACATCCCTACACAGCACAATACGCCCATCTCACAACTTCTAACTTACCTACTTAATTCCCAATGGTAAAACAGACTCATGAAGCACACTGATATACAGTGAATTTGTAAAAGAACAGTACATCTAACCCTCATTGAACAAAAAATACAATAGGAAAACACCTGAAATCACGTTAGACCATTTCATCATCATATGTCGTTTCTTATGGAATATCCTGGACTTTTATGCAGATGTGGATGGACCCTTAACTACGGAGGTATCTTCCAAAAAGTTTTTAACTGTTTTAAAGCAGGCTGTCCGTATTCTTGTGCTTTACAAGTACGTGTCTTTTCCAAACTTAGGGGCATATTTACAAGCCACTATCACCACAGGAACGTCACTTTTTGTGACGTTCCTGAGGCGATAGGGGATTCGTCTTACTTACAAGGCGGCTTCAAGCCACTTAACGTGGCTTAACGTCGCCTTATAAATCAGGGCCCCTTTCACGATAGACTTAGGGTGAGAGGGGTGGGCAATGGGTGTTGTGGTGCGCATTCTGCCGCAACACCCATTCATTTTGACGCTGCCCCCTATTTACAAGGGTGACGTAAATGGGAGGCAATGCCAAAATGAAGACCAGGTAAAACCTGGTCTTAACATGGTGCTTTATTTCTCCTTGTTTTTGTGGTTTCTGTGTGCTGCATTGTGCAGCACACAGAGAAGCAGCAAATTGCCATGAATGAAAACAATCATTAAAAAGATGGCGAGTTGCTACTTCTATGTGTGCTACACAATGCAGCACACATAGGAGTTGCAAATCGCCATTCTGGATTGTTTGTGTGCAGGAAGGGACATCTTCCTGCACATAAACAATCATTTACTCAACGCAGGCACCCTTGCACTATGATACAAGGGTGCCTGTGTTGGCGCCAGGCAGCTGAATCAAGAGCCAGCGCAGGGAGAAACTCAGGGAAGTGCTGTATTATTGTAAATACAGTGCATCCATGCGTTTCTAAAGTGACGGAATACGGTGTTAGGAATTTTGGAGCGAACCAGCGCTCTGTCGCTTACTTGTAAATATGCCCCTTAGTTTCATGAGTTATGTCAATTCACAAAACTTGCCAATAATATGTTTGCAAACCTGTGCCAGCGGCATGCTCCTGAGCATTTGAAGTGATTCTTTTTTTGTGTAGGCATTTCACCTGTATGAAAGATGCTTAAAACACAGTTCATGACAGAGGAAAGGAACCACCACTGTGTAATTTATACTTGTGTTCAGTTTCTCAATAGAGAAAATGATTATCTCCATTGAAAACCCCTTTTGCTATACCCTCGCAAAGTGTGGGACAGTTCCCTTTCTCTTCAGTTCCCACTGTAGTGTAAACTTACCACCACTGCCAGAGTGGTACAGTGGGCATTGACAAACTTGCAAGGCAAACTACCCCTTGATCAGTTCTCTTCCCACCCCTTGCATGGGATTTGCCACTGTGTAATGTCTTGGGGACCAAGGGTAACATAATGCGGAATCAGCCCGGACTGGCATTACGGGCATCAGGTATTTTCCCGGTGGGCTGGCAGGTTGGGGCTGGTTGCGCTTATAAATAAACAATACAAAAAAATGGTTTGAAGCCTGCTTTAAAACCATCTGCTTTTTTTATATTTTGGTGGTTTCTATTTCCTGCAGGCAGAAACTTGGCCAGCCTGTCCCCAGCAATAAAACCGCTCCCACTAGCACTGAAAACAGCCTCCACCCTGCCAGACCACCAGCGAAACGCTGCGCTCATTCACTCTATGCAGTATGGGGGCAGCTCTGGCATCATTTGCCAGGGCTCGTTTTGGTGCCCATTCTGGCTCTGTGCAGAATTAATGGATCTCCATGTGCATGGCCCCCTTTTGTGAATACCTAGCAGATGTAGATGTAGCCATGCTAAATTTCAAAAGTACAAGGTTGTTATTGTGAGTAAGAAGTTTAGTACAAAAGAGGAAAAAACTGCAGAAGGACTACAGCATGGAATAAAGTGACAGGGACACCAATAGTAAACAATCTGGAAATACATTTGGAAATGATTGGTTTATTAATACGATTATAGGAAACCATTTCTAATATATTGCAAATGTTTTCAGAGTTTTGTGGGACTAACTAGCAACAACATTTGGTTTTGTTTCTGCTGGTCACTACTTTAAAATCCATCAGCCCCCCCAACCTGATTTGTCTTAAATTCGATTTAAGACAGACTTAAGACAAAATCCTAACTTAAGTCTGTCTTAAGACAAACTTAAGTCAAAATCATAACTTCTGTGAATACCAAAAGTAGTAAGTTTAGGATTTTGTCTTAAGTTAGTTCTGTAAATCGGGCCCTACAAATCTAAATGCTAATTATTTACTGTGGTTGTTGATTGATTCTGGCATATCTCTGACCACGCGGACCTACAGTTGATAAACCTGCTTTACAATGGAAAAGCTGACAAGGAGAGAGGGGGAAATAGACCTAGGAGCATAGAAAGAGAGAGAAAGGGAAGGAAAGGGAGAAGTAATAGAGACAAAGAGGTCAACAAAAAACGAGTTGTGAATGAGCGACAGTGAATTACAGTGATGGATTTGTGATGGCCATAAAACGAGCGGAGTAAGTGATGCTTATGCAGGGATTACAATACTTACCCCTTTGAAGTCTTCCTTTAAGCTGGTGAAAGTATCCACTGCAAACTCTTTAGAAAATGTTCCAAAATACGCAGTCAACCACTCCCTGTCATTAGTGGCAATAGAGGCGCATGCATAGGCTAGGGAGGCAAAGAGAGAAACCGGAGTTAAATGGCGCAATCATTGTGCAGTGGCAATGGTGTGTGTTTTTTTTGCTTTTGGGATTAGAGAGTTGATGTTAATATTCCCTGTCGCGGTGAATTTGTTATTTAGTTTAGTTAATTATTTTAAATTTTTATTATTTAATAATCTCATAAAACCAGAAGAAAACATACAGTGGATCTCATCAAGCAGCTACCCCAACAATTTTAAACAGACCCACTTAGTTATCTCAGTGGCCCAGTCCAAGACAATATATAAAGTGTAAACACCATCACCTGTTCATAAAATGCTATGCTTCAAATGGCCAAGCCACCATCTTTGTAAGGTACAACTGGCCATGGAGGGAATAGGAAAGGTGAAGTCATAATGGCAAATTTAAATTTAATTTTGATTATCTCGTGCTTTTAAAAACCCCACCAACCTCTTAAAATTGTCCAATTTATCTACAAGAAGTCTAAAGCTGCAATGCCTATCATAAATAATGTCTCATTTACAACAAATACTGTGCTACAGCATACCTCTATGTGCAGAAGCATTCTTAAATACCGACAGGGGTGATTGCTCCACCTCTACCTGGGTAAAAGCATATTATTTCCAGAGCATCTCCACTCTTCTCCATTACGAATACCATACACAGACGATGACACGCTGAGCCAACAGTCCTGTCTCACCACTTGAAGCTCCTTCCAATTGTCATGTGCTACCAAATGGAGATCCAGAAAAAAGGAGATTCATATCTTCCATCGGAATGGCTGGTCTTTTTGTATGGAATTCTACATTTTGGGATTTGTAAGTGCTGCTCCAATAGTGCCATCCACCTTTCCCCATCTGGGGAGTGAGATTGCTTTACAGAAGGGAACTTGTTTGCCTTCTTAGCTTGTTTGTATCCAGGGTGCCTGGGTGTGAGTGACACAGAGAAAAGCACGTTTCCATGGCATTTAACATGACCATGTCAGGTGGCACCACAATGAAACCTAACACTCTGCCCTACTGCCCAGTGACAACAGGTCAGTGTTGCAAAGTCATCTTGTGCCATGGGCACCCCCCCCCCCCACCCTTTTGCTGACTGGTAATTGGTGGTACCTGACTCTGACTGACCCTGGGCTCTGCCTAACCAGGCCCAGGACCAGTAATATGCTGAAAGAGATACTTAGAATACAGTGAAAACACCAACATACACTAGGGTAAACTATGTGTTAGGGTACCCCTGCAATTGGTATGACATCCCCTTTAAGGCCCTAGTACATAATAGGGCAGGGGGAGTTTAAAGGACAGCAGCCTTTCTGCACTTTTATGTGTACACTGTTGAAACCTGATGCTTGTTTAAGAGCAGCCCTGTGTTGCAGGACTGATTTTAAAATGCAAATTATCCCCAAATTCAACTTTTGTGTTTGGAGCACTTACACATTGATAACCTACAATGTTGGGGCATATTAGGTATCCCCAGGGTCTCCCCTAAGTGTCCCAGGGGTGGGGGATCCGGTATCTATAAAGAGGAGCCTTATATAATGAGTGTTATATGTCCTGGGTTTAGTGAAATTATACATTTCACTCCCCACATTGTTGTAAAGTGCTTCCCCAAATCAACGTATGTGCTAGGAGTACTATTAAGTGGGGATCTGCAAAATTTTTATATATATTTAGAACCCCCTAAAGTCTTTCCTCCTAGGTGTTCCAGGGGTGGGGGTGGGAGGGAGGTCCTCTGGGTATAAGCATGGTCCTTATAAAACATGTTTTATAGGCACTGGTATTGCAGAAATTGCACGGTTAAGGTTTCCATTGCAGATCCCCAGCCCATAGGTTAACATTGCAAGAGGTTATTAATTAATAACCGGAGAAAGGAAAGCAATAAAACTAGAATCAATGAACTCAGTAGCATGGTAATGATAAATCCAACAATATGGTATTGTTGAATATATTCTAAAATGTACAGACAAGAAGTTATATGACTTTCTTGTCTGTAAGCCAAACTTTAGCCCTCTAGTACTCTGCCTTAATTGGTCAGAGAGAAGTGGATTAGTCTGGCTGCTTTGAAGAGGCGATAAATGACACCTGGGGTTAGGACGCCTTTCTGGGAGGAAAGGTTGCTGGGCATAGCAATGCTAGGGGAGGGGTATTAAATAATGCTCTTTAAGGGAAGGCAGAGACAAGCTGGAGAAACCAGTTTCATTTACACCTTTCCCCTCTGCCCCACAGCCAGATGTGGGGATTAAGGAGGAATTTCCAGATGTAAGGGGAGTGGACATATGCAGATGAAGCCATCCTGTAGGCTGGTTTAGTTAGATCTGCTCCCTCTGCTGGAAAATCAGCCATGGTGAGGGAGGAAATAATGCCACACTTTAGAGGATGTGGTCATACCCTGGGCTATTGCCCTGCACCTCGTTGGACAGAACTGACCTCCTGCTTGATCCAGAGAAATTGGAGAACGTATATGAGAGGGACAGAGCCTCTCAGATCTGCTACTTGAAACTTAAGAAAAGAAGGGTCCCTGCTGAGGAGTTTGATTTGCATCAACCAGGCCCTGCACTCCGAAGATCTCGCCTGTTACACAATCTGGAACTACAGCCCAGGGGGGCTACCTTGCTTCAAAAGGACTAAAGAGTGGACTCCCTGCAAGCTACAGGTCAACAGAGCTCACCTGGACTATCACCACCAAGAACCTCCAGCCTGGAGAACTACCAGTGGATTTGTAAAGGTTTTGTTCAAGTGGATTGTGGGAACTGAAGTCCCAAACTTTCAAGGACGTGTCTTTGAGATTCCAGATCCTTAGAGTACGTTTTGGACACTGTGGAACACTTTGGGGAACTTCAGGAAGAAGTTACAGAAGTTTGGAGAATTTGGAGCAACCTTGGAAAAAATCTCCATAAGTGGACCGACTCGACCTGGCCAGCCAAGCTGGAGACTCTAAACCGCGAGCCGGCCTGCCGTCCAGGTTCGTCCCGCTGAAAAGCTCCATAGGTCCGACTTCCAGAGTTTGACTAGGAGTAGGAAAAAACCCAAGCCGGTGAACCCTCGGCCTGGTGAAGAGCATTGCGGGATCCCTGAAGAAAAATCTCTATAAAAGTTTCTAAGTTCGAACGTAGAAAAGGTGACTGGGACCAACCGTGAGAGCCAAGCTGCCCACCTTCAAGCACGAGCAAGCCTGGATCCATGGTTCGTCCTGCTGGAAAGCTCCAGAGCTCAGATTTCCATAAGTTTGACCGGGGGCTTGTCACAAGGCAAGCCGGCGAATCCTCACCGAATCCAGACTGGCTGAGAGCTTTGAGGGACCCCGGCAAGAAAGTCAGAAGGTACTTTGACCGAGACCTACCGCAAGGGGTAGCCATGCAGGGATCCATCGCAGTCGGCCTGAAACTTTGACTTTCACCCGGTCTAGCGCAACCAGATGTCCCATTAGACGCTATCGGTTTCTATGTGCTATATAGTGCTAAATCTTTAAAAATTCATTTCTCTGGTTCCCTACATTGGATGTTTTTTAATTTTGGTGTCATTTTAAAGATACAACTATTTCCTTTTTCCATAAATAGGTGGTAGATTTTTATTGTATGAGGTGTCTTAATTATTTACCGAATTTGTGTTCTTTAATACTTTACATACCTGTCTTTAAAGTTAAGCCTGCCTGCTTGTAGCCAAGCTACCAAGGGTTGAGCATGGGAATATTTTCCTAAGACCTGTACTGAGCCCTGTATTGGGGTAGTGGCCTTATTATATAACAAAATCTGGAGTGCTCTAGATTTTAACCTTTCACTGTGAAAGGTTTTTCTGTAGTGGCATTATTGCCAGGTGCAGATATACATTTGCCTCTACTAATAACCCACTTTCCAACAGTCAGACACCCAACCCTGAAGGTTAAACTCTAATCTCACCTCCTACTCAACAAAAACCCACCAGCCACCCTCCCTCCAGCTGCAGCACCATACGCCTTTCTCAAGGATTTTAGGCTTCAATACTCTACATACAGGATCATATTGCTTCAGAAATCTTCTCCATTTTGCACAGCTTTTTTAGGATGGGTGCAGCACTGCCATTATCCTTTTTTGCCTCTGTGCCGAAGTACTGGTAGAGGTATCTTTCTCTTTTCCACCTCCTTTTTTTCTGTCAGTGGTGGGGCTGAAAAAAATGTGTTCCCTCTTTGTCTGCTTGTCTGCCATGCCATGGTGCTTATAAGAGCCTTTACTCATTACAGGTTAGCTGGATTCAATATCAATCTGCTGACGCTGCTGCTCCCAGGGAGTATCTCCGTACACACCCAAGTCACCAGCCCCAAGGTAGACCATGGTTATCTGAAATTACATCCTCTTCTGTTAAGCTACTGTCTTCCTGTAACCTCATGGACTATACGAAACCACTAGCGCATTTGCTGTACAGCTGCCGCAAGTTAAAATGCTGAACTGATTTGTAAATGTACCGCTTATTAGGGTTGACAATACTACCTTAAAAATAATGATTCAAGGGGTAAATAAAGTGATGTATGAGGGTCCTGAGTGAGAACTCCAATGTGCAAGCAAATTTAAATTCAGTTCTGAATTGAAGAGGGAGGATCTCAATTTCCAGTGTGCCAAACTGAATGTATACAACCCCTGGGTCTGCATGTAGTGCAAGAGGCAAAATATTAGGTGGTCTGAATATTATGCCTAGTAGAGACGTTGTTGGTGGGTCATATTCAGGGGTGGACTGGAACGTAGCAGAGTTAAAAGTTCTGTAGGTTGTATATTGCCTGGCTAACCTTGTCATGTGCCAGCCAATGGGAGGGGGACATTGACTAACTCATGGAGAGTTCGAGTAAGTGATACTTGCTGATCCCACACCACGATGCGATGAGTGCAAAAATGGTGGTGTGAGGCTTCACCAATTGCCAGTCACCTAGTGGCTTAAACCTAACGCCCCTTGAACCGACTCTATCAGTTAAACTATCGATGTCCCTCATATTCAGGTGCAGGATCCTCACAGGCTTAGCTGGATTAGTGGTGTCAATGCCATAAGGGATGTTAAGCGCCGGGCTGCCCAACCTTGGTATTATGAGTGTCTGTCAGGTTGGCCTTCACTCAGTCTGAGAGACAGTTATTACACACTGGAAAATAATGGCGGCAGAGATCTGGCCCCTGAACTAGTGGACTACCAATGCAATGAGGGCTTCTGCCTGGATGATCACTATCATCTTCCTATAACTCTAACTGTGGCCTGAACTTCTACCTAGGGCCTCTCTCACTGGTTGGGAGGAGCAAAACACTGCTACACCCCTCTTGCCACTGCTGTAGCTGTTTTGTGTATGTCTCCGACGTTTACACTGCTACTGCAGATGCTTTGTCGTTCAGGATGAGGGAAGCTTACATTTCAGCAGATACAATTTCCAAGCATGTTTGTGTGTGATTCCTGCACTGCTGCCCATGCTGTATCTGTCCAAGTAGGCTAGGGTAAGTCCAGGTAGTACCTTACTTAACTCTGTGCTATGGAAATGCCCAAAAATATGGGTGTTGTCAGTGCCAGCTTTTACCTTTATTTGTCTTATGCACTGTAAGAACTGACACAATGAAATCCATAATGGCCTCCGGGTGGTCATACTCCACAGGTGCTTCGCTGAGAACGTGTACTCTGCAGAGATGTATAAAAAACAGAAACAGGCGATTAGAATTCATCTGGTCTCTCACTTTGCTGCTTAGGCTGTGCAATCACTGTACAATGTGTTCATGTCTCAGATGTAACTAGCCCCCTGCTGGGATGGTTGGGGGTGACCTTGACGAGGCACTGAAATGTGTAATCCTTTCATTGGAGGATTCCAAGTGGGCAGAGGTCACTATTCAGTCATGCTGCTCAACCAGACGCATTCCTTCATGCGGTCACACACATGAATTCATACACCCTGATCCGTCATTGTGAGGACAGGGGCGTAATAGGCAAGGGCGCCCCCAACTCTTAAGGCCCCACTCTAACCCTTATGGTTAAGTGAGCCCAAGGCTCAAGAATATCTGTGAGATATGGGATACTCAGGGGGTCCATTTTTAACATCCCTTTTGGGGGGGGGGGTATCATTTTGCATTACTCTACTGAGACAGGGAGGGACTTGAGCAACACAATGTGTGCAACCATTCCGTTTCCATGGAGGCAGATGTCAAGTTCCAAGTAATTAGAAACCTCAATTCGTTCCCGGCCCTCTACAAAGCCTGGCCGTGTAGCTTGACTGGATAAAAACACAAGCGGTTTGACCTAGCAACAGTGTTTCCAAGAGGAAGTGCTCTGTCCTATTGGCATTTTTGGGGGAAACGTGGCCCATAACATGCACAGCACACAACAACACATTCATGTGCTTGCACACTTAGACACACGCACATACTAAATTTGCAAACCTAAACTATAAGGAAAAACATCTATGTAACAACAAAACCCCCATCCATTTCCTTATCACCGCCCTGCTTTTTTTAAGCAGCTTGCACTGGTAAAGGAAAATCTCCACTTGACTTATGACCCGGATCCCCTCAATGTGACAAAGCTAACTGCCATGTGAACCAGAGTTTGAGCGCCTTCCGTTATCTAACCCATTCTCTAGTTGTCTGTGTTTAGCAGCCAGCCGCGGCCCGAGCAGGTAAGAGTGATGGAGCGGTGGGGCTGAGTGGGGTAGGGAGGGATTTTGACAGACGATGACGAAGGAAAAAGGAATTAATAATGAATTCTTCCTCGTCGTCGTCCGTCGAAATCAGCCCCCCCACCCCCTGGCCCCACCGCCTTTACCTGCACAGGCTCGCCTGTTAGCAGTCAACGCGGCCTCTGCAATTTACAGAGCCAACATTACACATCGGGCTCGCAGAGAGCTGCTCTTTGGTCTTGTAATGGCGATACATCCTTGGAACCACTGCTTCATTTGTTTATAAAACTCAGATCCACTACCCTTTTCTTAACGGCCTGCACTGTCGAATTTCAGGGCTGCCCCGTCTTGGTTCCACCTCATTCCTCTCTATTCCACCCCTCCACCCTTCTAGACTCTTTATCTCACTCTTGCAAGTTCCTTTCCATCTCTGCTTTCTCCCTTTGTCACTGTTTATGTCTTCCACCCTCTCTCTCTCTCTTGCTAATACTCTGTGCATCCACCACCTTTAGCCACCAGCACAAAGTAGGCACTGCCTATAACCCATAAACTTTCTCTGTGCAAGGCATGGGCCCCTGAGCACAAAGTTCATCTATGTTTGCTTGCCCCCAACTCTATGAGCCGGCCAAGGATTGCCTTTGTACTTACATGGCTGCAAGATTGCTGCATGACAGGTCTATAGGAAGGGATCCCAGGACCTTTGCGTTGAGGCTGATGATGAGGTAGCTTAGCTTGTTCTTGAACCACTCTGTGTAGTCACTGGGATTGAATGTCAGCAGCACAGAACCTATGCGACAGAACATGCCCTCTAGAAGTATTCTCCTTACATCTGAGTTTGTCAGCTGTGTCACTGATGACTGGAATGAAAAGGACAATGCAAACAATGTAACTTTTTAGATTTGAAAACAACAACGAATAGGAAAGAAACAGTCTCATTAACGTTTCAGGATAAAGAAGAATCCTGGTTATCCAGACTCCCCCGTGCGGTAGTTAGGCTCAGAGGCTTGGTGGGTTCAGCTAATGCTGTCATGATCCCAGAATTCATGTCCACACAGCTGAAGTTTTGTTTATTTTTTTTTTTAAAAGGTTTAATATAGAGGGAACTCAACTCGACCCGAAGGTATCAGAGTGCTTTACACGAGCACCAGTTATGTTCCAGTTAGGCACAGGGAGATTATGTGATTTACCCAGAATCACAGGATATTGAGGCAATGCCGAGACTCGCACCCAGTTCCCCAGCTTCAAGGTCGACCTCTCTAGCGGTTAGGCTACATCCTGGTTGCTTGCAGCAGAGAAGGGGACTGTGAGTCCTGGGATCATGGTAGAGGAACATGACATTGTGAAACTGTGAGGTGCTGATCTCAGTTGCAAAAAGAAACTTGAGTCTGGGCCTGCAGTCATCATCTTGTCAAATGTAATAGGCCTGAGATGGCAGTCCCACACTGGAAAAGGGGGAATAACATAAGGGGTGAAAAATACCCTTTTTGACCTCAACCTGCCACCTCATCCTGAGACATATGCTAACATAGGTGTATGCCTGTGCAAAGCTAATTCTACTACAGAACACTAGGTATTTAAGTTTATTTTACTTAGAGCATTCTTGGGCATGAAAGAAAAATTGAAGGTCTTTGAGCACATTACAATCAGACATCAGAATTGCACTTTTTTAGTACTGATGTAGAAATTAATTCAAATAGGGATTTGAAATCTAAAAAATGCATAGCTAAACCTGTTGGATTTTGTACATTTCCGGGTAGGACCAATACACATTCAACACAAGGGAAAGGTGTGAGGTTTTTGTGAGTGCGACGAGAGAGGGTGGAAGTAGGGGCGGTGGGAGATGTCTCTCTGGAATATAAAATGTCTAATTGTGAAATTTTGATGTAGAGTTTTTGGAAAACTAGAACTGCCACTGCAACAACTGACCAAAATGAAAGAATTCGACAGATAAGTACAAAAGATCTTTTTAGGTAGATTGTCCCAGCAATGATAACACAGACTTCAACTGGATTTCAGATTCACCTGCAGGGCAACAATCTTGCTTGCTTAATTTGTAAAATAAGTGCTGCAGCACAGCATTTTCCTTAGAAACCCGCCGGCTGCCGATTGTCAGTGTGCAGAATACCAAGGCTGCCTAGTTTTGATTTCAACTCAGGCCTCATTCTTCAATCACCATACTCTCCTTCTCCTCTGATCTCATTCTTGTCAGTTCTTTTTCACCCCTGCTTTCTTTCACTGCTTTTTAGTCTTTCCCTTCTTCCTTCGTCCCCTCCTTTGCTGCCTTTTTCTCTCTTTTTCTAGTTCAAAGGCTAAAGATGAAAAATAAGTTCCAACCCCAAAAAGGAGCACGAGTCAACCACCGGCTCAAATGAAGCATCGATCACTTAGTGCTGAACATGTGCAATGTTGAACAATTCATCAGTACCTTACTCGGCCCCGTAGACTTCTTCTAAACTATTCAACATTTTCATTGCAGGACAATTTTTCTAACACTCCCTGGTGAATACAAATACTCACCTTCAAATCAGAAAAAAATCGTTTTAATTTTTTTTTTTTAGAGTTTTATTTAGTGTGAACTAGACCCAAAACATCAGGTATCAGAGCGCTTTACATGAGCACCAGTTTCGTTACAGAAGGACACACTCATTTTGTTAGGAACAGGGAGATTAAGGGCCAGATGTAGGCGGCCAAATACTAATGCTGAAATTCACAGAATGTAGCAATGTAGGTGAGTTTAAACCTACTAGCAAAATAGGGAATCGCAAAATTGTGATTCCTTATTTTGCTCTTGCATATAAGGAATCGGAAATTGTGATTCCTTAAATGCAATGTATGTAGCACAAAAGAAAGTGCACTTTTGCCTTAAGAAATCGCTAATTACCACCAACTTCAAGTTGGTGGTAATTAGCGATTTCCTTTAAAAAAGCACTTTTTTGCTTTTTTTAAAGTGCCATGTGGCACACATTCATGCCCTTGGGGCATGTATGTGCGCCACATGTGCACACATGCACATTTCAGGGGTGTAACAGGGTGTCCTTTTGACACCCTGGCACCCTTGAAATAGCTCCCGCTATTTGCGATTCTTTAATACCGAATCGCAAATAGTGAATATCTTCCCATTCATTGCTATGGGCCTCCTAGCCAATAGGAAGGAATGGGTAGGTATTCCTTATTAACGAATCTCAATTTGTGATTCGTTAATAAGGAATATTAAGGAATCACTAATATTTTAGCGATTCCTACCTACATTTAATTTTGCGAGTCCTTAATTGAATCGGTAAAATTCGCTATTAAGGACTCGCAAATTTGATTTTACCTACATCTGGCCCTAAGTGATTTGCCTAGGATCACAGGATGTTGTAGCATCGTTGCCGAGACTCGAACCCGGTTCCCCTGCTTTGAGGTCGACCGCTCTAGCCGCAAGGCTACATCCTCTCCCTGTTGTTGGAAGTACATATTCTGTAACAAACTAATTTAACTCGTGGGGCAAGAATGACCACAAGTAAAAACTCTTGTTTCTGAGTGTAATATTTTACCCAACCCTAGTGGTAGTTAACTTCGGCAGCAATTGAAAAGGTCTGAGTGAGGTTAAGGGGATACGGTCAACCTAATTGAACCGATTTTCACAGTGAAACACAGGTGCTACTCTTTACCTGTTGTAACTGGGCATTGAATTCATCCAGGAAAGCGCCAAAACTGGTGTCGGCCACGGCTTCAATGACCCTTCCGGCTGCTGCAGAGTTCTGCAAGTCTGTTACCATGTACTGGGCAAGTTGTTGCGGGGTCAGTACATGCAAGGCTGACAACTAAACAACAAGAACAAGAAACATGGTTATTGTCTTTATGTTCTGAACAAGTGCTAAAGTCATGCACATTTGAGTGGACACAGGCAATATACATTTGAAGCAGGTTTGGTAAATGCTAAAGCAATAGGTTGCTCATTAAACACATCTGGAAATGGTGAGAGTACATTTCACACACTGTACACCCGGTCCGGGTAAAGAAATCTGATTCTGTTTATCCGCTTACCTATCGGGCATGGCGGGGGATGGGAAGTGGGGGTGAGGGGGGAGTGATAGGGGTACGGTACCAAATACAGATGCTCACTTTCAATTTGTGATCTCTTTAACCTTGGTTGTTAAAAACCAGGGTATCAGAATATGGTTGTCAGAATGGCACCTGCTACATTAATGCAGTGTCCTAAATACAATTATGGATGTGTAACAGTCAATAACAGGAATGTTCTCATCAAAGGGTTCAGAGTGACATCAATTAGACAACAAGAGCACTCGGATGTCACTCAGAGTCCAAATTAAAAAAAACACCGGTGCTATTCACTTTTATCCCGTCTATAATTTTATGGTATGTATCGCTTACCCAAAAGTGTATGTCCCTGCTTTCAGCTGCTATGGAGAGGAGTAATGGGACGCCACTCATAACATGACCTCTCCTCCCGGTCCCAAATGGCCTCTGGTCACCTGATCCCCCACAACCCTCTGTGACCTCCCTCAATATTCTCTAGTCTTCAGAAACTGTTCTCGCTGCTCTCCAGATGCACACACTGACAGGATCTGGGAAGCCTGCAATAGCAGCCTGGAATTCCTTTATGACATAGCAAAAGTGGCAAACAAATTCTATTACACACAGTTGCAATGACTAACTAGAGTTATACTCTGAGATTCACGCCAGTGGCTCTCAGTAGCAGCCATACACAACATAAGTATCTAGTCATGGTACTTAATAGAAAGTCTTCACCCAATATGACAATATTTTTGCAAACAATATTTAAGTCACAATTTTTATACCAGACAATATTTTTGCAAGTTAGATTTTGACATACAACTGTTGTCAAACGCCTTACTCTTGCTTTTGTGATGTGAGTAATTTGGGCTTACAATGTAGGGGATTTACAGCCCCATCGCGAGCTGATTTGGCCAAATCATTGCCAAGATCCACAATAGGCTTTGGGGTGGGGTTGTGTTTCCATAATATAGGTATCATGCATATATGGTCCTTTTGTGAAAAGCGGACGAAACCTTACACTCATTAAATGAACATTTATGTCTGTGATCCAGACTTTACTTTGTGAACTAGGACGATTGAGTCCGGAGTTACTTGCAACCTTGATAGTATTCGTCTGACGGAATTGATCCCGATCACAAAAACATGGTTACGTGGTGTGATCGGATTTTATGTAACTGAATGCAAGACTTCTTCATAGAGCATGCCAACACTGGTGTATGAGCCAGTAATTGTCCAACTCTCTTCTTTTTTTTGAGTGGCAGAAGAAGCCAGGGCCTGGAAGATATGTTCATTACGTTTGTAAGAGGCTGTGGACAATCAATATATCAAATACTTTTGAATCATGGATCAGATGCATTTTGATCGCACTTCTGTCAGACTTCTTGTGCCTGTACTCTTGTTACGAGTCAGGGGAGCAACTGCCGGATAGATTCCTACTCAGCTTATTCATTTGAGATCTGCTTTCCTAAGTGTTCCACCACCAGACCCACTTTTTTCAGGTGGTAATTCGTCCTGGTAAGGTTACATGAGACTTTGGATGCAGTAGTAGCCAAGCCTCACCCCCACCCTCACACAGAAGTCCTGCCTTGTAACGCCCACACCTCTCGCCTGCTGCAAGACTTATTTGCTGGAAAGCATTTGTGTGATTAAATCTGTTTATAGGTGTTGAACCAAATGTTCTGAAATAGAAGATTGGGTTACACTCCTACTTGCAGAAATTAGACATATATGGGACCACAGATTTAAGAATCAGAATTTGTATCAAAATATAATATTGTGGAAGTCCACCAATGCAAATCTAGTGCAGTGTGTCAGTGATCAGACTTGAGTAGTGTGATACTGTGAAAGCAGCAAATGTACACTTCTAGGGTTACTCCAGCACTTGGAGTACATTTTCATTTTTTTTGGATCTTGCAAAGAAATCCATGAAGGGTACTGGGAATCTAGGTAAATTGAACCATTCCAGGAATACTCACAAGTGCAACCAGGTGTATAACCCTGTATGCATAAATAGGATGCAACTTTTCATCTATCGTTTTATGGTCTGGTCTTACAGCGCAGATGTCGCCAGACAATTATGTGAGAATCTCCAGGGGAGGGCTTTGGCTCCGCACTCATGTTGGGAGTCATGAGTACATCTTTTTGGGCAGACGTTTTGCACTTCCACAAAAAAGTGTCCTCCACACAGCTGTGATCATTTGGTGTATTTATCTAGCTGTCTGACTTGACCTTTTAGGGGCACACCCATGACAATGTAATGCTAATAAAGTGACATAGCCAACTAGAAAATTAATGGTGCTTTTTTCAGGCTGCAGCTCAGATCGGAGGGAGCTGTCATTCCTACCGACCCAAATTCAATATTGAGGCGCGCACACGCCGCATCTAAACCGGAAGTGCACTTCCTGCCTTTGACACTGGTAACTTTGCATGCGTTTCCAATGAGTTTGTGGATATTCATCACCTTTTTGGGTGTAACTGCACAAAATGCCCATACATATGACCCTGCAGTAAAACTCAGTCACAGATAATTCTGCCAATCCTGGCACCGTGAATCACGACTGGGATTATCTATGCGCAAAGGGGACATGTTGGCACTTAAGTGAACCTGGGAGTGCTAGGTGCTTTATAATTAGTCAGTGCTTCTACATCTAAATGTTGAGTGATGCTAACAATCAGTTGAGAAAATAACACATTTAAAAACACGGTGTACATACCGGGTTGAAATTTGGATCCAGTGTGGTGAAATCATTATAAACGCAGTGGGTGCTGAATGGGCCAAAGTTCATAGTGATCCATTGTGCGCCGCCATCACTATTTGTGGTGCAAGGGTTTCCTGAAGAAATTAAAACATAACAAGAATATTTCATATTAACGAGTTCTGAAAATACATTTTGGAATTAATTATCCCTCCAAAACCAAGCCAGGACAGGCCTGGTGTTTATAGTGCCTTGGAACACCTGGTGCCAGCAACCTAGTGGCATTTGAAGAGTTAAGTGTGAACAGTAACAGGCAGAGCTGTAACACATCATCACAAGGTAAATCAGACTCTGGTCTGCGATGGAAACAACAGATCCTTGAGAATCCTGGCCTGGACCACTAAACACAATATGAGACCTTAACAAAGGCAGAGTATGTGCTACATAAAAAACAATAACCTAACATGTAGCCTTCTATGGTCAAGTAAAGATCAGAACATTGTCACTGGAACGTGGCATGCCTTTGATCAAGGATTGGGTGAACGTCAGGTATGACTTATAATTCAGAACCGTTCACAAGCTCCTGTTTGTGCAAAGGATTGGAACTTAAGCCTCTTCTCTTAATCGGAGCCTGAGTGGTACAAAAAATATATTTAGCAGGAAACTTTATCTGCAGGTGAAGTTGAGCAAAGTTTGGAAAAGTTTTGAACATCACACAATTTTGCCTTCGGAAATGTATTTCTGTACATGATGCCTGATCGAACTGTGTATTTTTTGGTGTGCCACCACCGTATCAGATTTTTAATACTATGCTACCCTAATCTATAAAACAAAACTACTGACTGCTAAAATATTGGCCAGAATAGATTTAGGGCCTCATTTACAATGATTTGGCGTAGGGTAACACCCCAAGTCTTTTTGCTGCGCCGCCCTACACCAGATCGAAAGGGCAGGAAGGCACCACATTTACGAGATATGGTGCATTCCTGTCCTTTCATCCAGTGCCGGTGTCCAATTTGGTGCCTAGCACCAACGCAGGCAACCATGCACCATGGTGCAAGAGTGTCTGCATTGTTGGCAGGATTGTTTTCGAGCAGGAAGGGCACCTTGGATGGAGGTGTTTTCCTCTTTCTATGTGTGCTGCAGAATGCCAGGTTTACAGATCCTTGTAAATCCGTGAATGCATTAAAATCCATGGGTGTTGCGTAGGAATACCCCCCACTACGCTCATGAAACGCCTGACGCAGTGTAAGGCAAAGCAGCGACTTGTGCTGTGTTGCCTTACACCATATGTACAAGGCCATGAAAAGGCAAGCAAAGTGGCTTTGGGTGGCCTCGAAGATCTGGGTCTGCACTCTTTGCAGCCAAGCATCATAAAAAGTGACACACCGGCAGTGCAAGGGGCTTCTAAATATGCCCCTTAGTATATATAACTCAACACATAAATACCTTGTAAATACACATATATCTGCAAGGTAGGTAGATGTAAAGTTAAGAAAAGTAAACCTGTCCTAGAACACCAACATTTTGGCCACAATATTTGTATAGTCAAATATTTTTGCACTCCTCAATCTGACTGACAAGTGGTTTTTCGGACTGACAAACATGGCTTTCTTCAGACTTCTGTTGGGGTTGCTCCTTATCTGATTTTTGGTTAGAATGCATGGGAGTGAATGCTACTGACCCAGTTTAGATTAGGGTCTATTAGGTGATTGCTATGTTTTCCACTAGGAAAGTTCCCAACAACAGACATTTGTATCTGTCCATGTGATGAGCACTCCCCCTAGACTCTGTTGCACTTTGTGTTTTTCTGTAATACTACCTTTCCTCGACGAAAATATATTTATTGCCTCCGTTACGAAGATTTAGGTTCAGCAAATGTAGAATGCCACTGGTTTTTCTGCAGGAGCTAGATGATTATGATGTATATTAAGCAAACATAGAAGATGGACGGAGAGCTGAAACTCTTCAGACACACCCTCAGTCACAGATCTGGGTCGAATCCATCATCGTCCTTTAGTTCACTTCGCCACCCCAGTTCAGACCCAGCCATATGCAAATCGGTCTTGACCCTGTGCCTCATGGGAACAGCCCAGCCCGAACTGCCAAGCCATGTCTTCCCTGGACGGGAAACAAGCATCCTGGGACTGGTTTTGGGCTAACAGCCCTCACAATCCAGGATTGCTTGAATTCAGTGGCAAAGATGTATTTTATGCAGTTGCCTGCTTTCTGAAAAGCAAACTGCGCCCGAGAAAAGTCTTGTTGTTCTAGAGAGCCATTTTTGATTATGAATTATTGACCTGCTTGTTTTAACACTGCTTATGAACTTTACCACACTTATTTTTCGTATAAAATCAGCTTTTTCCAATTGAGGAAAATGTTTATTTTTAACTGTGTCTGTATTTTATTATATTTAATGTCTGTATTTTTCTTACAAAATTTGTTTTTGAGAAAAATGTGTTATATTGAACCAAGATTTCTCTGTTTTACTGATAAGGATCTGTCCATATTAAGACACTGGAAACAGATCTTACATATAGTGTATTTGACTTGCGGAAAAAATTATCTCTTAAAAATCTAAAACATTGTAAAATTTCTTTTTTTAAGAACCTAGTGGTTTCATTTATGTAATTTAAATGTGGTTTTATGTATCTTTTATGATATACTATTTTATGATGACGTAAAGACAAATCTGATTAATTGATTGATTGACTGTAAAGCAGTTTTTCTGACTGGCAAACATGACTTTCTTGAGTTGAGAGACATAAACTGTCCCAACATTATTTATAGCTCTCACTGAGGAGTTAAACTGACACAAGAATACACAAGCGGAGCAGTTGGGCTAAGATTACAAGTAGAGTTCAGGAAGCGCTGTCTGACCTGAGACCGGGGTGCATCCTACTCATGTATTTCCAGTTGTAAGATATGCTCACTCATGGAAAAATACTTTTCCATGTGTAATCATGTCCTACATCTGGAAATACCTAAGTAAATCATGCCTAGGTCTGGAGTCAGACACAACTACTCACAGGAAATCCTTTGTAGATCAGGCCCGGATATTCCGGGATAACTCGGATCAAAGGCGGGAAGAGGACACAAATACTCATGAAATAAACTGGTCTCTTGCTCTAAGGGTGCCTTTAGCTTGATCATCACCTTGGAAGACCTCACCTATTTTCACTTTCAGCAATGCCAGGTGGTATTTGACAAAGTCTTTCACGTCAATTCTGCTCCCTTCAGACATTTGATTGTAGCTATGGCCCAAGACCTCGATTCTGTTGTCCAATGAGTGAGAAAGAGGAAACAGTGAGATGGTTATTGTGAAAACAGCACATTTATATATTCTATAGAATATAATCTGTCCCTGGCTCTCCCAGGGACTGTTCAAACAATGCAATTCAGCATGCGTAGAGGAGCGAATATTAAATCATTCCACACTCTGATTCCTATTACATTTCAAATGCGTCTTTTCTAGTCCTGCATTTCCATATGTTCTGCATCACATTCCTCAAGTTTTTCCACTGATTTTTTCCACCACCCTCCTATATAACTGGAGTAACTGGCGCCCGTGCCAGCAATTTCTGCACCACTTGTAAATGGACCTTGCAAGAGCATAGATATGTGTGGGGTATGCATCAGCACATGGTCATAAATTTTCCTAAGCTACACCTTCCTAACCCCACTTCTCTAGCCCATCTCCAGGAAGCCTAGCTCACATCAAAATCTAGTGTGTAAATTTCGAACAAGAACATAAGTTACACACTTTTATGCCAGTTCCTACATTTTAGTAAATGTGGTTACATATGACTAAATCATACATTTTATACTAGCGTACAACCGATGTAAATTTGAAAACTCCATGCTAAATTGTGACCTAGTGTTTATTTTTACTACTTACAGCCAAACTCTATGCAGAAACATTCTGGAAGCGCAAAGTCATAACTTACATGCTTTGTAATGATGAGCAATCAATGTTTTCTGGGATCAGTTGCAGGGTTGTGGCATTTAGGCTGGGATTCATAAGAGACAGACCACCTGAGAAAAACTGGCTCCATTCATTAGGTGTGAAAGTTGCAAATGTCCCATGGACACCATTGATGATCAGGTATAGCATTTCATCTCTGACCTGGGTGTTCTTTATAGTTATCTCTTTCTGCAAAGATAGAAATATATTAAAATGGATATTTTAAACCTAAGGCCAGGGTCAGTGACCAGAAAACAGGGTAATGGAAAAGTTGCACATTCCAGACAAATAATTCCTAAATTCTAAGTGAGGTGGATAGGTGGTTGAGGGTATTCAGTTGAAGCTCCCTCCCTCTGCCATGCACGTCCATCTACTAAATGGATCTTGCAGTATAGAAAGACATTTGCATACTTTTTCTCTGCTCCTAGACGTTTGCACATCAGTGATTTGTTTGAGCTTCTTTGGCACCAACAGGTAAGCTCGCTCGCACTAGACATTTCAATAATTCCAAATTCTATGAAACCAACCAAATACAAAAAACACGTGTGCTAATTTTCTGTAAGACGGATTGCTATTATGTGATACATTATTGCTGCTATCTTCTTAGGTCATGAATTTTTTTTTAATTGGAAATTCTATGAAAACTGGTTAAGGTTTCCTAGTCTTTTTCACTGATATGCATTCACAAAAATCCCTGAGGAGGTTGAAGAGACATCACACACCCTTTGACCCCGGACATCACATGAATGACCTCTTGTCTCACTCTTAAACCCTCTGTTCCCTCAAATTTGCTAGTAACAGATGATGGCAAGGCCAGGAAGAGGAAAGTACAGAAAGTAAACAGGCCCCAGGAGCCCTGTTTTGGTTACTGCTATAGCCTTCAGGACCCTCCTGAGGCCAGGGTAAGCAAGAGCAATGCAGCGTTACAAAGTCAGGGGTAGCAGCTAGTAGTCTTAAGAATGCACTTCAAATCACAAAGGGATAGCTTAGAAAGGAATATAGAGGACATTCTGTTAAGTTGTGCATTTGCTATGTAGAAGTCTGTGAGCGGGGTACATAGGAATGAGGAATTTACCACACCCCTTAAATCCCGACGTTCGCAGAGTGAGTTAATTACTAAAGACTTCACATATTGGTATTATCTTATTGGTGATCTGGCCACATGTGTCACACCCTTGCTGAAGAGCACCCTGCCAAACAGCGAAACCAATTTGTTTTGATATATGTGTAGACATACATTGGTGTTGAATACAAACGAGTAGATGAGTAACAGAGGCGAATCAGGTTTGTCGCTCGTGTACCTCTTGACAAATGTGTGACTACACAGGATGCCACCTCCCTTCTGACCATGAAGTTTTAGTTCCTTAGAGTTAGGGAACCTTGATTACCTGCGTTGTCAAGGTAGGATTTACGTTCTGACAACTCTGCACTTTATACTTCCTTAGTGTAGGGAGTAGATAGGGATCCTCTTTGGCCCGGTCGAATGGCTCTGACCGGTATCAGCATGCATGTGGGCAGATGCATGTTGGCTGAACACGGATGATGGGTCATTGCACCTACTTACCATCCCCCCTGTTGCGTTTAGCTGTGCTTAATAAAGGATTTAACTTGGGTTTGCCTTAAGGTATTTTGAGTTTGTCTGGATCCCTTTTTGTCCAGTTAGCTTGCATCAAGAACTCCCTTCGAATGAGGTTGAGTCCGCTTTGGTAGCACCATCTTACAAGTGTGGAATGAGGTCGCCGATAATAAGCAAGCCACAAGTAGTGAGTGATGCCGCCTCATGCAATCTAATTGCCACTATAGGATGAGAGATATGCCCTCATGATCCCAAGACGGTGACTTTTTTCGAAATGTACGTGGTAAGGGCTAAATAGGGCTTCATACCTTTGCCCATCACACTTTGAAAGCAGACAACATCCCTGGAACAAGCACTGGCAAAGTCAATAGGTCTTGCATGTGACAATATTGGGTTGACAGCAATTGTTTTGTTTTATTTTTGCACTAGATAACAGTTGTGCTTTCACATGTATTCACAGCAGCGATCTCGGAGGGGCTCTTGTTTGTGAAGCTGTCTGTATGCAAGATCTAAAGGGAACAGTGGGAGAAGGAAAGAAAAGGGTTGCAAGAGTGAGGCGAAGTGGCATGTGACAGGCGGACATGGAGAGGGAGAGCAAGAGGGATGAAGTGAGACATGTCATGAAAAGAGACAGAGGCACAGAGTTAAATGAGAGGAAGCAAAACAGGACTATCCAGAAGACCCACTTATGATAGTGTAGATGAGATAAGCTCTTTACATGCACAACAAAGAATACATAAATTAAGATAACACTTCAAAACGAAATCACACATTACCTGGCTGGCGATGTTGTTAATAGCCATGCCAAATGATTTAAGGCCACTTGTTGACATGTTTCTCAAGGTGTTCATGACTACTGCCATGATACCGTAGTTATTAACGTTGTCACCGGAAAGGCAGAAACCAGCCATCTGGGCAGGACTCAGAGAACTGAAGTGTGCTAACTGCAAAGAGAAAAATCATTAGGTATAGTCTTGTGTGACAGAGCAATACCGTGAACTTTAAGCAAGTAGGGCACATGGTAAGGTTGCAGCACCCAATGTGTGTATACGAGGGCTGAGGACACAGCATATTATTAGAAACCCACTATGTGATTTAATATATTTTTATAAAATTTGGACTGAGTCAGAAAAAAATATTTTCACTGGAAAAAAATTAATTTGTGTATTTGTTGTTTAAATAAACAAATCTGTTAATGCGCCTGATCTACCAAAAATGTACAAATTGTGTGGTGCTCACACATCTGACCCCTTGAAGGACTTACACATGTCAGGGGATGTGCCAATTTTTTTGACCGCAAGTGCCCAGGAATAATGCAAATGACAAGAACGCGAGCGGCTTTTGTTCCTGTCACTTTCGCTCAAAATTTGACACAAGAATGCATTTCACACTAAAATAGAGAGCTTAATGAAGGATATGCTATAATACCCATACAATTTCCCCCAAATTTTGCTTAATTATTTGAAAGCAAATTGCACTAATTTTTCCCAATCTCTACTCAAGATCCAATATTTACACGTCACCAATACGGATCACATTAAGATCCTCTATTTGTGTTCCCTGCAGCGGGTCTGGGGCAAATTTCACTTGGGCTAGGTTCCTTCAGTACGTTTGTACCCAATTCAATTACTGAGGGCTGTAAATGTGGACTTTCGCAATATCTGTACTGCAAGCGTCATTGCACCTAGTGCAGAAATTTCATAAACATGTATGCATTTCCAGGTAGTCCTCGGAAAACACAGAGGAGAGGGAAGTTTCCAATAGACAACTTATACATGCAAGTGCTACAATGAGTGCAAATTGTGTGGCCCTCTTCAGCCCCAGTGCTTGGATCTAAGGCCATTGGTGTTTTTAAGATATTAAGGGCCAGATGTTTCAAGGCTTTTGCGACTCGCAAAGGACGAAATACGCAGAATTTCGGCCTTTGCGACTCGCAAACGGCCTTTTAGCATTATTTGGAATGTAACAAAAAAATCGCAATTTAAGGAATCGCAAAAAATTGCGATTCTTTATTTTGCCATAGCATTTAAGGAATCGCAATTTTTGCGATTCCTTAAATGATATGTATGTAACTTTTAGAAATTGCGAATTTGTGTTAAGAAATCGCACATTACCACCAACTTGTAGTTGGTGGTAATTTGCAATTTCTTTTAAAAATGCCCTATTTGGCATTTTTGAGGGTGGTATGTGACACACATACATGCCCATAGGGCATGTATGTGTGCCACATGCACACACATGTAAATTTCAGGGGTGCAGCAGGGTGTCTTTGAGACACCCCTGCACCCTTGAAATAATTCTCAAATTGCGATTAGCAAATTGCGAATTCGCAATTTGAGAATTATTGCACTATCATTCCTATGGGCCTCCTGGCCCATAGGAATGCATTGGAAATTATTCCTTATTTGCGAATTCGCAAAATGCGAATTCGCAAATAAAGAATATTAGGAAATCGTAAAAAAATAGCGTTTTTGTACATACATTCCATTTTGCGAATTCTAAATAGCGATTCGCAAAAAATCGCTATTTAGAATTCGCAAATCGGAATCTTGATACATCTGCCCCTAAACTTTTAAAAGGACCAAGGCAGAAACAAATTCCAAGCTCTTGTCAATTGCTAACCAACAGGTGCGCAGAATATAAGGCTACAGCAGATCCCAATTTGTTTTCAATCAATAGCTATTTCAAATCATGACAAAATCAATATACATCTTTTAAATACTGTGCCCGATTCAGACTCAGAAATGTCAGCTGGGTCGACTTCCTGCTGTACACTGCAGCCATCCATGACTTCTGCTATTCACAAGTCTCTGATTTTTGTACATTTCAATATATAGTCCTATAGGATCTAACTAAACTTCCACATTTATTGACAGTGCAAAGCCTTTGCTCCGTTGGCTAGGGGAAATGTGCATCTGCACAATTTATTTTTAATTCTTTGATTGTTGGAGCATTTCTCAGTTATATCGCTTTCCCACCTGCCCTGAGTTGGAAATTCATTTGTCGCCTCTCCCTAAAAGCCATTTTGCCACCAATTACTTTGCCCTGGTGAAACTTCTAAAGTCAGTAATTCTCTGAAAGTTTCGACTTATGTAGATGCTCATCGTATTTGTATCAGGTCATCCCATAATGCTTCCCTCACCCTTTGTTCACATTTACAACTGTGGAAAAAATGCACACGTCTGCATTTTTTGCGGTGCTCTCCTCCTCCAGAAAAAGGCATATTTCCACATTTCGGGAACCAGGATCTGGGATATGTCAGTATTCGAGACCTGGCATATGACACTTTTTGCACACACAAATTATCCATGTGAAAGTTGTTTTGAAAATCAAGCTGTGTCTTTAACTTTTTATCAGTGAATGGTCCTGGCTGTGTTGAGAGGTTGTAGCAAATGCCGACCTCATGGTGCACCCATCAGTGACTCTGACGATGAAGGCCCCTTAACAGCTCTGCAGCCCCTCTATGTCCTCTCCTCAGCCTACCTACCACCCATATTGGTAGAGCCCCGATTCATCTCTTGGCACTGATGACAGATAAGGGGTGTTACCACATCGTTCCATTTCATTTTCACACCATGCTTGCGGTCCTGGCCTTTTGACAACACAGTACTTTCTGGGAGCTGTAGTCAAGGTTTACTCGCTTGCCACATAAATATGGAGAAACACACTCAGTGCTTAATTTGTGGTGGTACTTTCCAGTGCTTTGTACTGGCAGTAATTTTTAAACACACAGCACTTATTTATGAGAGAACAACACATGGTGGCGCTCTCAGTCAATTTTGTACAATATATAACAAAAAAAAAAAAGGATGGCACTGCCATAAAGCAGGAGTGGCCAGAGCTGTTTGTGATGCCAGCTGCAGAGCAATACCTTGGGCCCTGGCACCTATATTTTTACACATAAAGTAATGACTATACTTGATAACATTGATTTTTAACAGAAAAGTCCGGGACTCAAAACATATGAGAATTGTCATTGCGAAGATTCCACTCCAAGTGCGGAGACCCCCCCTCCCGCGACTACGGGGCCTCCACCACGAGTCTGGAGACCCTTTGTGAAGCAGGCTCTCAGTTGGCAAATCAAGGAGACAAACTCGTTTGCAGGGAATTTGTAAGTGTGAATTAAGCGGTAAAGGAAGAGGTTGCATTGGTACTAGTCCTCGAAGGTTAGGTACCGTTAGTTCACCAGACATTCCTGGTTGGTATTGTACAAAGGGATGCCAACACTAAAAAAAGCACTCCAAACCCCACCAATCCATTGATGCAAGAAGATAAAAAAAAATGGGTGCTTTGGGATTACATGTCAACAGTAGATATATCATATCAAATGGACTGAAGGAAAGTTAGTTTGTACTTAAAATACTATATTAGTTTCATCTCCTGAACTGCAAAGAAGGGGATATTGCTGAACATACCCCATCAAAGCTCGGCCGGATAGTCAATATGTCGTCGTATGTTGCAATGGAAGCGAACGACCCAAAGAGACTATCAATGGCGTCCAGGTCCCCTTCATCTGGATTGAAGCATGCAGATCCTGTGAAAGGTAAAGCGTATTAGAGGTTGACACCATTTCTCAGGAGAACAATGTGCTGCTCTCTGTGGCCCTGCATGAAAGTCAATCAGAGCAGACTTACCGTATGAAACTCCACTTTGCCTGTTCTTAAGTGGGCTGGTTTTCATGCACCCAGTTTTGCCAGGTATTGGCACGCCAGACCCCGTAATACCTGGTGGTAATTCCACCTCGTAAAATCGCATAAGGCTTTGGCTGTAACAGCCGCCAAGCCACATCCCCAGATTGTTTTCTTTCAGTCGGGAACATTTGTTCACTACACACTTCACCCCCCTCCACCCACCACACAAATGTATGTACCAAATTGCAAGGAACTGTACATTTTACAAGGCTTGGGGGTGAGCTCATAGTTACACAGTACTGGTATGGTGCTACAGCATGGTAATATAAATTGTGCATCAGGATTAGCAACTGGTAATCAAGGTATAAGTAGCAATTGAGAGCCAGGTTCATTATGGGGTACAGATACATTGCAAAGGAGTGTTGAGCTGTAATACTATTTCGTTCACTTTGAAAGTTTTATGAAAATTTGGACTCCTCAATTTTGAATGAGCTGGGCTGATTGGCATCAGTAAAGGAGGAAGGGGGGAATCATTTATCCTACGCATATTTTTGGCAGAAATGGGACATAACTGTGTTTATTTACTTCTAGAACGGTCTAACATATGCGCTCCGCCTGTACAGGTAGGTCAGACACTTAGGGCCCGATTACGAGATTGGCTGTATGAGAGTGGGACCACCATGCCGTCACCCCGCTCCCACACCGCCAAACCTGTGTGTGAACCGCCCGCCAGATTACAACTTTTACAGTCACTGGCGGGTGGTTCTTTGGAGGTCCCACGGCTGTGTCTATGAAATAGGCAACACAATAGGAACATCAAAGGCAGTACCTGCATGGCATGGCATGGCATGGGCTGGTGGGGAAACATCCTTTACAACACAACCATTACATCGCACTACACTTACAACGCAGGCATTACATCGCAACATCCTTTACAACGCATGTCACTATAAGGCAGGCATTACAACGCATGACACTACATCGCATGACACTACATCGCATGTCACTACAACGCAGGCATTACAACGCATACCATTACAATGCATACCATTACAACGCATAGTTCCCCTACACTATCCAATACTTACCCTACTGTTGCACCCCCTGGAGTTAGAATAGTGATTGTTACCCCTATACAATCCAATACTTACCTGAAATGCAATGTAATGGTATGCGTTGTAATGGTGTGCGTTGTAAAGGTATAATGCAATGTATTGGAATGCGTTGTAAAAGTAGTTTCTAAAAATGCGATGTAAAGGATGTTAAGATGTAAAAACTGCGTTGTAAAGGCATGCATTGTAAATGTATGCGTTGTAACATCATACATTCGGGCTGTTGAAGTCCATGCCGTGCAGGTACTGGGGTGTTTGCACACAGGGAGCAGAACATGTGCCCCCCCTGCATGCATCCCATAGCCCTGAGGAAACAGGGGACCCTGTAGGGCCCCCTTTGTTTCCTCTCCACCACGTTTTTCATGGGATAGGAACTGCCATGAAAACTCATATTATGCTTGGCGGGACAGCGGCTGTCCCACCAATCATATTGCGGCTTCAAGACCACCACGCCACCTGACAGGGATCTCTGATCCCTGTCAGTTGTGGAGGTGCAATGGTGGTCTGCCCAAGATGTAATAGGGCGGTTGGATCGCAGGTGCGGTGGTGCCCGCACCACCACTCCGGTCCATAGGACCGTTGTAGTCGTAATCAGTTCCTTATTGATGAGAATATTGGTTTCTCTGGTAGGTCCAGAGTGGGTAGGAGGGGGGCCCTGCTGTGCATAGACATACACAAATTGTGAAACGCAAATCTCTCTGCCCAGATTTTCTCTGTCACCTCTCCTCACTCTTGTAACCTGCCCCTCCTGGAACTGGACTGACACCGACTGTCCATCAAATAAGGCAGGTTTACGCCAATTTTGAAGCAAGGATACACCTAAAACTTGCCTGCATGATCCACAAAGCCCTTCACTTCAACACGCCTCTCTACCTTGCAAAAAAACATGAGTTATCGGGTGGTGCCCGTACCTCCAGGAGCTCCAGCCCCCTCCTACTTAAACCAATTAAATTAAAAAAAACAAAAACCTGCAACTGTTCCTTCTTAGGATTCACCCTAAGAATCTGGTACCGTTTTGAGGTACCGTTTTGAGGCTCATGGGGTATTATTCCTTTTTAGAAAAAATATACATTCAGTAACATACCTTTTGAGGTATTCTATGCAGTGCATGTTTATTTTTACATGTACACCACGTAGTATCACCTACATGTATATACACTTTTTGTATCTTTACTTGCATGAACATATTTGAGTGTAGAAGGGATCCTTCGGTCCTGCCGAAGAAGCCAGGGTAGGACTTCGAAACATGTTGATTTAGGAGAGACAGCTCATCATAGCATTATATCTCCAATCCAATCCCCACTTTTAATAACACCAGCTGAACGGAATACTAAAGTTTTTTTTACTACTATTCACTCCTTCACTCACTATGGACCCTTCCACTCACATTCCTACACAACATATAGTTTTGTACTAAGATTAGTGCTCCTGCGTAGTCGTAGGTCGTAGCACGCCCCGTCCCGCAGCGGGCGGGAAGACCCCTATGATGACGCATGACACCAAGGGCCCTTTTGGTGTGTGAGGGGTATTTAAACAAAGCTGTGTGCATCCCACCACTGTAGGAGACACACTAAGTCTGGCAGAACATGGTTATATATCTACTCAAGGGTGGATCTTTTTGTTTCCCATATATTGACCAGAGGAGGACGTATCCACCTCTTTTGCTCTCAGAGCATTACCTCTTCACTCCCTATTTTGATTATTTACTAAAAAGAATCTGTGTACATTGCTTTATGATGTCAATTTATAAATTGGCTCCGGCAACCTACAGTAAATGCTGACTAACTTTTCATTTCATGAAATGGGCGAAAAGATTGATCAAAAATGACTTATTATGGGAGTAAACAGAAAACACTATGGGCCACATGCATCAAAGTCCGTTTTTGCGATTCCTTATTTGCGATTTTTAGGGAATCGCAAATAAGGAATCGCAAAACGGGATGCAAGATTGAAATTGCATAAAATTTGCGATTTGGTAAAAATCGCAATTTTTACCGAATCGCAAATATTATGCGAATTCCAATTTGCGAATTCGCAAATTGGAATTCGCAAAATGTTAATGCATTCCATGGGTGCAGGGGGGGTCCAAAGGACCCCCCCTTGCACCCCTGAAATGTATTTTGAAGTGCATGTTTCAAACACACATGTCCTAAGGACATGTGTGTCTGTAACATGACAGTGTTTTTAAATGCATCTTTGGGCATTTTGACACATTTTCGCAAATTACCACGAGGTTCAACCTCGTGGTAATTTGCACCCCCTAATTGCGAATTCGCAATTTTAAAAGTAATCATGCATTGCTTTTAAGGAATCGCAAATTTGCGATTCCTTAAAAGCAATCGCATTTTTGGAATTCGCTAAAAATAGCGATTTCACCAAAAATGCTTGATGCATCTCAGAAAGCAATTTAGGAATCGCAAACGGCCGAATTTTGCGATTCGCACCGTTTGCACTTCCTAAATAGGTTGATGCATGTGGCCCTATGTTTTTCAGGAAAATGCACCAGCAAAAAATGTTGCAATGGAAAATTATCCCCAAATAACTTTTTTCCTTGCTGAGCTGGACTAGGTACACATGTAAAATTCACCATTTAAATTATCATATAATACTGCTGACGTTATGGCCCTACCAGCTATATATATATATATATATATATATATATATATATATATATATATATATATATATATATATATATATATATATATATATATATATATATATATATATATATACACACACACACACACACATATATATTTTGGAATTTGTTTAAGGGAAGCATACTATACGTTTTGCCCAGTGATTCTTATGGAATACTTAGAGTAAGTATTACGTAAGCACAGAAAAAGTTTGAAAGTCTGTTTGCAAACCTTAAAAGTGATTCACCAAGAAAGTTTTCGATTCGGAAGTAATACTTGCTGAAACAGAATTTCCACTAAGTCCTTAATCTGAAAGACATTTTAGTGGCAATAGAGGTACTAGCCCTATTAGAATTCCAAAGTCCATGGTAACTCATCAGATTCCACATTTTTTGCCCACAGACAAGGAGGCACAAGGCGAAATATCAGGGGTAAATAATGTATAACAGGGGCCACAATTACTGATGTCCCTAATAAATCTTACATTCTATGGGGACTAGCAGGATCTGGTACCCCTTCTCCTGGAGCTGTTGGTGCCTACATTATAGTTACCTCTGAGGATGGAGTAACTGGGTCAAATTGCTCCATTTGTAAATAGCACCTACGGAGGTAGTTATGTTGGATCCAATAGGATCTGAAGAATACCCGCATTGTTTTAATTTATTATGCAATCAAAAATATTTCAATGCTTGCTTCACTTTTTGCCTCCACTTCTCAGCATTTACCTTATGCCGGTGTATGCGTTTGCTAGGTGGTATATGTAAGAAAGCAAATTAATAGTCAGCATGTGCTGCTTAGAGGATGTGTGATTACCAAAAGATAGATTTTTCAAGGAAAATATTTTTTCAGTCAAATGAAGAATTAAACAAATAATATATTTTAACAGTTCACGAACCTTCTACCCATAGGCATATTGTTTAATCAGTGTGGTGGTTCTTCAGGTTTATGGTTAAGAAAAATAGACATGTAAGCATGAGCGAATTTTGCGGATCTCGCGTTTGCGAATTTTGCGGATTTGCGGATTCGCAATCCGCAAAATCCGCGAATTCCCGCGAATTTGCGGATTTTTTTTTTTTGTGTTCGCCCGTGTTTCTGCCAGTTCGCGAGGGTTTTGTACACTTTCGCAAATTGCGAACTTACCTGTCGGGTCGCAAGTTTCGCGAACTTGTTGTTTCTACGTGTCCAGCCTGTTTGGGACACTCTTCTTCATCACTGCCACTCTCTGTCACCACTGCCACTCTCTGACTACTCATGCCACCCTCTGGCCCACCCATGCCACCCTCTGTTTCATCACCACACCCTCTGGTTGTCCAGTGTACATTATTTTCGGCAAAGCAAAGCACACCTTCCCTGCCTCAAGTGACCTGAATTAATTTGGGGCTGATTCATGTGTCACAGAATATTTTTTTAGCTGGCACCTGCTTCCTTAGTGCGCCCTGATTAGTGATCTTTTGCACTTGCTAACTGCTTTCATTGTTGCAAAATTAGTTACAACACCTGCCCTGCCCCAACTGACAATAATGAATTAGGGGCTGATTAATGGATTTTAACTTCCAGCCTGGCTCCTGCTTGTCTCCCTTAGCTGTAATTCAGGACCTTTGTGGCATACGTGTAACTATTCTGAGGTTCAGAGCAGGGTCACATAATAGTTTCAACTGGCAACTGAACTCTGGAGGGGCCCCTCAGGAAGCACTCCAGGAAATGGCTACTAATGATGAGCCTGAACTTTTGAACCTGGTAAGTAGTTACTTTCAGTTTTGCTAAGATCGTATTTCTGCAATTTTGCACTTATTCGCGGGGCGCGAACTCACGCGAACAGTGCGAGCAGTGCGAGCAAAATCCGCTGCTCGCGGATTTGCGGATTTTGCGGGAAATTCGCAAATCTCGCGGATTGCGGATTTCCCGAAAATCCGCAAAATCCGCGAGCGGAACGGATTTTCCGCCCACGCCTAATCCAAATATGTATGTATATGTCGATTATTTCTAAACACAAATTCTAAACCTTGGAAAGATCTTACACATATCTCTGAGCACTTGGGAAGCAAGTGAGAAGTCAGAAATCTCTACATTGTATGTACTTACACTTCATATCAAGAGGTGGACAACTATGTCTGTGGATCAGGTGCCATGTTTGGATTTGTATACAACAATCTAATAAGAATTCTAGAAGAATTGCTGAAGAAAATTATTGCTTGGCCCACTAAGCTGTATTACAGTTATATAAATTTGTAGCTAGCCATAGTGCTCAGTAAATCACTAGCTAAATTAGTAGCACCAACTCAGTGCTAGCAATAAGCAATTTCATCTTTCAACAAAACAGGTCTTTCAAGTCCTTTACAAATGGGAATAAGGTTATCTTGGTGGCCCAAAACGTTTGCCGCAGAGTTGGAGAAACAAGTATCTCGAGATTACTGTCTTAGTTCAGGTTTATTAGCTCTAGGGGTGTCAGTCCAGTCGATAATTAATGGGTGCTAGCTCCCCAACACGTAATCCACTATCAGCTCTCAGCACTACTTGCAATGTTCTCTTAGAAGGCGAAGATTTCAAAATAGTTTGAGGATATTTTTTTAGTTTATTCAGTTGCATACAATCACAAACCACTATTCAACCTTATGTTTTTTGTTCTAAGTCCAAGAGGTACTAAAGAATTTTCAGTTATCTTATGGCTCTCTGGGCTTGCTCTTTTCATGGAGAGGCTTTGAGTGACAGGGTGAATTTGTTGCCCTGATTGCCCATGTTCCGAATGAATATTAGCCGGGTCAATTTGGTTAATATCTAGGAGATGTTAGGGTTAGTCATGTTTAAGAGTTCTAGACTGGCACTGTACATGCCATATGGCATCTCATATCATGCCATACAACATATCATATCACAGGAAAAAACATCCAAGTGCCGAGAAAGCACCACCAGAACTTATTGGAACCTCATTCACGGTTGGTAGTCTCCATAACATCATTCAAAAAAGGTCTGAAAACCAGCCTCTTCACAGACGCATTTATCCCAGTTGGGACCCCCCTTCTTTCTTAATGGACATAGCCCCTTTAGCCAATTCAGATTCATTTTTGTCTTTCGTCTTCATTGATATGAATGTAAACATCCTCCATCTATCTCACTAAATCAAGAACTGAACATTTATCTCTTCATCCCATGCTGCTAAACCTCGTCAAAACTGCAAGACATCTCATCCGAGCCTCAGAAGGCAACCAAACCATATAAAAGCAAAGGCAGCTAAAGCTGATGCGAATGTGGTCAACGCAACTTCTGATGCTGCCTTCAGGATGTAAGGATAGTTACAAAACGAGTGGGTGTAGTTCATTTACATTCTGCGATTACCTGTCGTTTGGATTTGCTTGTGGAGGAAATCCAAGAGGACATTGAAAATGTCTGCCTGGTCACTTGGCGACAATGAACTTGCATCTATTTCATAAACACTGAAAAGGAAAAAAAGAACAAGCAAAGTCGTTAAGCTCCTGGATGATCTAGTAAAAATTGCAAGAATGATCTCATTCCTAAGCCAAGGCATACCAGGATAAGGTTTTAGTCTGTGCCGTAAGCCAGTGGAGTCTAGCGTGGGTTCAAATACTGCATTGAAGTCCCCACCAATAAGGGTCAGAACTTTAGGTAACCCCTGGACAACTGCTCTAAGGTCAACAAAGGTAGGTTTAGGTAGCTGAGGTGGGGTCTATACCCTGAAGACGTTGTGCAGTTTCCCTGGGTGCCAGTCATCCATCTTTACACATCTCCCATTGGAATCAGTGGTGACCTGAGAGAAAAAGAGGGAGGCGTTTTGTGCAGCAGGATCGGACTGGAGCACTGGCCAATGACTGTCAATGGCTGATACTATGCGCAAGCATTCCACCCATCACCTTTTTGTTTTCCATATGAGGATGAGACAGGACAGTTGAATATGGTGAAGGGAATCCGGGGTTCCCTTATAGTCATCATCTTCCAAGCAGGCTTTAGCTCTGAAGGAACCAACCAGGAGGACGTGCACTAGCGTACTGTATGTATGTATGTATGTGTGTTCTTATATAGCGCTCGACTTACCCTAGGGCATCTCGGCGCTTGCATTGGGAACCCGTCCTGGCTTTTCCCTGTGAGATAACCCGTACTGGGCATCCCCAAGGTGAAAGCCAGGCATCCCGCCGCGGGGGGGCATTGTGGAGATTAAGCAAGCTTATTGCCCAGAGCTGCATAGTGTGAACTCGTGCTTAGAGTGGGCACCAAAGCGAGAATTATCGAGTCCGTGGACAATTGGGCTCAGGACCCTGCTGCGTCGGGAATCGAACCCTGGTCCCGGGTCTGACCTCTGCTTCAGGGGATGCCTCCTCTAACCAGTGAACCACACTTCTCCACCGTGACTCAGAAGATGGGATGTCTCCTGCAGAGTGACAATATACTGTAGGGGTTCAGTTGCTTGAAGATCCAATCTCAATTTAAAGGGACCTGGTATGGGACCCTCCTTCTATAGATATACCCATATATAGCCAAGGAGGGACCGGGAACCAAAAGCAACCCTGGTACAAAATGCTCAAACCAGCCCAGATCAGTTCCTCTTCTCGCTCTGTCATCTCTCTTCTTCTCTCTCCTCTTTTTCAGGAAGCTCCACCCTGTGCCTGCTCTAATTGCATGAGAGAGCCAGAGAAAGTACTAGAGGTGGAGCAGCGTCTGCTGCCCGAAAAACCTGCCTCCAAATGCTACCGCACCCTGGGGGAATGCCCGGTGGTGAACTGGGCAGTCCAGGTCTGCACAGTAACTGGATACATGGTTTGTGTTGCAAGATAGTTCTTTTTGCATCATTCTCAAATGCATGACTTTCTACTCTATGTCCCTATTTAATAGGAGGTCAGTGTATTAGCCCCACCAACGTTCTTATTTCCTGTTTGTCAGAAATGGCTAATTTCACCAAAGCAAACAACATACACAAAAGGAAGGCTTCCAACAAATCCGTCTTTTGATATTGTGCTTCGTCCATTCCCATTCCTAGCACAGAGAGACCCTCTGGGAGTTCTGTGCAGTTTATACATTTTTTTTAAGATAACATTAAAATATGTTGTGTGTACTTACAATTCTCTGTAGGAGGTGCAGTTCAGATGTTGTAGAACAGTGGTTGCAGTTGACACATCTATACTGTCCCAAAAAAGGGCCATTTTTGTCTGGATAAAGGAGGTCCAGTCCTCTGGTGTGTAGTCTTTGAAGTGGACCTGCAAGTCCGCAAAGAACTGCAGATACATCTTCTTCCTGATGGCTGCATCTGGGAATTTGGTGAAGCTCTTCTGCAAAAGACAAAGGGGCGACGCAAGATTGTATGAGGCTAACACCCATTTCATAGCAACACAACACCGCCATGCACCAAGCATTCTTTACTATTGAATGTAAATTTAGATGGATGGATCACTTTACAAGTACGCAGGAGAGATCTTTGCAACAGCGAGGTGGAGTGGTAACAAGTCTTTACGAGGGGACAGACAATTTTAGGCAGACTCCTAACAAATACTTCATAAATAAGTGGAGCTGTGGAGCCTTTGGCGAGGGTAGGAGTGAGAGAGAAAGTCTGATATTTTCAGGTAATGTGGTCCATAACTTTTGGCATTTTAGTTTGAAAATGCTGTGTCTACTCGTTAGGATTTTAACCGTTTCAGGATTTCCAGAATCTCGCAGGGCGTTTCGTGCGTTGAGTTCTTCCTCCTTAGGTGAGTCTTATGGTGGAGTACGTTTTTTTCCTTAAAAAAAAACACTTGAGGCTTCATCAATAACAGACAGAACCACGTGCCTGATTCCTTATTGTTACTTTCTTCTTGGGGTACAATGAAGTGATTCCTTGGGAGTGAGTGACTCTTGTTGGAAATTCACGATTGGTGACTGACTTTGAAGATATCTGGTTGATGTAGCCGTGGCGACAGCCGCAGACCCAGTTCCTATAGAGTTCCTGGACTGAATACTAAGCCAGAGCTGCCTTGATGAGGTAGAGAGTGTGAGCGAACCTTGTCTGTCATGCTCTGCATGCAACGGGAAAGAGTGCCCATTGGGCCATCCTTGAACCGCTCAGTGCTCTTTATTAGTTGGCAGAATTCTAGGCGCTATCTAGGAACACTTTACAAAACAGTCTTTATCCTCAGGAAAAGAAAAATAATGTTCAAGAGTACGTAGGTCTTCTTCTTTATTTTCAAATGTTCATTCCATGGTAGTCACATCCAGTGATTGCCTCATTACAATGGCAAACGTATTCACAGTTAGGAGCTCGGCGTAGAAGACCTACGTGCTCTTGAACATTATTTCTCTTTTAGTGTAAAGTTTTGGGGCCTTTGTACTCAAATTCTGGGAACGTGGGTGGCCGTTTCCCCTTTATCCTCGAGAGCATATTAGTTTACTTTTGGGATACACCCTTATTACTGTGGTTATGCGCAGAGGTTGATTCAGCCATGCTCGCATTTAGAGGACTATCGAGGAACAGTCTAGACCCCCAGTGTCGGTACTAGCTGTATCGCTGCCAAACAACTGTGGCCAACAATTCTGGCTAGCACAATACCATCATGGAGTGAGGACACTGACAAGCACACCATCCATCCACCCACAAAATCCAATGGACGAGACTTATTGATTCTTTGACTCATTACACTTGGTTGGAGGAAGTCTCAAAAATGGAACCCGGAAAGAGACATCAATGGCGATAACTCACAGACTACATATGTGAGACGAGGAGCATGGAGCAGACGGAGACGGAGAGGCAGAGCAGAGCCATTCCTAAGAAGACTCAGGCTAACTGGGATCTCTCAGAACCCTAACGCACCACAGAGATACAGACTGCGGTACACCCTTGCGGGAAGCGAGCCTTCAAGCACCCTCTAGTAGTATAGTAGTAGTAGAATGGCCCTATTGCTACAGGAGGGTCACTGTTTCTGATGCTCCATGGCATAGCACATTCCCCATATTTACAAGGTGGGGCTACGCCACCTAACGTGGCTTAGCCCCACCGTTTAAATTTGCCCTTTTCCGCCACAGCCCTCTGCAGCAAAGGGGCATGCAATGGGTGATGCAGTGGGCGTTCCACCACAACACCCATTGCTTTTTGACTCTGCCCCAGATTTACAAGTCTGGGCCAGCGCCAAAAACGAATACAGGGAATACCTGGTCTTAGAATGGCGATACGAAGAGAGATACCTTGATTTCGCCTTGGTTTTTGCTCTGACTATGTATGCTGCCTTCTGCAGCACACACAGAAAGAGCAAATCGTCATTATTGATTGTTTATGTGCAGCAAGGGTGTCCCTTCCTGCACATAAATAATCGCCCCTGCAGCGCGGGCACCCTTGCAACATGGCAGCAGGGTGCCTGCCTTGAAGTTAGGCAGCTTTTTTAGCACCAGCGCTAGGGGACACACAGGGGTGAGCAGTATTTTTGTAAAAATGGCACATCCCTGCATTTTGAAAATGTCAGAGCACGGCGTTGCCAAATTTGGTGTATCATCGCGCTCTGGCATTTGTTTGTACATATGCCCCCAAGTTTGTTAATTGTCTAGGATTTTCGACTGTTAGGGGTTTTCAACATGGTAGAATTGAGTCTGTAGAGGGCAACTGGTACACTCATTTGCGAGAATACTTTATTCTGTGGAACAGGCCTTGACATTCATTTGAATGTTCAGAATGGGAGAGCCAATCGGATTTCACAGATGTCAGTCATTGCCTTCTGAACAATATAATTATACATTTTTTCTCTTTTGACTTCAGATAAGCAAATAGTTTTTTTTCTGTTTAACCCCTTACGCGCTGCGCAAATTCCACAGCGGTGCGGGCAAATTAATGAGTGGGCGGTGTTCGGACGGCCCCCGGCCATTCAATGCACACACCCACCGTGACGCACGCAAGGGCTTAAAAAAGTGCCTTTTTATGCTTATTTCAGTAAAAATGACATATAAAATAATAATATATGCTATAAAATAAAACACTTAATGCTTAACGTGGGCTTGGTCCAGCAAAGCAATCGGCGTGTTCTATTACATTTATAAACCACTAACCCCTGGGCCCCCTGGTATATTGTGTCATCAGGACCCCTCAGTTGTGTTATTGGATCACAGTATACAGTTACCTCATATACGTCCTCTCTCTCTCTCTGTGTATGTGTGTATAAAATCATAGACACATCTCTCTCCCTACATACACACATACACAACTTTTTCTTTACTGAGTAGCATGAGATTGCCATGTCTTTTTACCAGCTATGTTTTCAGCAGTTCTAGATTTCTGGACTTCTGGACTTCTGACCTACATACAAAATAAAGCATCAGCGTACCTTCTGGGCGCTCTGTTGGAATTCAGTCAGGAAAGAAGAGATTGCGTCCTCGCTCTGATGGTGCAGCCTGGCAAGAATGGGGCAAACCAAGTCGTCGTTGCTCAGCACCTTGACGTCCACAGTATAATCGGCAAGTTGTTCAACAGTTAGCTTTGTCACCACGTCGGCCTAGCAAAAGAAAACACACAGACATCAGGAGGAGAAGAAGGCTGGTCCTTTTTATATCACTCAGTCATTTAAATTTGAAGTAACACCCAAACCCTGCTGCAATGAGCGTGCCTTTTTGGTCTGAGTGGGCTCATTCGATGTTAGTCCGAATTCCCGCTCTTTTAGAGATCTAAGTTTACTTTCTTAGGTCTTCATTACCTGAGCCACCGGGCTCCTGATGTGGTAACACCACGTCCGGAAATCCTTATTCTGCGGGGTTGGGTAATTTATGATTGCTATATTACCATGCCCTTAGGAGTTTGGCCCATGGAATGGGGAATTACAATCGAAATTGGTTTTCATACACAAATTTCTCCAACATTGTAACAGGTTGTAAATGACAAGGTGTGACCTTGGACAGCCCAGACTTGTAATCCTGCATGCAGCAATACTATGTACTTCAGTATACCGATTCAGCTAAAAACTCAGTTTTTAGGTCGAGCATTTGAGACCTCTTGTATATACTTTAGTATATATACTTTAGTATATACTTATATGTGTATGTACTTTGTGGGCTCTGGAGATCAGCCCTAGGACTTGTCTGCTCCCGCTTAGGGACTTTTTTTTCTGTTCAACTGCCTCTATTTAACTGTCTTTATAGAACTAGACCAGCAGAGGTCAGTAAAATACCAGAATCACTTTAGCATTCTCTAGATTCCAGTCCATAGAAATTGTCTTCCATGAGCACCCGTGGACAATAATATATTTTTCAAATCTTGTATTTTCAGTGATATGACCACCGAAGGCCCTGCTTTTATATTAAAAACAGAGCTTTGGACTATACCATTTCCCGCTGAAAGGCAATATTTCTCTCCATATGTTCCCATACCTGGAGTGTCACGAAGCTTGGTGCTTACTTTCCCTCCATGTTAAAGAACAGTAGATGTTTCAGCATTCAGGCTAATGTGCTGCATAGCTAAATACATATAAGGTCCCAAAGGCGAGACCGATTGCATTGCTAAGGCTTGTTTGATCTAATTGGGGAATACCGAGAACCTTTGAATGAGGGGCTAAATGTTTAAATTGAGTGAACAAAACAGGTGTATGTTTTAGTCACAATAAAAGTAATTATTCTTACAATCTAATTTATGGAGGGCAATATTTAATTGTATGTAATGTGGGAAGACTCAGTGATTAAATGTGCAGGGACTGTCTAGTACTGAGCATCTGCACATCTTACACTTGGAAAAGAGAGTACCAGCACTTCTCAGCAGTGATGCAATACTTGTAATGAGAGAGTTCCAGCACTTCTCAGCAGTAATGCAAGACTTGTAATGAGAGAGTTCCAGCACTTCTCAGCAGCGATGCAATACTTGTAATGAGAGAGTTCTAGGACTTCTCAGCAGTGATGCAATACTTGAAATGAGAGAGTTCCAGCACTTCTCAGCAGTGATGCAATACTTGAAATGAGAGAGTTCCAGCACTTCTCAGCAGCAATGCACAGCACTTCTCAGCAGTGATGCAATACTTGAAATGAGAGAGTACCAGCACTTCTCAGCAGCAAAGCAATACTTGTAATGAGAGAGCACCAGTAGCAAAGAAATACTTTCGGACACTAGATATCAGTTCTATATTTCAAGCACCATTAACAATTTTGTTGTTTTATGATCGTGCAAAGAGGTCCTACTTAGGACTGGCCAGTGATTCCTATTGGTGGGCGCCGAAAAAAGTCGAAACATTTTAAAGTGTAGTTATCCTGATATATGCGACTATGTGGGCCATGTGTCCAAACACATTTTCCCATAGACACAGATTGGTTCAAACCCTTTGATCAGTGCAGAGTGGAGTTTGGTGAATATTAACACAACCAAATCTTCCAAGCACTGAATCATAATGAAAGAAGTGCAGCCTGACCCAAGATGGTGCTGAGTATCTCTGTGACTGCGGCTTGTAAAACGCAAATACTCTGCCCCACTAGCCCACTCCCCACCCTGTCCAAAGGAAAATGCCCTAGGGCACCGTATGAAGACCGGCATCAGGACATTCTCTTGCCCAGAGCAAAAGGCTGAATTGCACTCCCTTATTTAGGAACAAAGTTTTTGTAAAATGGAAGAAAAATTGGTCATGGGTACTATTACAATGAATACTCAGTGCTTTCGCATTATTTATTTGTATTCCAAACTTCCAGTCCTCTGCGTTGCTACAGGCCCCATGTAATGGTATTAAATGGAGCTGAGACAGGAACGTAACGTAATTGTAATGTAATGTAATTAGTTTTATATAGCGCGCGGTTACCCGAAGGGGTCTTGGCGCTGGCGTTCAACAAAGAAAAGCCCACCAGAGACTAGGACACAGTGGATGAGATTATTTATAGTACTGTAAGAAAAGCCAAGTTTTTAGCATTTTCCTAAATTGCAACAGATTGGATTGAGATTGCAGATTTAGAGACAAAGCGTTCCAAAGTTGGCTAGAACAAAAGGAGAAACTCCTGCCACCCCATCTTGCTTTATTTATTCTGGGAACAGTTACCAGTCGGGCTGACCTTCATCTAAGTGCCTGTCCAGGTGAGTGCCAGAAAAAATAATCTGAACGTTTTCTGTCCCAGTCCAGTGAAGAGCTTTATGGACTAAACTTAGGGCATCATTGTGATGCCGGGCGGTCGGACCGCCTGACGCTATTGCGGCAGTCGTGAGACAGCAGTCAGACTGCCATATTTGGATATGACCGCCGGGCTGGCGGTAGGAAAGTCGGTGGTCTGACCACGGTGGCATGTCTCAATGATTTAGAAGTGCCGCAGCGGATGCCACTGGTGTGCAGAGCCTTCTGCAGGTCCATTCACCGTGTGCCATGCACCATGCTGTGCATGGCACATGGTGAATGGAAGTAAGTGGAGCACTACATGTGCCCCCAGGGCCAATTTTCAGTGATCCACGATGGACGGTGCCCATATCCATTTCTGAAAACCTTTTCATGGCAGGAATCTCACCATGAAATGGCTAATGGAAAGCGATGATGTAATCCTGATGGCAGTGCCTACCTTGGCACCGCTGCCATGCTGGGATGCTGCTCTGACCGCCACTCTATCAGATTCTCTGATCCTGGTGGAGGCAGGGGTCTTTCGTCCGACAGCTTTGGGTTGGATTGGAAGCATCGTAATGCAGCCGTTGGACCAAAGGGATGTGGGTGGGCGGACTGCCACAGACGGCCTGTCGGTGATTCAACCGCCCAATTTTTTAATCAGGCCTGTAGTGAAATGTACGACGGTATCCAGCATTCGTTTAGCAGGCATACCTTTATCAAGCTGTCATTAGAATGAACGAGTCATTAGTACGCATTCATTCAGCACGCAAGTCGTTATATCGACTTGCTTTAGAGGGGAGCTGGACTTTGGAATATGATCATTTACTATTCCAAACTCAGTCTGCGCAAAAGTTGGAAAGGTGTTGAACTTTAAATTCAACACCATTCCACCGATGCGCCCCCTTTAAAGCAAGTCTTTGTAACGACTTGCATGCTGAACCAATGCGTTCTAACAACAGGTTTGTACTATTGCCAGCATTGTGAAAGCACACAGTGATTCTGGCTTTGTCCTAAAGGGTGTTTCCCCCTTAGGGCTTTAAAATTAATCCTATGCCTGACTGGTAGTCAATGGAGTCTCTGTAAGGATTGAGAAATAGGGCGAATTTTGGAATTTTCAAAAGCAGTCTGGCAGCTGCATTTTGAAGAGACTGAAGTTGTTCGGTGAACAACCTTTACAACAAAACTTTTACAACGCACTACCATTACAACGCGACCATTACAACGCAAACCATTGCAACGCATTGCGCTGGGGGGCGCTCTAGGATAGGGAATAAGTTTAATTTACTATCCAACACCTTCCCTAGTGTCCACGGGGACTGGAGTTGGAATAGTAAATTAAACTTTTCACTATCCAGCACCCCAAAGCGCTATGCGTTGTAAAGGTTTGCGATGTAAAAACCGCGTTGTAAAGGCATGCGTGCTAAAAGTATGCGTTGTAACGTCATACATCCAAGTTGTTCACCAGATGTTGAAGAGTGCCAATTTACAAGCCATTACAATAATCAATCCTTATAATGACAAGTGACACAATGACTGCCTTTTGTAATTCCGGAGGAAGAAATGGAAGACCTTCTTAAAGGTCCTAAGCAGGAAAAAACAAAAGGAGGTGATTTGGTTTATTTGATCTGAAAAGCAGTTTGTTGTCAAATATGACTCCAAGATTGTTAGCTTTCTGAACTGGGGAAGGAATAGAGCCAAGATTGGACGGCCACCATGAGGAATTCCAGAAGGTGGAGTTGTTCCCGAAGAGTAAAATCTCAGTTTTATCTAAGTTTAGTTTCAAACATTTGTTTGCATCCAGTTCTCATTATGAGCCATTCAGCTGCAGAACTTTTTAGCCACCTCTTCCACTTCAGATGATATTGACGCCACAATTTGTGTGTCGTGGACGTCGGAATTTATTGCAAAACCATAGCTGGGGATAAAAGTGACATTAGGGGTTACATATATATTAAAAGGTGCGGGGCTAAAGGAGGACCGAGATTAAATCTCCCAAAGCCACCACCTGCTTCCTCACACAAGAATGAACTTAGCAAGGCCAATGCTGGATTCCTAAAGGCTAACATCTTGAGCCGATTAATAAGAAGTAAATTGTTGACCATGATGAAGGCGGCGCATAGATCTAATAAGATCAACAACGTATATCCAGCTGTGCTCCAATGGAGCTCCTTTGGGTATGCAAAGGAACTTAGTCTGGTACCCAACGAGCTTCTGCTAGGAGCTAATGCAACTCTTTCGGGTATCCAATGGAGCTCAATGTGGTACCCGACAGAGCTCCTCCTAGGAGCCGATAGAGCGCTTAAAGGTATCCAACGGAGCTCAGGCACACAACCAATGGCACTTCTGCAGGAAGCCCCCTGATCTTCAGAATATGAATCAGACACAATCATGCACCCTGTGGAGGCACAGTAAACCTTCTTGTGGTTGTATACTGCCAGAATATGGAGTTTTAATTACTGTGTTAACAAAACATTGTAGCTGAAATATCAACAACAAAAATATCATAGGAATAAATATATGTATATGTGTGAGTTTATTATACCCAAGTCCACATATATGCACCTTGACAATGTATTTATATATTTAAGGTGCATAGATTTTGAGAAGAGAAAACCTATATATGTGCTTTCTCTGACAATATTTTGGTAGTTGCTTCTGTCTGACATTTTTGTAGGCACCTCATTGACCACCTGCAGGCATCCGTGGAGCCACAATAAATGCCCATTAAGCTCTTTTTGGCACCTAATGCAGCTTCTGCAGACATGCAGATTCCACAGGATGCCAGAAGAACTCAACTGACTGAGTCCCCTTAGAGTCATTGTGCCAAATCACACGTGCTGTGTATGTCTGTGGGTGGATACAATGGGCCGGATTACCATAGGGCTGTCTGTAACTCCAGTTGTGTGCAAATGTTGGCCGACACTGGCGTTTGCCCTCCCACCTCGAAGCTGGCAAAATCTGCCACAAATCAGGAGGGTAAAAAATAAAGGTTCATGTTTTGTGGACTTCAGAATGAGAGGACAAAGTGTGAGTAGTGCATAGATAATTTCAAATCTGTCAAAGTCCGTCACACTTTTCATTGAGTTCTTTCACAGAGGAAAGCTCTTTTACTCGCGGGTGCCAATTCGCCCTGAGTACTAGATGCACGGTGCTGGCGTCTCGCGATCTCCACACCTGTCAACAACCTGCCAGTATAGTGCAATTACAAGTAATTCTTCATGCCTTTGGGAATCATACTGTCAGCCTGGATTTTCCAGCTCAAATTTAGCAAGGCTTTCCAGTTCCATGAGGATTACTGCTCCCATTTACAACCTGCCTTGCCCTATGTGGGCAGGAGCTAGGGTGGGGTACGGGTGTCGGTGGTAAGGGTAGGCTGTTTGCTGGCTGAGTGAGCATTCTGGCGTCCCTGTCCAATAGGAGGTGTTTAGATAGAGCCTACAGTGTAATTTTATTAATGACACACGGCTTCCCCCAGCGTTCCATCTATGCAACTTTTTTCCTTCCCCCCCATCCAGGAGCGGTCTGTGCAGATAAGAGCGGTGGGGCCGTGGGGGGATTTGGACAGACGAGGAGGAGGGAAAATTAATTATTTATTTAATTTTCTCTTGTGGTCGTCTGTCGAATCCCCCCCCAACCAGGCCCCACCACTCTTACCAGCAAGGGCCGCTCCTGCCCCTCTCCTGCCTACTTTCCCTCTATACACCCACTGCCCTTCTCCTTATACTCTCCTATTACTTTAGGGCTCAGCGGTGCAGGGTTAATGAGGGGATGGCTCGTGCCGTCATGAAGACAGGCCTGGACCCAGATGCACAATGCTTTTGGCTACCAAGTCTCCATGTAAAGGCCACCTCTTTTAACTGTCCTTATTTTTTATTTCTAATGTGGGCAGTCCAACATTGGTTGTTAATGGGGTGTTTCTCCCACCCACCCCTCCCATATTAACCCATTCCTTTTTTTAATTTAAGTTATCAAGCTCAAATTTGCTTCTGTTCCCACAACTATTTTGTTTTCATTTATTTTTTCATCGCCTACTCTGATACAAGTGATCCAGGCTAACAGAAAGAAAAGCTTTTCTGTGCCTTATAGCCCCTTATTTAGATCCAGTTAAGGCCGTATTACTGAAAAGTTGCACTGTTCCCAAAAAAAAAGAAAGAGGATTTGCATCGGTTTTTACAGCTTCTTTAATAGGAAATGGAACCTTCGGAATTTGCCCCTTGGCCAACAGGACACAAAATAAATCCACATTGTTTCTGCTGTGCTCACATGAGAAGAATGGGAAATAAAATGTGCCCATGTACTAAAGGTGGAAGATGTGATATTGTTCAAAGCGCATTCAGCATGTTCGTGTTTTCATTATTTATTAGCAAAAGATATGCCAACCCAGTTTGCTATTTGCTTTTTTAAATAAATTCAAAACGATGGGTAGGGAACAGGGTTTCCTTCTACAAATGTCTCACACACTTGGAAATTTATTTGCAAGAAACCATAAGTGCAAGGTTGCCACACTCCTCTCTCACAGTTAAGCCCGGGTGAAAATGTATTGCTGTCATGCAGACAATGTCAACACATTCTTTGCTACAATTTGTAGGCAGCCAAACGGAGCAAAATGGTTGTTCCCATTATTTCTGCCAGTGTAAGGTGTGCCCATTATTTGTGCAAGGGGTACGCGTGTGCCCCTTATCTGTGCCAGTGGAGGTGTGCTCATTATCTGTGCCGGTGGAAGATGTTGCCATTATCTGTGACAGTGTAAGGTATGCCCATTATTTGTGCAAGAGGTATGTGTGGCCATTATCTGTCCCAGTGGAAGGTGTGCCCATTATCTGTGCCAGTGGAGGTGTGCTCATTATCTGTGCCGGTGGAACGTGTGCCCAATATCCGTGCCAGTGGAAGATGTGGCCATTGTCTGTGATAGTGTAAGGTGTGCCCATTATTTGTGCAAGAGGTATGTGTGGCCCTTATCTGTGCCAGTGGAAGGTGTGCCCATTATCTGTGCCAGTGGAAGGTGTGCCCAATATCTCTGCCAGTGTAAGTCGTGCCCATTATCTTTGCCAGTGGAAGGGGTGCTCATAGTTCTTAGATATAGGAAGAGAAAGCATAGAGGAAGCACTGACATTGAAGATACATTTCTACAATTTTTTCAGGACATCGCTGTATTCTTTATACTCACCACTTCAAATTTCGTGTTCCAAGAGATAAGATCCTCCAAATTTGCATATTTGTAAAATTTACCGAAGTTGACTTTGATCCAGTCACCAGATGACATCTCTGCTTGGCCACAGACAACACCTGCAAATACACAAGGAGACCAAGGTTTATAAATGTGTTATTCGTGACAAATATATTAAAATCAAGGACCTTAAGGCAAGACCTCTCAGTGCAGCTTTGTGTTCTGAGCCCTGCCTAGCACCTGCAATTTCAGAAAGAAGCATCTGAGCCCTATGGTAGAGAGAGGGCAGAGGCCCAAACGTACGTCTATGCGCACAAACACACCCAGGCAACTCCCCAAAAGCGCGTAGGGATCCGTATCAAGCGTCCATTGCCTCTCAGGGTGGCGCAATTCAGAATTTTAGAAATGAACAGAAATATTCCCAAAAGCTCCCTGAAGCCTTCAAAAGTTTCAGGTTTCCGATAGCACCCTGGAATTTCCAGTGGTACTCTTGGAAAACATTTGTAAATTCCTAATTGCATCTAGGGAGAGATGTTTTTTATTAATTTATTTATTGTTAACAATAATAAAAATAATAATGATAAGGGAAGGGGGTGGCAGCACACTGCTTCACCTCCAAGCACAGTTCGCCCCTTAGCATCCTGGTAAATGCAGTTCAGTTTAAATGCTTACTTGCATTTTTGTTAATGTGGTTCAACAAATGGTGCAGGTTAGTGCTGTTAATCTCTAGGCACGTGTTTCTGGATATTATCCTTCATAAGTAGAGATAAAAACGAAATTCATCTGGGGTTGCTGAGAAAGCTGCCTCATATTAACAAAGATAGCATGCTTTCCTGCCCTTTCCATGAAGGGAATGGGTGGTGGAGACATATGTGGATATCCGCAATCACACCAATTTTTGGGTGCTCTTCAACTTTGCCGGGATCCCCTGTCCCTGTTATAAGATTGACCTGCACAATACTACACCGCTCTGGGGTAAGAAGCACTGGTAGTGTCTACGCCAAACCTACCCCAGTGACGAATACTTTTTTCAGAGGAGATCACTGAGAGGAGGTAAAAGCTGAAGGATAGGCGAAAACTCAGTAACTTGCCTTCTGTTAGCATTTAAACAAGTGCCTGTGCTATCTATAATGAGGCAGCCATAATGGACCATCGTGTGGAAGCTGGCTAGCAACACAGCTGTAATCATAGGTTTATGTTTTTAAAAAGTCAATTTAGTCTAGTATTTCGAGTTTTTGCTTTTCCTACACGGATAGAAACCAGGAACAGTTACTGGATTGTACCTTCTCCATGAAAGGTACACAAATGACTAATTTGCAGTCCGTTTTTAAAAATGTCATTAACTAATGTAACTAGATGCAATAAGAAGTAACCAGGTGCAAGTTATTCCTGCTATTAGTGAGTACTCTTAAGGTTAGCAGTTCTGTGCAAAGTCTCAGTTTCTCAATCCAAGAAGTCTTCATCCAATGAACCAGGCTTTTACGCTAAGTGCAATGCCCATTGATCTGCATTGGCTGGTTTAGTGTTCTGATCAGTAGGGGCAACGTGTGGGTGAACAACAACTCTTTATATGCTAGTGTGTGCCTTGAGTCGCAGAACTATCATTTTGCCCGATGGCATCAAATTTTCCTAGTTTGTCACATTACAAACCAGCAGGTTGGTCGCCCTTACTTGTATTGTGCACATTTCTCTTTATATCCAGTTGAATGAGATGAGTTTATCAAATTTCCAAGCAACTCAATCACAGTTTAAATCAAGCATTATTGTCTTGCGCTCGCGCTTTTAACAGTGGTTAATGCCCTCTGGAATAACAAGTAATGAATGGAAGGGCAATTAATAGTTTTCAACTTGGGACATGTGATTACTAAATTAAGTAGCACCCATAACCCTAATCCCACTGAACCAGGGCCAATGAAATGTCCATGGCCTCTTTCTGTATCATGTCCAAGCTATGAACCTAAAAGGCAGTCAAACAACAGGCAGCAGTGCCGTCATGGGATCATGGGAGCACTCCCACTGGCTGAACACATCTCAGCATTCCATAAGGGTAGTACTGAAGTTAACATAGTCTCAGTCAAATTGGGATAGTTTGCTTTACTAACTTCTTTCAAACAGGCATTGAGGGCCCAATGGCAAGTGGCATATTAGTCTGTTGTTTTAAGTGCTGAGAAGCCAACAGCGGGTCATTGTGTTCTTGGAGCACAGACTAGAGTCTGTACATTTATATGGAAAAGTCAAACTTTCAAGGCAAGTTACTATAGTGTCACTTACCTGTGTTGGTGCTGTTCTTGAACTCAAAAATGCGTTTGATCAATTGGTCGTAAACTGACTTCTTGACTTCTTCAGGCAGCTTATCAAAAACACCGTCCAAAGCCTTCACACTGAAGGAGAAAAAGGAAGCAGTGTCTTATATTGTAGTGTGTAGTATCATACTTTAAGATTTCTAAAGTGCTATCCCACCACTTGACAAGGACCCGGGGAGCTTTTAGTTGTGAGCATGAGGGCAAGAGACGTCGAGTGTGCGTGGTAAATCATATTAACATCAAAGATTTAGTGTACCACATATGACAAATTACATGTGAAAGCATGAAGGAACGAGCACTTAAATGTATGTATAGATGTACAGCTAGAGAAACAAGCTGGGGGTCAGATGTTCATTTCAGTCTTCAGTGGCTGCAATTGCATTGAGAACAGAGAGCATCTCTTCAAACACCAGGCGACCTCTAGCACCAAGTTATACCAAATCTGCAATGTGGCCACACTTCGCCCATGACACCCGATGGATGACAGTAGGCAAGAGACTTCATGAACACCTGATTTTGTATCTAAGATAAATCACTTCCCAGCCTGCAGTCTGCTTGTCACACAGGTGGAGACACTTGGATGAAGCTATCCCATACAGCCAGATAATAAAAATGAAAAAGGCAGTAGCTGGATCTCTGGTATTCTCACGGGAAATCAGTGCTTAATTTGTAAAATACTACTAACCATCTCTTTTGCATGTAAAGGCAACAGTTCAGATTATTCCAGGTCCCTAAAGCTAAAGGAATGGCAGGGGAGGCAGGTATTAGTAGTTTTGTAATGTATATCGTTTTCCTAAACAACTGTTATACTGCTCATCTCTAAATTACATGAGCAGCGCCACCTTGTGGCAGACTTCCCTAAGTGTGGTGTTGACAATTAGGTGCCAGTGCTGAGCACCTGAAACCAATTAAGTGCCGGTGCTCAGCATCGGAAAGCTCCGGCTCAAATTAAGCACTGAGGGAAATGGATCTACAAAACGAGCCTTTGCTTTTAATAGTAAATCGATGAAAGACACAATGAAAGTAAGGGTTCTCTTTTAATATATTACTTGCGCATTAACACAACAGTGTTCTTTAAATGTATAGAAGTTAAAAAAATAGAGATATTACCTTATCCAAGACTTTTCGTTTTAAAATTGCTAGTTATTGTGAAATGAAGAGCATAGGTTTACAAAGGCAGCTTCAAAACCATTTAGCTTTTGCGGCAAGGACTCATTTTTCTACCACTCATGCAATGTCGACAAAAGAGTAAAAATGTAATATCAAAACTATATTGACAAAGTATAGAATCGAAGGTAATTGTCAGGAGCTGCAGCACCCAAGAGAGGCAAAGAATCTTACATTTGTTGCTCCGAGGCACAGTCTATGTTGCTGGGTATCTCAATGAGGATGGTCTCGTTCACATACTGGATGATGTTTATAAACTGTACTTTGAACCAGAAGATCCAATCTTTCTCTGTGAATGTAGAATAATCTTTTGAGATCACATTTGTGATGGAGGTAAAGATCACAGAGCCGATTTCTGTCTCCTGTAGCTGATCCTGAAAGATAAATGTGTACCTGATGTGAGTACAGATTCAGACTGGAACATTCTAAAACCTATCAATCAGCCAGACATCAGATGCTGGGGCTATGATGATGATATCACTGTGTACTGTCTTATATAGTCTCCATGAAATCTCAGAAACTAACCTCTTTAATATGCTTCCCCCACATTATCAAGCAATGGACCAATCATCTTCAAGCAACTGACTCCACGCATTTTCCGCACTTCGTCTACCTGCCCTTGTGTGTAATGTAAAGGGAACTAAATAGAATTCCACCATTCCCCTTTTACCCTCTTTACTTTGTAGGCCTTGTCTACCGACAGCTTTATCTGTCCATTAGCAAACAGAACTATTGTATATAATTTAGACTAATGGTAAGTTTTGGGCCCACCCCATGCTCATGTTTCGACAGCTTTCTTGTGTATCTCAGTTCCCTGCTCCTGATTAGATGTTTTTTTAACCTGCCAAAGGAGCATTTTGGTCTCACCAAGCTTTGAGTGATTGTGTTGCATCCTTTCCCTGCTGGTGTCATGAATTCTAGCGCTTGCAGATTATTTTCACTCAGTTTCACTTTTGTTTATCTAATACCCTTTCCTATCACTTTTTTTTTTATTTCTTATTATTTTTTATTCAACAATGTTGCACAGGACTACATCTCACGGAATGCCATACACGTAGTTAGAGAGCCAACTTTTCCCTATCACATTAAAGTAAAATTGCTACTTCCTTGCAGCCCCCACCTTCTCTCATTGCCTAGCCACTGGGGGCAGCGGGCAGCTGTTTTTGAATGTTTTTTAAACCATTCTAAGATGGCTGTGTGTATTCTCTGAATTTGTGGGCTAGAATGCACATGCATTCATACACCGCCCGACCTTAGGATGCTTCTTTTAATGTTTGAGATCAGAACATCTCAAAACTTACATTAAAACACAAACATCAAATACAGCACTGCAACTATATTGCAGCAATCAAACTACTAGTGCGAAACACAGACAGAAGCTGAAACCACCACTCTATATTGCAATATGTATCAAGCTCTAATCCATGATAATCCACAAAATGAATGAGTCCTACAAAGGTATGCAATCAACAGAGAGCCAAGGATCATTCAATTGCACTGTGCTTCTTTTTCCTTTCCATGCAACCATCTAGATGACTGAACACAGCCCTCTCAATGCAATGAACACAGCATCAAACGCCACTCAGATAGCAACAAGATGCTCTTATGATCCACTGAACAAGCTCAGCCAACGCTGCGACCTTCAAAGAAAAAGAGTACTCGGCCCAACATAAAGAACGCAAGTGATTTCTGAACAGAATGGAATGAATCTCCTCTGAACCACAGAAAGCAGAGAACAGTCTGGGCTACATAGGACACTCTAATCTAAATAGGACAAAGGACCCTCTGATTAGCACAAAACAGCGCTGTGGGCATGGGCGTGACTCAACACAGTAGACATATTAATAGTTTGAGAGCCCATCCAGAGCAAGAGACTCCACCTGCATACTTATGTTTGTGATTCATTCACCATGAGCCAGCAGCAGTAGTCGCTTTTCTGTATCTTGACAGAGCGACTAAAGGAAATCATTGTGTGGTTAAAGCAGAATGGCTCAATCCTAAAACTACTGTGTTGAGAGTTCAGAAATGTATGCACTGGCGGAAGGTGCAGCATTGGAAGACAAGTCTGCTTCTCAGTGTGACTTCCCTGAGCTCAAGGTACCCTGCCACACGGGTCACTCACATGCTCCATCATGCATACACAGATAGAAACGATGGTCACTTAAGGTCTTATGGCCTCCATGGATACCTGCTCCCACATCCATACTCTATATTTGTTTTCAAAGTAGCATCCATGTAGGGTACCATTTTTAAACAGAAGTGGCAAAAGCCCATTTTCATGCTATGTACTGTTGCCCACTTGCAAGCATGTGCCAACTCTTCTCTGTGTTGTGACTTCCTTTTTAATGTCTACTTACTGGTGTCCTCTGATGATGGTTGAAGCTCATTAGGTTGGCAAAGAACTGTGTGCAACTCTTCTAGCCAGACAATCCAGATGTCCCATCAGCAACAATCACCCAATGAAAGACCTACCATTCACGCTGTGTGTTGCTGTTGGAAGGCAGGGTCTTCATGCAAGAGTCTGGTGCCATTCAGGTAGGAGATAAGATCTTTTGAAGCTAGGAGACAGAGATGGTTGGAGGGAACATGGAGCCCTAACAGCATCCACCTGCTGTTGCTCCAACCTAAAGACCTAACATGAAATAAAGATCTTCCCTCCTACCTTATGACTCCTGACTCTTGTATGAAGATCTGGTCTTCCAGCTAAAACAATGAGCTATAATTCTTTTAAATGTTTCCAATGGCAAGTGCCCCTGATTGAAAGAATGATTCATTACATTGTGGAATTACCATATAATACTTTATGCAAAGCGCATTTTTCTTTAAATTATGACGAGACAGTGTATTCAGTTCAATTGTTGTCCCTTCCAAGAAGTTCCAAGGAATTCCCCACCAAAGAGAAGGCCTACTTGTTTGAGACGTTCTTCAATACAGGGTTCATGTTCAGGACTTCAAAATCACAGGAGACCTCACACACAATCAACTGAACATCTGTTTAACCCAGTTTTTTAGAAAATGACATATTAGTAGGTCTCTTTGCGGGCTCAGTTTTTTTTGCCTGGCTGGCATCTCAAACAAATAAAGGTACGCATATACCTGTGCATTGGTGTTCAGCTCGGTGACAAATACAGAAACTTCCTCTGTGGTCTGCAGGTTCTCAAAGATTTTGATAAATTCTTGCTCGTTGTTAAGAGCCCCCGAAGAAATGGTATACTCGCCAATCTGTTTGGGGGTGCACACCTCCAGGGCAGCCGACTGAGGGAAAGAGAAAACCAAGTGGGTAATGGGTTTGAGAATATTCCAGGGATGCTGCGGAATGACGACACAATATCCAGAAAAGATATGAAAAGGAGCTGCCATACCGCATCAAAGTTGAGGTTCAGGTGTTTGAATTCTGCGATGGTGGCATACTCCTTGAAATCTCCGTACCATTTTGTTATAAACTCAGTACTGTTCTCTCTAATGCACGAAGATCCTGTCGAGTAACAATGGGTTACCATTAGTGTTCAAAATATGAGCAAAAAGAGAAAATCCCTCAAATCTAAGATAAACCTCTGTCTAAAGCAAGAATTCTTTGCGGGTCCTCTTTGGAGACCTCACACCATGCTTTCAATCACCAAGATGTGGTAAGACATAGAATCCAGGATCACAATCTTTTTGAAGCTTCTTTCAGAATTGCTTTACTACCGCTCCCCCGCTCCACCAAATGACTATCATGTTCGAGTAATTGATCTGTGTGCACCTGGATTATAATAGTGGACTAGTGGTCTGCACCAGATGAGGACGTTTACAGACAGTCACAAAAGACAAGAGGACAGAAGAGAAAAAGTCATTGACGGTGCTGGTATGAGTTCCATTGTGCTTGGGACCTCAATAAGATTACAAGTATTAAAACTCAAATAAAATGGCATGAAGCAATATGTTTGGGACGATTTACATTGTCCCAAATCCCTTGCTTGGGATAGAGCTGTTACTATATTCCCATTCGGGGACATGCAATATGCACAATGACTGGTTTACTAGTGGGAATGCAGTTTATGGCACAATCTATGCACTTATAGGTTATAGCGCAATTTGTCAGTTCGCAGTGGGACACACACCTACCTTGCAAATGAATATTAATTCAGTAGGTCAGAGTTTGCAGCAGTCCCTGTGATTGGCTGTGAATTCAAGGGTGGAGGCCAGCAAGGCTAAGAAGACCTCCAACTCTACATTTCCATTCTCAACTACTGCCTGCTTCACTAGGCCTCCTGAAATGATTCCCTAGGGCTAAAACTGAAAGCTGCCCCCGTGGAGAACTTGCCCTTTGTGAAGCAGTTACAACTGGAGTCTGTCATTGAGTCATAAGTGATCAATGGTTGGAAACTGCAAGTGCAGGGCGGACCCAGCGTTTTCCACCTGCATTGGCATATAAGAGCGGATTCCTGTAACGGCTGAGGGGGGTCTGACTGCTGGCGATTCCCGCGCTGCTACCCCGTGATGGCTGCAGCTTACAAGCGGGGTGGGGGAGGCTGCCGCCCCCAAAACTGGTGATGCCCGTGGCAGTCCCCCCCCACCTTGCTACGCCACTGCTTCGCACCCCCTAATATTTGCAATTTGCAATCGTCTTTTAAACATTGCAAAAAGTAGTTTTGCACTTATAAGTACTGAGCCTCATTCACAAGTGGCCCCCGCACTCATGGCAGTGGCCCACCGGTCGTGGGGCAGTCTCCGCACTCGGGCGGAATCTCTACAATGAGAATGAGAGCCCCCCCGCGTCTACAGGAGGGGGGCCTTTAGTGGCATTTCGAGCAAAGGCAGCGAGAAAGAGGCTGGGCCAGTGGACATGTGGTCAAGGGGAGTGGGTGGGGTCAACAGGAAATGCGAGAAGGTAGGACAAGCTCTTAGTGCGTCACCTAGGTGCGCAGGCGACCCCCCAGGGAAAGGGATAAGAGCACTGACCACGAGGGTGAAGCCCTCTTTGTCCTCTTGCCTCGGGCACCGCGGGTCTCAGCTAGAAGGAAGTTGCCCACCCACCCATCCTTGTTGTTAAAGGTAGAACTGGCGAGGTCCCGGGCAAGAAAAATGTCGGGGACTCCTTTTTTGGTGGGGACTGGCTCATCCTGGAACAAGGAGGGCAGTCAACGGGGATCTGGGCTGGCGGGAGAGGAGGCCGTCCTGCTGGTGGTCCTGGACTCTCCGGCCCTACCCGAGATGCCGGTGCTTGGAAGAAGCAATTTGGGGAAAGCTGGGGCGCAAGGAAAGGCGCAAAGCAGTACCAGGTGGCCGCGTCTAGGGGGTAGACAACACACTCCCACGAATGCGGGGCCTTCGCCTCCAGTGCGGAGACCGCTTGTGAACCAGACCCACTGTGTCTTTGCAAACGGCTGGCTTTGCTCTCTGTTTAGGGTCTATGGATCACATTTCTATTATTGTAAGAAATACATTCACGTTTGAGTATTTTTTAATAAATGGAAGATATAGTCGGTCTTTTTTAAAGTAAGATGATATGGGTTTTACTCTGGCTCTTGCGTCCGTACGTTTCAGTCTTACTTTGCTCATACTATTACAACCTCTTGGACAGAGCCATGAAACCCATAACATGAGATCTTGATAATCATATGAAAGCACTGCCCCACAGAGATTCCAAGACAAATGTTGTTAGCAACTTAAATGCTGCATGGCTGTTTTAATGGGTCATCACAGTAGCTAAATCCAAAGAAACTGTTCATTTTTGGGGTTCAGCCCCTCAGGCATTCGCCCAGTGCTCTGAAAGTCTATGCTTTAATGTCAAGATTATTATATAGGTATTATATTATGTTATATCCCCTCCTTAAGGCAATTTAGGGCTTTGCTCAAATTCTATTTCTGCAGGCACAGATTTGTTTGCTGGAGAAGGAACTATGAATGACTGATATCCCCTAATATTCCATTAACTAATTTGTTCATGATGTCGAGTGTCACAGTTTGAATTTTGTCTGGGAATGGGCGAAATGTAAGTCAGATAAGCAACGTTTTATGAAGCGAGCTGTCTTTTTTACTCACAATTTTAACTTCTCAAACTTCGGACAGATTACTCTGTTTCTGAAGTTTTGAAACAATACCATGAAATTAGATGGGGGGGGGGGGACTATAAATGTCCACACATCCCAAATATGTGTGACTTTTGTTTTTCCTACTTGCCTTTAATTGTTTAGCACCAGCCCCACTGAAGAGGGTATCTGTATGTGAAGGTTTTAAAAATAAAACCATCAAATTCAATTAACCATGGATCCAATATGTTTTCGACGTATGTGCATAAAGTTCACGTTGCTTTTTTGTTCAGGCCCGCATAAGGGGCACTTACCTTGATCCGTTAGGAAGTTGACTATTCTCTTATGAATGGCTTCACCTTGCACCTTGTCGAGCTTTTCAAAATTTTCACCAAATCCAGATACCCTGATAGTAAGAACGAGAGAGAAAAAGGCAGCAAATCAGTGCATTTTATAGTAAAATAGGTCAGTAATCAATAGATTTACACTAATCAGTAAAACAGACGTGAACGTTAAACTATTTAAGCAGGTAATGTAGGTCAACGTTGAAACATTTACAGGAAAATTATTGGAATGCACAAATATCATAAAAATAATTTTAGAAAATAATGTTACTGCTGAGCTATTATCCCCTTTCATAAGCAGACTTTATTTTGAGTAGAAGAAAAATAAATTAATAATTGATGGAATTCCCCAGAGGGTGTGGGTGGAATGGAGAAATCCTGCTAGATGCACAGAAAAAAGGGAAGTGGGTTTGTAATGGTGGTGGCCATGGTAGGGAATTGAGGGTACGGAGACCTGCCAGCTCACGTGGTGCCTCAATGTGTCAGATGAGATTGGCACTGTAAATGTGGCAACCCTTTGAACAGGCTCCATCCAGTAGTGGGCACTAAAGCAGTTGGATTTACTTGTGCACATTAGGTTTTCAACTTGTGTTTGGCCGCTCTGCACCTTTACAATCTCTTGCGGGTTTCGCGACCTGCACAAGATATGGGAGGTGGCATCTAGTGGCCAGTGGCATTTCTCTGTTGTCGGGGTAAGGTGGGGCTGCTGAGCTGCTTAGACGGGGCTGGTAGTCTACCAGCGCCATCTAAGCAGCTCAGCAGTGGTAGTCTAAAACTCTGCCCCATCAACAGGGCAATGGCCCTTTCTATATCTCCCCTGTTGGACTGCACAGAGGCTGGGCCTTCAAGGAAGTTATGTGTAAGCCGCAAAACATTATACATAATCATGTCTTATTTCATAAAATGCCTGCCGCCGTTTTGCATTATTTTCCTAGCACAAATTGCATCCTTGTAGCTTTTTCATGTGCTCCTATGATAGGATGCTTGCCTAAACATAATCTCAATTATGTGATGTGGATTAATGGCTAAATCTTGAGTATTTCACCTAACAAGCTGGTGTAAACCAAATTTCAACAGGGCCTAATTGTTCTCAAAACGGTGGGTCTGGGTGTGGAGGTTCACTCTGCGGTTGCAGATTTAACAGGGAAAGACCTTCCTCCTTACTGTCATCTGACACTCATTATAAAAACAAGCAAGTGTCGAAAAATGTTTTTTACAACAGTGTTTTGTTCATGCAGAATTAACACTGATAATCAGCTCCACAGGCAATGCACATTTTTTGGAATGGGTCAAGTTGATAGCAATTGATTTCTAAGGCATGGTGCCTGAATAATGTGGGTAAGTCATCAACTGTATTATGCTGCAGACAAGGAACATTCCTCGCAATTACCTGTCCCTCAAACACCAGGAACGCTTACCTTTTACCGTCAAAGGCTGTAAAGAGACCTTCGAGTAGTGTAATGACCGGGAGGTGGTACCACCTTATGACAACACCATAGCATTGTTGCTGCTGCTGCAAGGATTAATTTATGATTTCATGCTCCTACCTGAGACCATGGACCCAAAACAAGTCTGAATAAAGAGCTCAAGGGGGTCTCTAGAGGTTATCTTTACAAAAGAATGTAGACCATTGTTTAAGCAGCATCAGGGCAGATTGATCTCCAAATAAATGAGGATCATATGGAATTTGAACTAATCTCTCACCTGTCCCCTCAATTGTGAGGCATTAAATAAATATTTACAAAAAGTTAGACCCATGACACGTTGCTGTAATAATTCATTGGTGGAGAATGAGTATTTTCCACTGGTGTCTGCTCAATGGCCTGGTTTTCAGTCGTTTTTTCAATCAGAGCTTTACTGCTACACAATATTACAGAGAGCTATCAGAGTACCTCCACGGCCTTTCTATAAACTGTTGTATTCCATAATGATATCTGGCAGCTCCCTCTTCTATGGCAAAGCGGGCATTTCCTAGCATTCACTCTGGGCAACAATGTACACCTATCCTATGGGCCCCCAGTGCTTAATTTGAGCTGTGGCTGCCAGAGTTCAGAACTTGAACGTAATGGTGAACACCGGCACTTATGACAGTCTGCCACATGGTGGCGGTGTCTATCTAATTTAGAAAAGAGCCCACAACAGTTGTTTATTAATTCAATATAGATTATGAAAGGAATAAGACCTTCTGCCAATGCCATGCTTATAGTGTTGGGTGCCTGGGATAGTCTGAACTGCCACACTTGTAGGAGTGTGATGGGTAGTAGTTGTGTTGGTGCTGTTATTGGCAGTGCTGGCAGGGGCAATGGATGGTGCAAGCTGCAGTAGCCTCCTGACATGGGCCCTTGCACTTATGTTTTTCTTTTGATAAATTAACCACTGGTCCCAGATCTTAAATATGAACCATTAATTACCTTGGGATTAATCTCCGAAAATTGATGTTGGGGTAATTAATCTCACGCTCTTATTTTTGTTATTGACATTCCACATTTTTTTTCCTTTTAAGTGTTTTTGCCAAGATTTTTCTTTTTCCTAGTTTTTCCGGTCAATTTAATCACGTTCTTATCGTTGTAGGCTAATTTTTAGGAGCTATCTAGAGAAAGACATCAACATAGCCTTCATGGAATCCCAAAACTGTACCTAGGGCAACGTGAATGCTATGCCATATTTTCAGACAGTTGACTCAGATTTTACATCATGAAGATTTGGCTTAGGCAACTAAAAACAAGTCTTCTGAGACATGCAAAAAACAGAAAATAAGTGTCAGTGTTACCCAGATGAGGCCATTTCACGTTAACACCTTTGGTGCCTGGGTGCATTAGCTCACAAGGTTCCCTAAAACTTGCCCTATGGTCAACCAAACCGGGGGACCACATCATCTATTTGGAGCTCTTTCTTTATTCTACTCCTATTTGAACAATAAATCACACTTTATTATGGAGTAGAAAGTATATACATAGGAGACAATCAGATTAAATGTTTTCACAAAGAACGCTAATATTTAAACACGCACGTTGGAGACCTTCCAAACATGAAATTTTTAGGTCTCGCACTGTTTATAGACTTAAGCAACAAATAGGACACTTTACCCGGCACACTTTTACTCTGCATGGCATTACCCCGCAGTTTTACACCACAAAATCTTTTACAACGCAGGGCTTTCCAACGCAATTCATTACAATACATTCCCCATTACAACACAATTTATTATTCTAACTCCACGGGGGTGTTAATTTGGGAAATGCGTTGTAATAGTTTGCGGTGTAAAACCCTGCGTTGTAAAAGATTTTGTGGTGTACAAAATGTGGGGTAATGGCATGCGGAGTAACTCATGCGGGGTAAAGGATGTTTCCCTTAACCAACATGGCTCAATGAGTTCAACGTTTGCCGCCGAAACATGTTGTCATCTGCAGGTCACAAGTTTGAATTTCCCACGGCCAACCATGCCTTTCATTCTGCTGAGGTCGGAATTTTATTTACTATTAAATAGGGTATCACCTATTAGTCAGAGTGCTTAGAAATGGCACAAGTACTGTATAACATGCTCTATAAAAAAACTATTTTTCAGAAACAGTGCTTCTAAAATTATTTAATGTCCTAATCACTCCTTTGTTTCATTTTAACTACATTTAATCCCCTCACTTACAGGTATTATGAAGTTCTAACTCGGTCTATATTGCCATTAAATTTTGGAAGGCCCGATGACCTCACCAGTTTAGATGCACATCCCACAGAGGACTGAAGGGCGCTTGTCCAAATAATCGATAGACACTATAGAAAGACTCACGCGGGAAGTAACAAACCATACAATTCCTTGCTTATACTTAGAGAAGGCATTTCACAAATTTGCATTCAATTTGAGCAATACATTGCTTCCATGACACACATAACTGTTGTCCCTCTGACTTGTAAACCAGAAAAACGAAGAGTCGGTGGTGTGCGTAAGAGTCCCAATGTAAGCAGATAGAATAGAGGCAGGGACTCTGTGAGATGTGAAAAGAAAATATAAACCAGTTAAAAGTACTTAATTTGTGCCAGTGGGTGCAGGTGGTGGACGCCAGCATTCACATTGTGGCACTGGTATGTAATATTGTTCATCATAGGACTTTGACCCATAGCAGGAGCGAGAAAGGCTGAAGAGGTTGAGAGATGAAGAGGAACCGTGAGACAGCGACAAAGGGAGAAAGCCAAACTACAAGAGTTTAGAGAAAGAGACTGGAAGTGTAGAGTGGTGGAAGAAAGAGACAAGAAATGTCAGCCTCAGCATTCAGCAGTTCCATTGACGGGCTCTTAAGAAAGATGCTGATCCCTGCACTTATTTCTGGTACAAAATGGTCAGTGTATTATTTCGGGTTATCGAATGCTGGGAAGTAGAGCCTGCTATAGAAGTTGAATCGAACTTACAGCTTCTCCTGGGATCTGCAGTCCAGATTAGTGGGGATAGCAATTATATTTTGCTCTGTTATACTGGAGATGATGATTTTGAAGTATTTTCCGAACCAGTCGCTGTATTCTTCTTTATTTGTGATGCCTTTTTGCATATTGTCGAAACAGACTTTAAACAGCAGGTTTTGGATGTTCTCATTCGGCAAGACTTGCATATTTTCCTGAAAATGCAGAAAACACAAGATGAGGCAGCCTTGCTAGAGAACACTGCAAGATGGCGCCCACTTCCTAAAGTTTGACTGGAGTGCTGGACAGCTTTCTAACAAGGGTTAATAGGAAATAAAAATAGACCATCACAGGTAGGTACTAGCCTTCCAGCATGGTTTGGCAACTGTGCTGAAGTCTTCCACACGCCACTGACAATACCTTGTACAGCCGCGAGACCGTGTGGTAGATAGAACAAGCGCAACTTACAAATTGAAGGCACGATACTTAGTTTGAGAACACTTACAAAGCATCTTTTTCAGATGTGTCCATCTCTAGAAGCACACATGATATACATCTTCCTGTGTCCTTGCTCTACGTGAACGCCCGCCTCCAACATGCCACCGACTCATCCCAGCAATGCCCTCAAAGGCGCGCAGACCCTGCCCATCCAACTGTACCTGTTTAACCAAAATGTTGAATTTAATCAAAAATTCGACAGTCTCAACGTAAGTCAGGGTTTTCACGTTCACTAAAATAAGCGGAGCATTGAAGTCATCCTGTAAGGCATCGCCCACCATTTGCTCTGCCAGTTGTTGAGGGGAAAAGGAGTCGAGAACGTCATACTAGTTGGAGAAATAGAAAATAAGACAATACGAATTGGTTAGAGAACAAGCAGCAACGATGTGAAGACACTAGTTTACAGTGTACCACAGAGGTCATGTCCTGTCCCTTTCAGTTTGGCGGATGCGATACTCACAAAAGGTCCATCCGCTATACATCAGGAGATTTCACCCCATGTAGCTCAAATGTAAACAATTAGTATGTTATATAAGCATGATGCTGTTGGGAAGTGAGAGTTGATACAAGCCACTGAGGGGAATATGAACAAGACCCTATCGCCACCACAACATCACCTATAGTGACGTTGTGGTGGCGATAGGGGCTGCACCTTATCTACAAGCCAGCGTTAAGCCACTTAAGGTGGCTTAACTCTGCCTTGGACATAAGGCCCCCTCTCATGCTATGCTTAGCGTAAATGGGGTGGGCAGTGGGTATTGCAGTGGATGTTCCACTGCAACACCCATTCATTTTGACGCTGCCCCCTATGTACAAGTGTGGGGTACATAGGAGGCAACGCCAAAATTACGACCAGGTAAAAACTGGTCTTAAGATGGCGAAATGAGGAGAAATTAGTTATTTCTCCTCGTTTATGCTTTTTCCATGTGTCCTGCCTTGTGCAACACACATGGAAACAGCAACATGCTATTGTCTGTTTATGTGTAGGAAGGTGTCCCTTCCTGTACATAAACAAACTTTTTTAAAAAAAATCCATTTTGTCACTTTCATGTGTGCTGCATGAAGCAACACACATGAAAGTGACAGAATGGCATTTCTAGGATTGTTTATGTGCAGGAAGGGACACCTTCCTACACATAAACAATCCGCCCCTGCACGCATACACCATTGCACTCTGGTGCAAGAGTGCATGTGTTGGCGCAAAGTTGCTAAACTTAGCACCATCGCAGGGGGAAACGCATGGCTGCACCACATTCTTTCAAATATGATGCAGCCTTGCGTTTCAGAAGTGAAGGAGAGAGGTGCTAAGCCAGGAAGGCTAACGCCTCTCTCCTCCACTTCTTTGCACATATCCCCCATGAGTGTCTTACAAGATATTACATACAGTAATATATCTTACAGTGTGCATATTTTCGAAGGAACTGGCTGACACAGGGATATATATGGCTGCGGGGTAGAGTGATGTCAAGAAATTGTTTTGAAGGATTAGTAAAACTTTACATCTTTCCTGAACTCTCCCTGAAGATATTCTAAGGGGAAGGTTATGGCAACCAATTTATCCAGATCAGTGCCTAGGTGGTATTTTCCTCATCATCCTGTAAGTCAAGCGGAGAATAAAAATTGTCCTATCTCTTCCGCTTACCAGTTTACACTCCCCAGTCATGTTAAGATAAATGCATATCATTCAGCCAGATGATTAGAAATTCTCACCAATATTTAGGGTTATGGAGAATGATGCTAAACAATGTTGTTTGTTCCAAAGGCAAATGACTAAACTGCACTGCAGGTCAAAGAAAGCCATGTGTGTGAGTATGCAGGGGTTGTGCACGCACATATGTATGTGTGTGTGTGTGTGCATGTCCACAGTTGTGGACAGGAGGCTGAGGGAGTTGAGTAAGCAGCTGAAATATTGGTTTGATAATGTAAGGAAATTACTGCCTCATTGCCATTGCAGTTTGGAGTGAAAACACAATTTGAAAAGATGGTGGTGGTGGTGGTCTCCTACCAGGTCTACACAAGGTGCAACATGCCATCATTTTTAAGCTCATCCATGTGACTAAAAAGGGGTTCGAGTAATGTGCCAATCAGTCCAGTTCTGCTTCTAAATATAGGAGTCTTGGTTGGATTTCTAGCCCATGGTACGAAAACAACTGAACCTGTGCTTCTGGCTTGACGGGCATCCTTGTTGAGCATGGGGTCCCAAGCACAGCGAGCATAGGCAGTATGGACAACAGAGGAGAGAAGGCAAAGGAATTGATTTAGTCTCCTCTCCTTACCTACTGTACTTAAATAGCAAATGCTCAGGAACAACATTTCGGTAGAAAGTGTCCATTGAAGATGATTTTACAAATTGGTGTAACAATATTTTCGGTTTTTCATACAGAAAGGCGGCTGAAAAAAGTCCATACAGCTAAATAGGCATCATTGACCAAATAATTTCGGTAACTTCAGGTAGATCACCATAGCATTTACTGGTTACATCACATTCTTAGCTGACTCAGTCTTATTATTTAGAGGTCATTAATCAGTTTGAAATTAAACGTGGGTGATTATTCTTGGAATGATTAACTTAAGTCCTATTTTTCTAGAGTTTTGGTCAATTTCAAGCCTTTTTTATTTCGAACTTCTGAGTTTGATTGCAGAACTTCCATTTTTTAAATTAAATATTTTATCATTTCCTAAATGGAGGGATACTCCCTCACCTCTCGCTACATTTGCCATCTCCTTTGACTCTGCTTTTTTCCCTTTTCTTAAATATTTACAACATTGCTTTTTAGATAATTGAACACATTCATTTTTAGGTCTTGCCTACTCACGAACTTGCTGTCCAAAGACCTTGTATTCAATTCAAACGCTTAGAGTGGGCTTTCGGTCTGATCCTTGCTTATCATTGGCTAGTTTTCTTGTCAATCTCATTTCCTTGAGTCTTACTTGATGGTTTTCCTTCCTCTTCTTGTATTTGTTCCTCCCCTAGATCGTAGTTTTGTTTTTAGTGTTTCTCACTGTATGAGGTATATCTTTCCACTGCATAGAAATTGGGACGCCATTTTTTTGGTGTAGTAATCCTCTCACCTTTGTGTGCTCGTCTTAAGGTACCTATCAACCCCAATTTCTGCTCAGCATGTTGCTTTCCTAGCTTCCCCTGTTGCTGTCCCACATCCTCATTCTCTTCTGTTGCTTTTTGTCCCACACCAGTTCCTGTATTGCTCTGCCACTCTTATGTTATTCTTCCTAAATCCACCAGTTCCTCTTTTAGTCTGCCATCCCTCTTCACTTCTCTGCTGCTTTTCGCCCCTCAGCTACTCAACATTGCTTTCTTTCCAGGGCCTAGTCGCTGCAAACTGCTAGGGGCATTTGTGCTCCTTTATTTTTGTGGACTTACACTTAGTGTTAATAATTTAATTTAACATATCGATCCGAATGGTAAATTAAACTTGTAAATAAAAGCTGTATCCATGCTTTGTGACATCATAATGCCGACACACATACAGGTGGTCATATTGGACGTATTTACTTTCTAAAAACCTATTTCAAAATGGCCACCAATGCGTTCACATGCGCCAAGAGACAACAGAAGCCATCTTGGAACTGTTTTTTTTCCACGACAAACCATTAAAAAATGAATGCCGCTGAATTCACATGCAGCTCGCCACTGGCCCTATTGAAGTGTTCTAAAATATTTCAGCTTTCCTTCACAAAAAACCATCAGCAATGTCAAGAGCTTAGCCCTCACTTTTTAAATACGAGGCCTATTGGCAATGCAAATGCTTCTCTTTTTTGGGATATTCCCTACTTTTAATTTATATTTTCTGTTTCTGCGAGCAAAACACTGTTACCACCTATCTGTGATTTCCACCCGATGTTTTTGTTTTCATCTTCACAATAGCCAGTTTTGAAACAGAAGGATAATCCTTTAACTCAGGGTCATTGAAGGGTCTTCAGTGGGCACTGAAGCTGTCTCAGGCCCTTGAAACACTACCCCTGGAACCAAGAGCTCTCTTGCAAGTGTACTTGGTAAATATTCATTTACAAAGTAAACTGAACACCATTGCAGTGTGTGAAATGATAAACAGATGTTGTGGGAACGTGAAAGGTAACAAGAAGCTCCAACTGTTGACCAAAACATCTTGGTTGATATATGTCTCAACCTTCCCCAAAGTAACAGAGGTTTCAGCACTCTTGCTTACAAGGTATATTTTATTTCATATTTTGAAAAAAGCTCCCAGAATAGTTTGATACTTTCTTTTAAGCTACCACCCCCTTCTGCTCTCATTTGAAATGTGTGACGTGTTTGTGGAGCTTCACATGGCGTATAGTTATTGTGGAAAATTGAAAAGCACCTTTAATTGTTTATGTTGACATTTCTTAGTGTAAATGACATCATATCTGACATCAAGGCTTCACTTTCTTCACCACAGACCCTATTACATTATTTTGCACAGGGAGGCTCAGCATGAAAAGGTCTGAGGGTCACGATCTCTCCGGCTTACCGAATTAAATTCAGCGAAGTAGATGCGGAAGGATGAAACGTTAAAGTATACGCTGAAGGAGTAGTAGATTTCCTCCAGGTACGTCATGCTGCTGGTGCTGTTTTGATAAAGCGTTGAACAGACGTGGCCTGAAAAGAAAGATTGGCAGGAATTCATTAAAAACGAGCAAACAATGGTCAGTCAGTGCACAAATACCACATATAGGGCCAGATGTACAACCATTCCGTTTTGCGGGTAGCAAATTGCGATGTATTACTACCCGCAAAACGGAATGTACTAATGTGTCTCAGACAAATTTAGTGATTTCCAATGAGGGCACAATTTGCGACCCAATATCATGGAAATGGTGGCCTGCTGGGAGCAGCAGACCACAATGTCTGTGTTGGTTTTTAAATTAAAGCAACTTTTTTTTCCAAATGCAGCCCGGCTTGCTTAAAGAAACATGGGAGGCATTAAAAAGAAAAAGTTTTCTTTTCACTATTTAGGGGTAGGCAGTGGTGTGTGGGACCACTGCCTGCTCTTAACACCTTCGCTGCGGCGGCTATTACGCCGCAGCACTAAGGGGGCGGGGGAGGCGCGCGGCGCGCACATGCTGGTGAAGGAACCGCTCCGTCACCAGCCGCGGTTGAGCTGTGCTGATGACGGAGCGGTTCCGTCATGGCCCGCCCCCTCAATAGAACGCCCAGCGCAGGCGCAGAATCCGCGCCGCGCAGGCGCGACGGGCGGGCCATGATGGAATCGCTCCGTCATCAGCACAGTGCCACCGTGGCTGATGACGGAGCGGTTCCGTCATCAGCACTGAAAGAGTTAACAAATATTTGTTTGCAACTGGCTTACCACCTACATGTAGTAAGTGGTAGACTACGTTGGTTTTGCGACCGCATTTGTGGTCGCAAATTAATTGTTCATCCCCCTGAGACTCGCTATTATGAAAGGATGCCCTTGGCACACCCCTTCCTAATAGCGACTCACAAGCCCTATTTTTTTAGTTGGTAATAAGTTAACCGAATAGCAAAATAGTATTTGTACATACTACAACCCTTTTTAGTGGTCGCAGATGGCTCGATTTTCCATTTGTGACTGCTAAAAACAGTTGTACATCTGGCCCAAGTCGTTGCACGCACTATAAAATGTCTGTGGCCACTGTTTTCATTGACCACTGATATATTTTACTGGGACACCTTTTTATATTATGTGCATTTGTTCAGTAAAAGAGAGCATTCTAGGAGTTGCGGTCTTTGACAAACACATCTCAACACAATGATTGGCACAAGAGAAGTCTGACTGGATACCTTGTGTGGCAGTGGTATATAGGCATGGCCGCCCATCCATAATGGGATATTGCACGCTTTTCTTTAAAAAGAAAATTTTAATAGCCCCTCTCAACTTCTTTAACTCCCCATTCCCATTACATCCTTCTTTTCCCTTCTTTTTGTACCCGTCAGCATGGACACTGGCAATCAGGTTTCTTGTTTCTATTACTGAACTGTTCCATCTGTTGTATCAGAGACTTCAGTCTCCTGGTTTTTTAACTGTGAAGTGCATTCAGACCCACTGGGGTAGGAGCAGCGCAATATGAAATTTACAAATAAAGCAAATATCTCTATAAGATGAGTTAAAGAAGCCTTACAGCACAACCCAGTGGTTGCATCAAATTAAAATAGAAGATCGGGAAATGTGTTACATCTTATAAAAGTGTAGCTTTGATTATCTATTCAACGTGTTGCAAAGTGGCCCGTCTTTAGGTATTGCTCAGTTGCAGAGTCTAACACATGTTGGATCACCCCACAAGACCACATACTGGTGTGGCCAGACTCATTCTTGACCTCCACAAGTGGACCCACATCACCCCTACCTCACGAACCTCCAGTGGTTCCCCATACAGAAAAGATGTCAATTCAAAATACTGACCGACACCTACACAGCTCTCCATGACCAAGGACCAGCATACACCCACCACTGCCTGAATTTCCACCAACTGTCAAGGCACCTGTTCCCCACCTCCCTCGCCCACATACACAATCTCCATATCCGTCGAAGCCACAGTGGAGGCGTGCCTTCTCCTACCTCGCCGCCAAAGCCTGGAACAACCATCCCCAACACCCTCGAACATCACCATCTCTCATGGAATTTAGAAAGAGACTCAAGACCTGGCTTTTCAACTGAGCCCAGTAAGACCTCAGTGCCTGGGTACCCTCATGGGTGAGGAGCCGTGCCTTATAAATACTGATCGATTGATTGAGTACAATGTGTCTGCCCCTTAACTCATTGGTTTGCTGCCAGCGTTAACCACATTTACAAGAAGCCCACAGGACAGTCGTTTGGTGTTTGGAATGGGATTTAGTTTGATTGATGGTATTTTGCCCTTGCTCGTGTTACCTTTGCACATTAGGAAGGGAAGAGCACAAAAACATCTTCCTGCAGACTCACCATCTGCCCTTCAAGGAGTGCCTTGTGATGCCATCAAATGTTGTGATGCTGGGCACACCACTATGGCCAATCACACAAGTGGACAACTGGCCTCAGTAACCAAATGCCATAGCTAGAGAGCAGCATTTGGTACTCTGTGCCGCCACGGGCAACTGCAGCTGCACGCTGTCATGAGGCGTATCGAGGCTCCTGAGATTTCATGGGAGCCCAATGAAGCCATGCCTTGCTTAAGGGTGTAAAATACGCATATGAGGGAGAGCAGCGCTTTAGTCTCCATTCTCCTGCTTCCTTCAGGTTCCAGCACTGCAGCCTGGCACAGCTCATGCTGCCTATTCCTGCAGGATCTAACCAGAGTTGGAATGTCACGCCATTTCCAATGGATGGGAGCCATGGAAGCCACTTTTTGGTGGTCCCATCAATTTTTAGCCCCCTGGCAATAGCATTTCTACAGTTTTATACCGCCAATAGCATTGTCAGACTGTGATGATGCTGCCAGTAACGTATTCATAATAAAGGGAGCCAGACATATTATGTAAATAGAAGAGATTTGGAGCCAACACTGATTGCAAGAAAGATGCACCCTGTGCTCTGTTAGTGGTAAACCTGTTGGACAAGTCACAACTTTTATGATTTGCTACTCAGTAAATTGGTGTCTTGGGCACATCAACCCTACTCCAGAGTTTCCTTCTTTCCTTCTACACGTTCTTTAGGATTTCAGGAAAATGTAAGCACAGATCATTTTTTTAAAGTTGTTTCTGAAATATGGGTATTACCTTCTAACAACAGACAACCAATACTGGTTTAATATGACCCAGAGCAAGAGAGAAAAAAGGGCAAAAGGAGAGGAATAGAAAGGTGGAAAAAAAGTGACAAAGGGAAAAAGTTGTGGACAATATTTAGGAGTTGTCAGGGGGCACAGTTACGCACCCTGGCTTGTCCCTTGTGAGCCCTGGCACTGCCCTGGCAATCTCAAACTTCAGAGGTAGCAAAGTCAGTGGCATGAACATGTGTATTTGTAAAGCGCATGATCATCCAGGAGGGAATCTTGGAGCTGAATAACATGTTTATTATTACCCAACTCAATAGCACTTATTTGATCAACTAAGGATGAATGGCTGAGTAGACCTGCCGGATTTGAATCTGTGACCATGAGGTCAAACAAAGTACCCTACAGTGGATGCATTAGTTCACTAAGCCACCAGACCCGGCTAGACAAGGGCAGCTCGTCCTTATTGATGTGGGTTCGGACGCCATTTTCCTTGTTTTCGGTAAATTTTTAATTACATTAATAGTGAATAACATTTATAAAATGAGTACAATTAGCTAGAACATACCTGTCTCTGGCAGCTGAGGTAAGTAAAAATGCTTTTGAATATATGTTTTGAGCATGCTTGCTGGTGAGAGTGTGTTTATGTGAGAGGGAAAGTGCATATGTCATACACGCGGACTAACACGGATCGAACGAGTACTCTCGGAGCGTCCAAAGGATCCAGAATAAGGGTGCTACTCCTACCGCAAATGGAATTTAGAAAGTTATGACGAGTTTGGAAACCTAGTATTTCAGATACAGTTGATGAATGAGGACAGTTCATTTAATAAGACTGGATACGTCGCTTTTTGGTGTTACAATACCTATGTATAGCCCTGATGACGTTAGTTTGGTTTATGTACCTATGACGAAACACGTGTTGGTTACAATCGTAACTGGAGTAAATTCTGAATTCCAGAAGTGAATTGCAACTTACTGTGAAAAGACAAAGGTCTACAACAGAAGAACACAGACATTGTTAGCATTATTGTTAGAATGTGGTGTTGCTTAGGGGCTGTTTGTGTCTTTATGTGTGAGTTAAAGTGTGAAGGTTATTCGGTGTGTGATGTCACTTCCACTACACATGGCATTTTGGTGAATTAAAGTTCATGGAGAAAGCAGGGATGGAAAATCACCCAAAGGAGTGAAACAAAGGACAGGGAGTAAATGAGGTGGAATCAAGACTACGCATCCTTGGTATGCAGCGAATGTAACGTTCGTCAGCACCAGCTGCTGACTTCTGAGAAAAACCTTGGGCACCAACACTGATTACAAATTAAGCATTAACTGGGGGGTCCTGTCGTTACTTGGTCTGCTCCTGCCCTCCCTTGGGCTTTGAAGACTCTCTCGGATACCTTTTGCCCAAAATGGTCCAACCTTCAGATGGTAGTTATAACAATGCACCATTGACTCTTCTGACACGGTTACCTAGCTGATACCCGCACACACCAACACCTGAAATAAAGTAAATCTGTTTCTTTACCTGCATTACCCGGCTGTGCATTTTGATATGCCAGGAATTTGCTGATAAAGTCGGAGATAGCAAGCTTGACCTCTTCAGGCAATTGAGTGAATACACTGTCAAAAGCTTGAATGCTGCAGAGGAAAAAAGAGATAATATGGATAAACAAAGCCAAGCTAATACACTTTGAACCACAAAACACAGATGGAGATGCTTTTGGCTGAATTTAGTAGCGTGTATAATTATATATATATATATTTTTTTTAAATAAGTGCAAATCTCGTGGTTTCACTAATTGCTTCAATAGAAACCAATCGGCGCACCTTTGAGAAAGTTCCAGGGAGGAACGTAACATGTCAGGACTGCCGATCTTAAACTCCGAAATAAAGATACAAGCTCCGTTCTCTGGAGTGCGGCTAAATTCCTTCTGTGAGGAAGACGTGGGATAATATCTATATGTATATATATATATATATATATATATATATATATATACACACACTGTCACCACGTAACAACAGCAGCCGTGAACACCAAAGGCTTTCCAAGCAGTGATTTATTCAGCCAGAATGGAACAACTCGACGTGTTTTGGGATGAAATCCCTTCGTCACTAGTCGGCTGCAGTTGTTACAAGGTGACAGCGTGTGTCGGTGTTCAGAGGCTCGCCGCGGACCTCCGTTATGAGAGGTAGGTGAAAGGGCGACCACTGTGATTATATATATATATATATATATATATATATATATATATATATATATATATATATATATATACATTTTGTAAGCCAATGTGTTATTCTGTTGCAAATAAGTAATTTTAAGCATTTTACAAAATGGACTGTTATACTGGTATCTGTTCTTTGTAGTAATTACACTTTTTGTAGATATTGAACTATGAAGCCTAGTATCCATTTTTTCCGAGTCAGGTAGCGTGGAATTCCTATAAGGAATTCTGCTCTGCCTGAAAATGAGTAGGCACAGCTCCCAGTTTTCCAAAGTGTTGAAACACCAGAACCGATTTTAACATGGAGGGATTCTGCCCAGTGGCATCACTTGAGACTTTGACATCAGCCAAGCCTCTTCTCTTGATTCTATTCTGGTCGATCTGATTCTTCCCTCTGCTACCCCACCCCCACTCCTATATCCCAAACTGCTTTAACATAGTAATTCCACATTCCATGGGGTTCACCTTGTAATTGTATTGTATTGGTGCTGAGTTACCACACTATAACATAGTCCCGTCAGCGCATAATCAGGGCATTTATTTTTCAACATACATTTCAGAGAAGAAAAGGTCGGAGCCAAGTCTGTGAGCAGCACTTACATGACCGAGTAAGAGTTGCAGCTACACTCTACGTTCAGATATATGATCAGCCTGGCCTTAATGTGGATGAGGAAATGCCTGAACTGGACCTCAAAGTAATGGCGGTAATCCTCCACTGTAAAAGTTTCAGACTGTTCCAAAACAGCAGTGAAACACACTTCTGTGATCAACTCGTTCACTTCACGGGTGATCACAAGATCATCGTATACCTGTATGAAGAAAAAAAACAGCGTGGATACCAAGTACTTGCCACTAAACATTTAATTGTTTTGATCAGTCGTCCTTTCTCACATTGTCACTTCCTTCCTTTTCAGTAATAAGAGCTACTTAGGTTCAAACAAATCATCCCGAGCTGCTAATAATATTAGTGCCATACACATAAGAAATGTTTATATGAGTGGTCACACTATGCAAGATTACCAGCCATCATCGCCTTAGTGCAGGATTACCAACCGTAATATAAAAAAAGCTTTTTTAATTTTGTATGCCTCTGCAACCGTAACACATAACAGCCACAGCTGCAATACGCCAGCACCATGGTAATAATACCAAGGTAATAATTACAGTCATAAATCTCCCAATGCTGCATGATTTATCATTCAAATATCAGTTTTAAATATAGTATGGTATTGATGGGTTTTGAATATACACTAATTTTTATCTTGGATACTCACTTTTCAATGTTGGTGTACATATATTATTTCAACTAAGCAAAACCTTCAACTTTAGTAGGCTGGACTGCACAAAGGAGAGCTACTCGCAGGTAGCTGGATAGCTATCAGTAGCTCGCGAGCTACTCGTTGGAGAAGCCTTCTTTAGAATGATGCTTTGATCACCATCAAAATCATTTCCCATGGTGAACTTATCATCCTGAGAAAAGCACTGGTAATCATTTCCCTCTATAAATGCAATTCCACCAGAGGGTGAATCAACCAAGGAATTACCCCTACAGTGCTGTAGCTGAGCTTTGCAAAACACCCCCAACCCTTCAAAGGCGTCGGTTCTAGATGCCTTAATACACATCTTATTGTTTACTATTTCTCTCCTTTTTCATGAATGGAATATATTTTTTCAATCCGGAGAAATGCCTTTTCCTATGCTCCCTGAAAATATTGGATATTTAGGACACTTTCCCACCCCATTTGCACTTACCGTCTCAATATTTTGGTTATTATTTCTACAGTGATATTGTTGTATTGTGATTTTTAAAATGTGATCTTGACATTAAAGAACGCACTAAAGACTTGTTTTGAGATGCAGTTACATCAACATTTAATCTGTTTTATTTCTATCTGGTGTTCACATCACTTTGGCTCTGTTGCTTCTAAAAACACTGAAAATGATTAGTTTCAATTTTCTACTTGTTCTAAAATTTCTAAAAGTCTCTCTGGTACCAAGTCTTTGGAGTTTATCAAGGCTGGAAGGCCTGAGGAGTACACAACACCGTATAGGCCTTGCACACTTACACTGGGCCGGACTGGCCATAGCGGGCACCAGGCAATCCCCCCGGTGAGCCGCACGGTTGGGGGCGGTATTGGGCCCCTGGAGGCCGTTTTAGTTACAGGGCCGTTTTTGCGCCCCCCCCCCCCCCGTGTGGGCGGAGGGGGGCTGGGGGGCAGCGGAGCACTTTGCCTGGGCTGGTTGTGGTTCCCAGTCCGACCCTGCACTTACATCAGTGAAACACCTGCCTCTCGAGAGTACAACAAATCCCACCAGGTTTCAGCTCAGCGGACGTAGATGTTGTTTAGTGGGAAAGCTGACAGCTTTACGAACCGGAGACCTGAATTATAAACACGATCGTGTGATTTTGGGTAAATCACTTTGTAATCTAACTGTAAATTTATCAAATGGAACGCGATTGTAAATATGTGAGATGTAATTCTATTGTGCGAATCCCCGACAGTTGAACACACTTTTTTATTGAATTCTACGGTCCACATGACTGTACAGAAGTGTTTTGCTCCTGGGATTAGAATTAGGATTTCTAGGAGTGGATTAAACAGCTGCGGTCCATGCAGTTAACAGCGGTGAGGCGGTGGGGCCGGGTAAGGGAGGATTTCCAGGTACGAGGCCTAGGAAAAATTTATTATTTAATTAATTTCCCCTCAGGATCGCCCCTCAGAATTCCTTCCTTACCCGGCCCAGCGCCCCACCCCTGTTACCTGCACGGGATTAAACCAAGAGGCATCAAAGCGCTAAACCGAACAAGACATCAAGTGAAAAGGAATGGACCTAAACAGAATAAGACATGAACAACTGTGCTGCTCTTGGGGAAGTCTAGTTAGAGAATGAGTTTTAACCTGCCTGTGAAAAATTAGGTGCAAATTTAAACTCCTAATATGTTCCGGAAGGGAATTCCACAGCCTGGCAGCCACCACCGTGAGAGCTCATTGCTAGGGACATATCAATTGAAAGTGGTCCTAATAACCCAAATGCTGCTGATGGAGGGCCTTAGCAAGGTATAAACTAAATTAAATACTAATGCATATAAAGTATATTGAAGGTGATTGAGCAGAACAAAACGGAGCTACAAGTAAGTGCTAACTGCTTTCCTGCCAATAAGTTGACACACATTACTGAAGAAAGTACACGCAACTAAAACAAAATACTTAAATTACCTTATTGATTCCTGTCAGAAACTCATCAGCAGTTGTGATGGACATTCCTCTGTCTCCATCGCTCATACTGTCAAGTACAATCGTTGTTAATGTTAAGTTGGTCAACACGTGTGAAGTTTGGATAAACTCCATCTTCTGACTCATGGTGAAGAAGCGCAGCGCGGCGATCTGAAAGACAGAAAAAGGAAACCCTCTCACCCATCTGTGGGTCCTCCATTGGATTATTGCAAACTTCCATCTCCTCCCTCATAAATTCACAAATGTATTCTTTCGTACCCACAGTCAACAGAGAAGCTGACTTTCCACAGGATTAGAAACAGCTTTGTGAGGATAACACGCGGCTCTCATACAAACCCTCCCGTCCCACCTTCTGTGCGCTTTTCTACTTTCTGCTGAATTTGGAACTTCAAGAGAGAAGACCTTTCTTGATGTAAAAGATTTGACAGATCTTGTGGATTACAAGTAAGGGGAGGACACAAGCGCAGAGGGGAAAGAAGGCATCCCTCAAGGCTGCAAGCCATGGAATCCACAGCCAGGCCTCACTGCTCAAGGGTATTAACAGTCCTATATGTATAGTGCCATAGAAGATGTTAGGCAACTGCCAGGTCTGGCTACTAAGGCCCCCTTGCATTGTGCAAGAGGCTGCAGACAAGTGAGCTGCTTTCAAAGCAGGGTGGGTCGTCAAGACCCATGTATGCCTCCATGATCCCATTCTAGTCCTAGTGTGTGGCACCAGTTTAAACTGTTTTGCCTGGGTTGATTTTGGTTTGCAATCTGGCCCGTTTACTATAGAAAGTTGGAGGCTATTCCATCAGCGGTGGTGGTGAGGAAGAAAAAACAGTTTATGGCGCTACATAAAGTCCATGGTGAGGGCCACAGGGATTGATTCAGCACCTTAATCATCTGCAGGTGCTTTGATCTGATTTTATTCTTGGCTGTAATGATGGGGCTCAATAAAATGGCTACTATCCCTGGCACCATTGCCTCTTGAGGAAGGATGAGAGATCCAACTTGTGACAAGTAGGAGGTGGAATGAGTGGCACAAAAGCTATAGGCATTTGTCAGCCTTGCAATGGTACCACAGCAGTAAGAATGTTTGTGCTGGAACACCCCACCCAATGTTATCAGGCACCTCTCTGCCTGGGTGGAGGGATATCTATTGTGATGTGCCCTCTATCTCTAAATGTCCTTTATTTTTCTCACACTTGATTATATGCACACAACTAGCAGGAGACATAATCACTCCTGACCCAATATGCGCACACATTCTGTCGAACAGGAATGGTGAGGGTCCAACAGA